>NC_073303.1:332367178-332697178 GCF_027595985.1 Sorex araneus
TTATCAAATGCTTCCTTTTCAGCAGGTCTGACTTTAGGGGAGAAACTCCAAACAATAATAGTGAGATTTTTGTTGAAATATTGAATGTAATCAAAGTAAAGTGAAAAAAAGTGAAATCTATCAGTTACACAGGCGGGGTGGGGGGCTGGGGAGGTGGGGGGGGTTGGGGGGAGTTATACTGTGATTCTTGGTGGTGGAATATGTGCACTGGTGAAGGGATGGGTGTTCAAGCATTGTATAACTGAGACTTAAACCTGAAAGCTTTGTAACTTTCCACATGATGATTCAATAAAATAAAGTTTTTTTAAAAAGAAGAAAAGAAAAAGTCCTAATCAGCAATTCTCAGGAAAATGCAAATCAAAACATTAGTGAGATATCACTTCACACCATTGAAAATGTTATATATCAGAAAGTCTGGAAAGGACCAGTATTGGCAGGGATGTGGTAAGAAAGGAACCTTCATTTACTGGTGATGGGGATGTTAGCTGGTTCAACCACTATGGAAAGCAATATGGAAATTTCTCCCAAAAAAAGGAAGAATAGAACTACCATAAGCAATATCACTTCTTGGCATCTACCCCAAAAATAGTAATTCAAAATAGATGTGCACCCTTCTGTTCAGTGCAATACTTAGTCCAATAGCCAAGATATAGAAACAACTTAAATGTCCAACTATAAATGAATGGATCAAAAAGTTATGGTACACTTATGTAATGAAATATCATGCAGCCATAAGAGAGAATGAAATCATGCAATTTTTCACTACATGCTTGGAACTAGATGGTATCATGCCAAGTGAAGTCGGTCAGGAGGAGAGGCCTATAGAATAATCACCCTCGTATGTGGGATATAAAGATAGTAAGGATCAACAAATGGTCAAAGACAACATAACAGGAGAGCTGATCCACAGAATGAATTTTGTGCAGGAGGAGGGATGGGAGGGTCTTTTGGAACATAGATGGAGGCAAATGGGTACCCTGATGCTGGGCATGGTACTGGAATGATGCATGCACGAAACTCAACAGTGTTGTAATACACATGTGGTGGTGTGGGGGGTGGGGGATCCTGAATCTGAATCAGGGCTAGGATATAGCTTTGTGGTACAGCACTTTCACTGCATTTGTGAAGCTCCTCATTTGATTCCAACACACACACACACACACACACACACACTGTCTTAATTGGGGTGGGGTGTGTGGCAGAAGAGGTAGCTTAAAAGGTGGAACTCATGCTTTTACATGAAGGAGGCCCGCCTTTGTCCCTGGAGTGGCATGGTCCTCTGAGCACTAAGCCAGGAATAGTCCCTGAGCACCAATCACCAGGTGGGCACAAAAAACAAACTAAAAATAATCACTGATTCAAAGGGACATGCAAAATGACTACCCATAAACCATTGCTGAAAACCCTATCATTAACAGTATTGTTATACTAAATTATAGTGCTTGCAAGTAATTAATTTTTTTAATTTGAAAATAAACTATTGCAGGAATTGTTATGTTCTATGCCTATCTGAAAGAGCACAAGAAAGATGGTCCAGCTGCATGTGTCCCCTGCATCCCCCACCAAATATTTCTTTGTTTTGAGGTTATATTTGTGAATGGCTTGGCATCTGCTTGGAAGCAAATACTTTATTCGTTTCTGCATGAGTGCCTCCTGTTGTTTATTGCAGGGTTTGGGTGAACATTCCGGAAACAAATGAATGCTTGAGGAACTCTGAAAGCATAGTAATGATAATGATAACAATAAAACCCATACTATTGAGAGCTTCTTATATGCACCTGAGTATTTTCCAATATTACCTTATTTAGCCCTTTGATTTTCCTGTATTTTTAGGGGAAAGGAAACTGAGACACAGAGAAATTAAACAATTTACTTAAAGTCACAGCTGGCAGCTGGATTCTGAATTCAGATTCTGTTGAGTTTTTTGCTTGTTTGTTTGGGGGCCACTCTCGATGGAGTGTAGTGCTTACTCCTGGCTCTGAACTCAAGGATCCCTTCTGATGGTGCTTGGGTCACCATATAGGTGCCAGGGATCAAACCAGGTCAGCTGAATGCAAGGCAAGTGCCATACTTAATGTATATTATTCTAGCCCCAAGATTTTGTATTTTTATCTACAATGGTTTCTTGCCTCCCAGCGTGTAACTTTTAATCACATGTTTGAATTTGTGTACACGAGAAACCATCTTTAAAATTTTTATATTCCAAGCTCTAACATTATATATCTAATATATCTGAAATTGGATTTCTGGGTGGGGTTCACTGAGTTCATTATGCCAATTCTTCAATTTTGAGTTTCTATTATAATGATAAACCTCAAAAAACTTAACATGGAGGATATGAATCTTCATCTGTAAATTCATATATGGAGACATTATTTAACTCTCTACAATTAAACTAATTTTCTTGTGTTGAACCCACCAGTCTACCACACAGAAGACAGAAATACCTAACTAAAGGGCCAGAATGATAGTACAGTGGGTAGGGCAGGCTGACCTAAGTTTTGATCCCCAGCGTCCCATTTGGTCACCCAAACCCACCAGGAGTGATCTTTGAGTGAGGATCCAGGTGTATACCCTGAACACCACCAGGTGTGGCCCAACCTCACTCCCCCACCGCACCCCTGCCCAAGAAAGGAATAGTGTTTCTCTTATTTGACCCTTCCTGTTATACAACTCTGTAATAATTTGGACAAGAGCCGTTGCTCCCTTCTTCCAAGTCTTTTGATCTCTACATTTGCAAAGGCTCAACATTCATTTCAAGTTTATTGAAGTACAGCTGCTCGTTTGATTTGAAAAAGGAAATACGTTTTTCTGTTCTCTTGGAACTTCAACTCTAACTTGGGGACTCTGTCTTGAAACTTTAATCTCAGCTTCAAACAGTATTCTCTGCTAGTAACTTTATCCCAAGGCCAAAATATATGTTATGATCATCCTCCGTTTGTAAGGATCACTTCCTCACTGGGTTCAAGCTAAAATCAGATTTCCACACTGCACAGAGCAATGTTTTCTCCTACTGTCAGATCAACAATTCCCTTCCCAGATAATCTGCTATACTCTACTACACATGTTCTAAGAAAAACTACACAAAACAATTACTCAACTAAGAGCAAGGGCAAGCACATAGATCAGGGAGGGTCAACCACAGCAGGTGAAGAGCAAACTAAAGCTCAAAGAAGAATTTGATGAGATCATAACAGAACAGAGGCAGAAGAGATAGTACAGTTGGTAATGCACACAATGCCAAACCCATTTTCATCCCCAGAACTACCAGAAGTGAGTGATCCTTGAGCAGAACCAAAAGTAAGCCCTGAGCACATTTGGGTGTAGTGTAAAAACCAAAACAAACCAAAAAGCATGCCAGGAAGAAGCAAACATGTATGCAAAATTAATCAGACATAAAAAGGACAGAAAATAACTCAGTCTGAGGGCAGAGTATGTGGGTGTGAGGAGAGGCAAGATGACTTTAGAGTCATATATTCAGGGCCTGGAGCGATAGCACAGCAGGTAGGGTGTTTGCCTTGCATACAACCAACCCACGTTCGATCCCCAGCATCCCATATGGTCCCCTGAACACCGCCAGGAGTAATTCCTGAGTGCAAAGCCAGGAGCAACCCTTGCGCATCGCTGGGTGTGATCCAAAAAGCTAAAAAAAAAAAGAAAAGAAAAAAAGGAAAACAAACAAACAAACAAAAAAAAACAGAGTCATATATTCAAATTGTGCACAGAGTTTTTGAGTTTCTTTTAATTTTTGGTTTCCTGATTTGCAAACAATATATCAAGAAGAATAAATGAGAGGCTGGAGAGATAGTACAGCAGGTAGGGTGTATGTGTGCCTTTGTATGCAGCCAACCTGGGTTTGATCCCAGACATTCTTATGGTTCCCCGAGCACCTCCAGGAGTGATTCTTGAATGCACAGGAGTAACCCCTGAGCATGGCCGGGTGTGGCCCCCCCAGCCACCAACACAAGATAAATAAATTAGAGCACATAAATAGGAAAGACAATGATGGTATATGGTTTCAATTTAGCATTTAGAAATTATTATTATTATGACTACACTAATAAATAAGGCTGTGATGGACCTATGCAAGGTCAGATGAACAGTTTTAAATGTGGAGCTAATTCAAGCAACACTTGAAAGCTATTTAAAGCACATGAAAGATTTTCATCTGGGAATAGACTGATCGATCAGGTTTCTGTTTTACAAAGCAGTGGAGGCGGACAAAGTACTTGGGGAGGTAGTTGAATAAAAACACTACCTAGATTTCTGGTCTCTATGCTAACTTCAAGTCAGTAAACGTAACTACTTTCCTTCTACAGAGGGGGTGGGGGGAAGTGGGGGGGAAAGTCTAACCAAAACCAAATGGCAGAACACTCCTTGCCTTTGGGGCAAAACGCCTTTTCCTTTTAAGCGGTATTAATAGTCACAAATTCTCAAGAACTGATCATAATTTAGTAATTCCCTCTGATGGAGGTGTCACTTTTTTAAACTGACAAAAATAGTCATTAGAGGAAAACAGAAACCGCGGTGTTGCTCAAAGCTAATGAAAACTAAGCATTCTAACAACAAAGTGTAACATTTTCTCTAACAGTATTCTACGTAAAGGACATTTGAGAGTAAGACCAGAATCCACTTTATCTTAGAATTCACATAAATACAAAAAGTTCAGTTTTTTAGATCCCGTCTATTTATTTTTATGGGCGTCACACCTCCACCCCCCACCCCAACTATAGCACTTTGAAGGAACTATTTCCAGGCTAATACTGACCCCTTGTGGTTAGAATTAGTTACTTCAAGGAAGGTATCAGCCCCAGGAAAAGTCGATTTAATTTGTGTTATGAACAGTAGGCCAAGGTTAAATGATCACATTTTGTGGTGGTGCAATGCTTCCTCCCAAGACAATGCAGAGTAGTGCCATATAAGTGATCATACTTCTTGTTAAATTTTTTGTTGAATATCCCTGATAGACCATTACAAAGCTGTTCATGATTGGGTTTCAATGATCCAACACCTATCCCTCCACTAGTGTACGTTTCCCATCACTAATGTCCCTCATTTCTCTCCTGCCATCCCCCAACAACCTTCCTGCCCGCCCCCACAATGCATCTATGGCAGGTACTTTTCTTCTCTCTCTCTCTTTTTCCTTTTGTGCATTATGGTTTGCAATACAAGTACTAAGGAGTCATCGTGTTTGTTCAGGGCTTTTAGATTTTTAATGTGAAGGTAAGGCTGGGGTAGCTATTTCAACTGGGTGGCAGCTTTGGGGTGTGGACGTGACTGCCGAGGCTTCCAAAAGTGCAGGAAGGTTGGGGGTTGTAGCACATCGTGGCCCCTAAGAAAGCCTGTAGATTTCAGTCACAAAACCTGCATACCCTAATTTTTCAGCAGATTATATCTTGGTGAGGTCTGTCTCAAGATGGTAAGTCTGGCCAGGTCCTTGCTGCAATTTTGGATCATGGAAGCAAGCAGCTGCTGGGGCCTCTGCTTGGGCGGGCACCGGGCTCACCCACTTCCCTCCGATTTACCCATCTATTCAGTCCTTGCGGGTCCCAGATAATTATGACTTTTGGTCTCCTTCAAGATTTATTTGTAGGTCTCTGAAGCAAGGTCAGTAGAAGAGCTTACATGGTGACACTGGGAGTTGGTTTGGGGGTGACTGCTAGAGCTTCAAAAAGTATAGGGAAGTGGGGGGAGGTAGCCCATCCCAACCCCCAAAAAGCCTGGAGATTTCAGTGCTTGTCCAAATTTTCAGCAGACTGTATCTCGGTGAGGTACATCCCAAGATGGTGGAATCTAGCTGGGAACATGGCAGAGATTTAGGGTGTGGGAGTAAGTGGCTACTAGGGATTCTGGTTGGGTTGACACCAGGCTGACACACCCCTCCAATTTACCCCAGTCTATTCAACCTTGTGTGGGTCTGAGATGAGCTGTAGCTTTTGATCTCTTTCAAGATTTACTTATAGGAGGCTGGAGCTATAGCACAGCGGGTAGGGCATTTACCTTGCACGTGGCTGACCCGGGTTCGATTCCCAGCATCCCATATGGTCCCCCAAGCACTGCCAGGAGTAATTCCTGAGTACATGAGCCAGGAGTAATCTCTGTGCATCACTGGGTGTGACCCAAAAAGGAAAAAAAAAAGATTTTTATATAGGTCTCTAAAGCCAGGCTGATAAATAAGCTTGTGTAGCTGAGCTGAAGGTGGTTTATGGGCGTGGCTCTTGGCTGTTTAATTTCTTGGGTGTAGGGAGCCATCTTACAGAGCTTGGCTCTTATCGTCTAGTCAAGCGGAGGCTGCTTGGGATTCCTGTGATCTTATCATTTCACCACTTGTCTCACTAGCCAACGGCCATGCCTGATCAACATTTTACTATTGTTCCTGTGGGGGTCCAAGCATGCATACCACCCCCTCCCACCAAGAGGTATAAGTATTGTAACTGCTGTGAATAAACTCTCTCTCTCTCCTCCTCCTCCTTCTGGCTCTGCGTCTGTTCATTTGGTTACGTCCCCTCCTTAGCCCCACGAAGGGTCCTCCCTGCGGGACAGGATGATGCCCGCAGGGGGGACCCCACACTTGGGAAACTCGGTCCTGAATTGTTGGGGTACAGTCAGAGGAACAGCGGCAATTTTGGGGTATCAGGAAGCCTGAAGGCACCATCAGGCTTCTAATGCACTCATCCTGCAGGTACAGATTGACTTGCTCATGGCACCACACCCTTAGAAATCAGATTTTAAAAGTAAAATTTTTCAACCAAAGTTATTTTTTTGGAAATCCCTAGAACTTTCTTTCCCTCTTCCATAGACTTTCTTATTCTGGTTTTTACATTTCTGTTGAATATGATAAAGTAAAACACGATCAATCTAACCCACAAATTTATACCCACAAACTAGGTCTTTTATTTTCATACACTCAAATATTTTAAAGTTTATTTACTAATTTAATGACATTTAAAATTTCCCATTCTCAGCATTACCAACAGTACCAAAACACCCTTACACACATCCCTATTTACAAGTTCAAGAAATCCTAGTGTTTACTCCTAAAGTTGCTGGGTTGTAAAGTATTAGATCTTCAGTCTTGATAAAGTGCAAAATTCTTTTCTAAAATGATTCTACCAGAGTACATTTTCAGTCCTGCTCACACTCTTAGAACCTTGAAATAGATGGAAGAACATCTCAATATTGTTTACACAGTCCCTTCTTGAGATTAATCATGCTTTTGTATTTTCTCTTCCATATGGATGTCATTTTTGTTATTTGCCATTTTAATGTGTATATATATGAGCTGGAGCGATAGCACAGTGGGTAGGGTGTTTGCCTTGCATGTGGCCGATCCAGGTTCGATTCCTCTGCCCCTCTTGGAGAGCCTGGCAAGCTACTGAGAGTACCTCACCCGCATGGCAGACACTGGCAAACTCCCTGTGTTGTATTTGATATGCCAAAAACAGTAACAACAAGTCTCACATAGAGATGTTACTGGTACCTGCTCAAGCACATCGATGAGCAACGGGATGACAGTGACAGTGATATATGGGCTGGGGTGATAGCACAGAGGGTAGGGTATTTGTCTTGCACAGGGCCGACCCAAGTTTGATTCCTCTGTCTCTCTCAGAGAGCCTGGCAAGCTACCAAGATTATCCCACCCACACAGCAGAGCCTGGCAAGCTACCTATGGTGTATTTGATATGCCAAAAACAGTAACAAGTCTCACAATGGAGATCTTACAGGTGCCCGCTCAAGCAAATCAATTAAAAATGGGATGACAGTGCTACAGTGCTTTATGTGTGTGTGTGTGTGTGTGTATATATATATATATATATATATATATATATATATATATATATATAGTTTGTTTCTTGTGTGTGTTTGTTTGGGGGCCATACCCAGTGGCGCTCAGAGTTTACTCCTGGCTTGCACTCAAGAATCACTCCTGGCAGTGCTGGCACACCATATATGGTGCCACAGATCAAACCCGGCACATGATTCCAGGCTGTACTGGAAAAGGTCATTCCCAGTGGAGGTCATGGGACAAAGTGATGCTGGAGTTTGAACCAGGGTTAGCCGCATGCAAGTCATGTGTTTTACGTTCTGTACTGTCTTCCTGACCCAAAGTTAATTTTAAAGTAACCAAAATTATCAATCTTTTCCTTTAAGGTTTTTTTCCTATGGTAATTCCTCCCTATCCCTAGGCTACAAAACATTCTAAATAATTCAACTTTGCATTCCATACTGTCCACCTGGAATACTTTTAAGTATTTATCATGGAGAGAACATGGTTATAACAGTGCTAATGTTGATGCTTTTCCTGCTTCCCACCACTGTCCTTGTATCTCTATATAATGAAGCATTATTGACTATAGTCATCAGTATGGTACAATGGATCCCCAGGGCCTATTCATCTAACAACTGGAACTTTGTGCCCTTTGACCACCTCTCCCATGCCCCCAAAACTTTCAACAAGTAGCCTTTTATGAGTTTGATTTTTCATACTTCGTATTTTGCGTAGTAGTTGTCTTGTATTTTGTCCATTTTAGTAAAAGGTCACAAGTTTGACCTCTGGTTCCAGCCATCACATGCATCAAGCAGGTACCTGGCAGCTCTTACTGATACCCACTGCAACATTATGTTCAGCCACAATACATCCATATGTGTACAAAGCCAACTAACGCAGTGGAACTTCATAGTGAGTTTCACTGAAGGACATGCAAGCACCCCAGTGCTGGGGAACAGCCCCAGGTGAACAGGCCTAAAACTGGGGCACTACAAGGATTAAGAGACAGAAATAAGAGAGAAAAAGCATGGGATCAGGAGCTAACAACCTCCTAGACTGAGAGCCCTGACTGTCGGCCATAAACAGTATTTATTGCTTAGAACCAATAATCATTAAAAGGAGAAGAACAGCATTCTTCAGTTCGGTGCCTAACAATCTTGATCAAACTGGGTTAAAGACTAACATATCCTAGGGCATTAGTTTATTGGGATAAACATAAACGTAAAGAGCTTTTTTAAGGGGGAAATTCGAGGAGCACTCCAGGGCAGCATTTCATTTCCAGACTCCAGCATTCTGGATTCTGATTCCCAACACCCCAGAAAGTGCAAGGATCTCCAAAGGATGCCCCAGCAAGTGCTTGAACTCTGCTGGCACTTCCAAGAGTACTATGACCAGAATATGCGTGAGTACCCACAACTAGAGCACAGTCCTTGGTGAGCACTTTGGCAGGTGAGTACCACAGTGAGGAGTGCTCAGCACCCAACAACCATCATGATGAAGGGAAGGAAAAATTAAGTTCCACAATGATTTCATTTTAGGGGCACACCTAGTGATGCTCAGGGATCACTCCTGAGGGTGCTCTGGGTATGGCCATATGGGTAGGGGCCAAAGCCATAGTAGAATGGGTAGGGTGTTTGTCTTTCATGTAGCAGATCTGGTTCCATCCCTGGCATCCCACATCCCATATAGTTTCCCGAGCACCACACAGAGTGATTCCTGAGTGCAGAGCCAGGAGTAACCCCTGAGCATAACCAGGTGTAGCACAAAAACAAAAAACTAAAAAGTTTTAGGTTTTAATACAAGATTATACAGAAAACAAATACAGCTACAGAAAACAGACTGATGGTAGTCAAGCGTGAGGCAGGAGTTGGGCAAAGGCAAAATGAAAATGAGTGAAAATGTACAAACTTCCAGTTATCATATAAAGTCAGAGAAGCAAATAACCGTAGAAAATGGTCCGCAGTTAATACTATTACTATACTGCACCCTTAAGTCAGGAGTAACTCTTAAATAATGAGGAAGAAAAAAAAAAGTATGACTGTAAGGTATGTTCATAATATCACTGAGATCATTTCACAGTACAAACATGGAATCTTTTTTTTCTAAAGTTCACGTATGTTTGATTGTACTTTTTTATTATTATTGTTATTTTGTTTTTTGTATCACACCCAGTGATGTACAGGGGTCACTCCTGGCTCTGAACTCAGGAATTACTCCTGGCAGTGCTCAGGGGACCATATGGGATGCTGGGAATTGAACCCGGGTCAGCCGCATGCAAGGCAAACACCCTACCTTCTGTGCTATCGCTCCAGCCCCCAAACATGGAATCTTGTTGTACACCTGAACCCAATATTATGTCAATTATATTCGAGAAGTAGATTCTATTTACCTCTCCTCTCTAAATGGTGCTCCAGATAGTTAATAATCTGTAATACTAATCTCATTATACCAGCCACATTAAATCACTTCATTAAATCAGCTTGCCAATTCAGGATATCAAGTTGCCACTAGGCTTCCTATTAGTCACATCTCTGTGAAGACAAATGGAGGAAATTGCTGTGTAGCCATAGCTTGTCCCAATTTTTCTAACTAAGGAAAAGCACTGTGTTCTTCCACACTCTTGTTCTTTCCTATAAATCATCAGTGAGACTCGGGGCCGCAGCGATAGAACAGCAGATAGGGCGCTTGCCTTGCACGTGGGTGAGTTAGGTTAGACCATCTGCACCTCATGTGGTCCAGTGAGCACCGCAGGGAGTGATCCCTGAGCACAGAGCCAGGAGTAAGCCCTGAGCACCGCTGGGTGTGATCCCTGAGCACAGAGCCAGGAGTAAGCCCTGAGCACTGCAGGGAGCGATCCCTGAGCATAGAGCCAGGAGTAAGCTCTGAGCACCGGAGGGTGTGGCTCCAAAATGTTCCTATCTATTTTGACTATTAGGACTAAATAAAGGCTCACATAGCTACCGGGGCTTGTATCTCATTTTATTTGCGCTTTTCAGCAACCCTGGGGTCACGCTGGGACACGCGAAGAGAGAACTGCTGCTCCTCGGCCACCGTGCCCGTGAACCCAGCACACCTGGCTCAACACACCCCGCAGAAGTCATGGATTTGGGGACAACGACTTGAGCCCGGCCACTGCTCTATTCCCCCGCCAGGGCCTGTCCCTGCCGCCGCCCCGCCGCGCCTCGGATTCCCGGGCAGCGACCATACTCCGCGCCGCCCACTGCCACCTACCCCGCCCTGCCCGAACCAGGAAACCACCGCCAGTGCGTCGCACCCAGGTTCCCGCCCGGGCGCCGAGCGCACAGGGCTCATCCGCCGTCAGTCCAAGGGTCACCCTCTTATAACAGAGGCCTATTAATCCGAATTAAACTACCGCGAGGCGGGCCCACGTTCCCGCACCCCGCGCGCCCGCTCCCCGAGGCCGCTCTAGCCGCGAGCAGCGCCCAATCTCGCTGCTCCGGTGACGTCATCCGCAGGCGCCGCAGCGTGGTGGCGGGCACGCGCAGCCTAAAGATGTCTCCTACGCCGCCGCTCTTCAGTTTGCCCGAAGCGCGGACGCGGTTCACGGTGAGCAGACGAGGGGTTAAGGTGCCTATGTGACCCGGGATGAGCTCGACCCTCCTGCCCTTGGCGCCCCTCGGGTTTTGCCGCGGTGGGGCGGGCGCCGCGCCTCGGGCCTCCGGAGCCCGCCCCGCTTCCTCCCCGGGGTACCCGGGCTCCGCGGCGGCCTTGCTCGGCCGGGCCGTCGGCGGGATGCTGGCTGCGGGCGGGCCTGGCTCCCGGGAAGTGGCGGCGGGGGGGCTCCGGCCGGCCGGGCGCCACACCTGCAGCTTCGACAGCAGGAAAAAGGGACAGGGCAGGGGTGCCAGATGCTTTTCGTCTTCCCACGTTAAGGAAGCGGGTTTGTGAGCGTTTTGGGAGTCCCCCTCACGGCGCGTGTCGCTTCGCCGGTTTATAACCGAACGGCAGATGCTTCCGTCCCTGGCAGGTGAGAGAGAGCGAGAGGTTCTCTCCCTGCTCAAGCTGGTGGTTTCTTTGGCTTGTCGGATTCTTACCCGGTGTTTTTATGTTACACCTTCCGCGCCCCCAGGATGGAGAGTCCCGTTTGAGGCTGTTTGTCATTAACATTTGTACCAGTATTTCGAGCCAGGATTCAATTTCTCAGATATTCGACTGTGCTTCAGTAGTTCCAGCGATGCCATAATGAAAAGACGGGGGTGGGGGGCGGGGGAATCTGTTTCTTTATAGACTTAATTTTGTTTGCGGGAGCCATTTTCCCCCTCCATTGTCGGGTTTGGGTTTTTTGGTTTTTTACTAGATTGTATCTTGTTATTTCGTTATCCAAATCTTGTGTTGCCTATGTACATTTTGCTGTAATCATTGGTGCTCTGAAATTCTGAAAACAACGCTTAGAAATATCCAAAATCACGTAAGAGCTAAAAAAGGACTATTTAATTAGAGGTAATTTAGCGCACTGCCTGACTCAACAGTGTGTGGAGGACCCCCGCCCATCTCGTTAAATGTAGATTCATTGAGTCTGTAAAATGAGCCCTGAGATTTGCAGGTTGTTTTTGGTGGGGGCTGTGCTGAGGGATTATTCCTAGCCCTATGCTTGGGGATCACTCCTGTCAGTGCCCAGGGGACCAGATGGGATGCTGGGAATCAGCTCCAGTGCCTGTGTGCAAGGTAAGTGCCCTACCTGCTCTCCTACTGCTCTGGCCACAAGAGATCCCCATTTCTAGCAAGTCCCCAGCTGCCCCAAGGTAGTTGCTGGTATAAGTGCACAACTGTATGTGAAATTTTACAGAATAAATGACTTTGCAGTATCTTTGTCTTTGAATTATGGCTAAGACAGCAGAATTTTATTCCAGTACTTACCTGTGGAACAAGCTGCCTCGAAGAGGTAAAACTAGAAGAGCTGAGCCTTGAAGAATAGATTGGATTTGAATGAGCAGGTGGGAAGAAGAACAACAGGAATATGTGACTACGCTAGAGTGAGCTTGACTAAAAATGTAGACATATGAGTGGACTTAGTGGACAGTAAGTTTTGAAAGATTGAGTGGAATAACATTTTCAAAACCAAAGCATGTAAAGAAAGATTCGCTTTCAGATTTTTTTTGAAAGTAGAATACCACAGGTCCTTACATAATCTTCCTGAATAACATCATGTCATTATAACATGAGAAAAAAGCTCCTTATCCAATAATTGGAGGGGCCTACTTTACTATAGATTCTCCTGCCTAACTTGTAGGACTCTTATTGATACATTTAGAGATAGCTCACTGTACCCCGGGAATGTGATACAGAGATGGGAAGAGGTAAAACCTGAAATAAGGAAGTCTACTTGGGGTGTTCTTATGCTCTTATCAGACTGAAAGTGATGAGAGTCTGTAATAGAAAATAGGCTTGGAAGACTTTACTAATAGAATGGTCAATAATTTTTTCCAGGTCTAAGCACTTTTAGTTAAACATACCATTCAAGAGTGATGTTTTTCAGCACATAATAAACAGAATCATTCCTCTTATTAGCTGTTTTTATTTTTTCAGAAGTCTACCAGAGAGGCCTTGAACAACAAAAATATCAAGCCATTGTTAAATACCTTCAGCCAGTTACCTGGGAGGTAATGCATTGATACTCATGAAATATATGCCTCTTTATAATTAATGTGAACTCTTTTAAAACTGCAAGTGTCTTTTGTTTTTAATAGTGAAAATGAAAAAAAATGTACCCTTGACCAAGCTTTCAGAGGTGTTCTAGAAGAAGAAATTGTAAGTATATTTTTAATTGTTAAAATTTTGCTGGCAAATTAAACTTATTTTTAAAGTTGCTTTTATTGTTAGACTTGATATTTAAGTATTTTTTCACAGTGAGCTTACAATCTTGTGGGGAATGCCTTGATCTTAATATTGAATGTAGGTAATAAGGATTTTGGAAATAGTGTTATTTAAGGATTTGGTTTAATAAATGAAAAAATCCATGGCCCAGAGATAGTACAGTGGGTAGGGCACTTGCCTTGCATCAGCCAACCTGGGTTCGGTCCTCACCCAGCACCCCAGATGATCCCCCAAGTTGACCAGGAGTGATTTACAGAGCCAGGAGTAACTCCTGAGCGCTGTCAGCTGTGACTCAAAAATCAAATTAATAAATAAATTTTAAGAAGAAAAAAATCCTTCTCCAAGTAAGTGACTGATAAAAAAGGTGACCATGAGTCTTACTGAGCAGAATTAGAAGTTAAAAGATGAGCCTTTTTATTTTACTATATAAACAGGAATTCATCCTGTGTCTGTAGTGGCATGAAAAGTCCTATCTACGATGTTCAACTTTTGAATTGGAATTAATTCCCTAACTCCTCTACATCACCCTCATCAGTGAGCATACCAGAATAGCTAGGTTTTGTGCAACTTAAGAGAAATTTGAACATGAGCAATCTGTATTTATTTGCCATTAGTGTGATTACTGAGTGAAAAGTTCCAACAGTTCATTAGAAGGCTAGGGATCTGTCCTCTCCTAATAAGCATAATACTGAAGTTGTTTTGGGGCTGGAACAATAGTACTGTTAGTGGGGCACTTGCCTTGCATTCAGCCACTGTGGGTTCGTCCCCTACACCCCAAATGTTCCCCTGATGCCTGCCAGGAGTGATCCTGAGCACTACCTGGTGTATTCCAAAACCAAAAACTTACATATATAATCTCCCTAGTTTGTTTTGTTTCAACAAATCTGTAACAGATCTCATTGCTCTTTAAACCTTTTGTGAAGTAGTGGACAAGCTGCTTTGCTTTTCTGAACTTCAGTTTCATTTGTGAGAAGGGAAATACAGCGTTGTATAAAACTTACTGATTACTCAGTAAATGCTATTTTTTGTAATGCTATCGGGTTTCGGCATAATGTTTCAATATGGCTCTCTCTCAAACATTGATGCACCAGATTGATAATTCCCCTAGTCCTTTGACATGTGCCATTGATTTAGTTATGACCTCAGCACTTCTGTGTTTGATTATCTTAAGCCTTTATCATGCTAGTGGAACCATTTCATAAAACTTGGATTTTGTGGGCCACTTGCTCATTATTCACTTGATATATTTCATGGTTCTATAATATATGTAAGTTCTATAACTTATTTTTTACATTTTCATCTTAGTAATTTTGTCTTCTAAGAAATATTATGTTACCCAAGAATAGTAGAAATAAGTACTAGGAAGTTGACTCCATGGCTTGGAGGCTGGTCTCTCATTCTGGACAACTCAGAGAAGGGAACACCAAGTAAAATGTGGTCGGAGGTCATGCAGGGGAAGGGTGACGCGTGCCGAATGTAGACTAGAGACTGAACACAATGGCCGCTCAACACCTTTATTGCAAACCACAACACCTAATCAGAAAGAGAGAACGAAAGGGAATACCCTGCCATAGTGGTAGTTTGGGGTGGGGGGAGACGGGACTGGGGAGTGGGAGGGACGCTGGGTTTACTGGTGGTGGAGAATGGGCACTGGTGAAGGGATGGGTTCTCAAACTTTGTATGGGGGAAACATGAGCACAAAAATGTATAAATCTGTAACTGTACCCTCACGGTGATTCACTAATTAAAAATTTAAAAAAAAAGAAATATTATGTTATCCCACGTTTGTGATAATCAGTTTCATGGCAGTATTATATTTTTACCTAGTCTGAACTCTGGCCCCTAAATTGTTTTCTCCTCTGTTGGTAGATAAATCATTCATCATGTGAAAACGTTTTAGCTATTATTTCTCTTGCTATTGGGGGAGTAACTGAAGGTAAGTGTTTTTTTTTGTTTAATCTTGGACGTGATGTGCTTTGTTTAAAACGTACTCTCCTATACCTCTCCATCTATCTGATTTTGTTCATTCTTCAAATTCTGACTCTCATCTTTACCAAGAAGTCTCAGTGATAGTACCTCTTTCATCTCTATTATGCAGCAAACATTGTGACACTTGACTCTCTTGTTTTATTTGGTTACTATTTATTGAGCATCTACTATGTGCCTGGTACTGAACTAGGACTTGGCGATTCAATGGCAAATAAAACATATTTCCTGAAGACTCTAGTGGCATTTAAGTGACTCTAAATTTCAGAGTGGAAATTTAAAAAGCAAAGCTACCATATTTATTTGACCTGTGACCCCCACTTCAAAAATTAAAAAAAGTAAAAGTCATGATACTTCTCTAGAAATCTGTCTTTGTTAAATGAAAAAAACAGAAAGCACTCCCCAGTTAAACTTAAGGTTACTACCATACCCCTAGATTATTCCACTAGAAGGGGAAAGGCAGTAATGCCCACTTTGGAAAACACTGGGTGGAAAGGAATTTGGATAATGAATTTGTCATGCAAGTTCAACATAAATAAAGAACTCTTGTGGAACACAGGAGAGAGGTGATATAGTAAGGAAAAGTTGAACGGTAGACTAAGATCATTTGTAAATGGCTTTGTGTGCCTTACTAAAGAGGTGTTATGGAGGAAATTCTACTGGGAAAGTCTTGTGAAAGACTGAGTAGGAAAAAAAATGGGGCAATAAGTGATTAATTTTAGGAAACACTTTCAAAAGCACGTATTAGGAAATAGAAGCTCTAGCCTTGCATGTGTGAGGCCCTGGGATCAATTTCTGGAAACACAACATGCTCAATAGGAGGAACTCACTAAATATTTTCAGAAAGAAGCAATGAAAAATTAGTCTGTCAGTGCTCTTTCACAAGTTTGGTCAAATTACTCATTTGGTTAATTCAGATAATTTTTGTGAAAACTGCCTTTTAATCTAAGGCATTATGCACGTATTAATACTTATTTCTACAAAAGCTAAGAATATTTAAATTTGAATTCTACAGTGCTGTGTCCTTTGTGCAGCTTTTGCTCAATAGTTTGTAGCAGAAGTTAGTTCAGTGATTAACTTGATGTTGCTCTTACGCTCTGGTAATCTTTACCACATGCAGATGGGTAATCCTTAACATTTAAAGGTATATTATTATATTTAGAACTTTCATTTTACTCCAGAAAGATGAGGTCTTAGGCACTTAATTAAACCATAAAGTCCTAAAATGTGTTTTAACTTTTCAAAATTTATTTTTGTAGTGCTGGCAAATTGAACATGGCCTCACACATGCAAAGCATGTGCTCTAAAATTGCCACATCTCTGATCTTTTTTATTTAATTTGACGGCGAAAATTCATTTTTGAGGGACAGTGTTCCTGTTACTGTTTATGTGACATGTTTTCAGATTGTCCATAAGTGTTTTGTTAAATTCAACTCAGCATGTATTGAGTGCCAGAACCTATACTAGTTAAAACATACAATATAGCTACTTTTTAATTGCATTAATGCAGCCAATTCCCAGCACCACAGATGGTCCCCTGAGCACTGTCGGTGGTTCCTGAGCACCGAGCCAGGAGGAATAACTTACCTTGATCATCACAGGGTAGATGACTCAAAAGTTAAAACCCCCAAGCCCCAATATGCCTACCTTTTAAGCAGTTCACAGTCTACATGGACAAAGTTAAACAGGATATGATGATTACTATAATTTACATACAGTGTGCTTGGCAAGCATGGGTTAGTTGTCCTGCTCAAAGGGGTCAAGAGGACTTGTTTTGATTAGCTGATACTAATGCTTTAAAAGATGCTATAGTACCAGAGAGATAGTACAAGGGTTTAGGCACTTGCCATGCACACAGCCAACTCCAGTTTGATCTCAGCACCACTTACAGTGCTTCAAGTACCACCAGGAGTGATCCCTGAGTACAGAGCCAGAAGTCTTGAACACTGCTGGGTGTGGTCCAATGCCCCCTCCAAGCCCCAACAAAGATAGAGTAGGAAATCCATGTGCTAGGCTGATGACTGGGTAGGGAAAAAGTATTCTATTGTTAAAATATGAATTATGATCATAGCAAGGTATTTGAGAACTAAGGAGGGCATAGCTATGGTCAGGGTTTAAAGTAAAGCAGAGTGGTGTAGAGGCTGGACATTATTCTGAAAGTTGTAGGGGATGATCACCAGTAAATTTATTCTATATGAAGCAGCCATGCCCTAGCTTAGTTTTACTGAATCAAAATCCTTGGGAGTGGAATCTAGGTAATTTTCTTAAGTTCTATAATTACAAATGAAGGGTAACTTATGCCAGACTTCACTAAGTAAGAGCAGAGAGTATGCCTCAGTTCTTGTATGTATAGGGCACATCACAGGAAATTAAGTGCTGAAAGAGAGTTAACTAGTCTCATCTCTAGCCTTGCCTACCTGTACTCCCTGTTGTAACATCTTTCATTGACGGACCTCACTGTGTGGTTCCTGTTAAACAGTTCTGATGATCAGTTTGGCTTCTATTGGGTTGAAATCTTTTGTTTTTTTTTCTTTTTGGGTCACACCCGGCGATGCACAGGGGTTGCTCCTGGCTCTGCACTCAGGAATCACTCCTGGTGGTGCTCAGGGGAACCCGGGTAGGCCGTGTGCAAGGCAAATGCCCTACCCACTGTGCTATTGCTCCAGCCCCGGGTTGAAATCTTCTTAAACCAGCTCTCCTGTCATATGACATCCCAAATCTGTCCTACCACTGCAGAGTAAATATGTTTCAGAGCATAGTTTATCAGTGCATTGTTTGAGCTTGATTTACTTTTGCGTGCAATGTTTAAGTGGCTATTTCCTTTTTTGGGTTTTGGTTTTTGGGCCACACTCACTAGTGCTATTTTCTTAACAATTGTACTTACTACCTTAAAATGAAGGAAGAATGAGCAAAGACATAAAACTGTTTTAGCTAGCTGTATTACTTTAAAAAATTCTTAACTGCTCTAATAAGTTGAGGTTTTCTTAATTTTCAACAATCTTTCCCCTCAACAGTACAATTATTTTAAATATTTAATACTAGTTGAAATCAGTATTATACCTTTTATCTTTTTTTGAAGACATTTCAAAATGACAAAGACACTAACAACATTGCAGAAGTGAGAGAAAGGGCAAATACTAGTCATGATTCTTCTACTTTAAAATTACCATTTTGGTATATGGTTTTAATTTCTTTTTAAAAATTATTGTAACTTATGGTCCCCTGAGCACTGCCAGGGGTAATTCCTGAGTGCAGAGCCAGGAGTAACCTCTGTGCATTGCCGGGTGTGACCCAAAAAGGAAAAAAAAAAAATTATTGTAATTAATATACATATAGTTTTGAATTCTGCCTTTTTCACTTAACATTATATCATAAGCATTTTCCAAGTTGAGTTGTAATAACCATCGTTTTTAATTGGCTGCATTATATTCTTTCGAATAGCTTAGTGGTGAAGAAAACAGACTGTGGAGCCAGACTGCCTGGGTTCGTATCCCAGCTCTACCACTTACTGGCTCTATGATCTTGGGCAAGTTACTTAACTTCTCTGTGTCTCAGTTTTCCCTTTTGATAAACTGAAGATAATATTACCTACATAGGTTTGTAAGGATTAAAGTATTAGTATTTGTAAAGCAGTGTCCCTGACATATAGTAAATGCTCTAGCATTTTTTATCAAGATACCATCATCATTGTTACTAAATACACATACAAAAACTTATTAAGTATGTCCTATTTGAGGATTTATTTGTGCTACTTCCAGTGCTTGTCTTAATAAAGCTTGTATTGGCAAAAAGTACCTCTATGATACTTTTCAGAGTTATTTTTGCATGGGCTATTTTACTAGACAGTCCTTTAAACCTTGACTTGTGCTCCACTTGAAGGTATTTGTACTGCCTCTACACCTTTTGTATTGTTGGGAGATGTTTTGGACTGTCTTCCTTTGGATCTCTGTGACACAATATTCACTTTTGTGGAAAAAAATGTTGCTACTTGGAAGTCTGTAAGTACCTTGTATTTGTTGTTTTGGCTCATCCTGAAGATAGTATTTTCTATAGCTTCGGAGTCCTTTGGATAGAAATTTTGCTTAAATTTCTTAATATTGTTGATTGTCAAAAAAAATTGTTATTATGAACAATTGTATATTCTGTTGGTGAGGGTGACTAAATCATAAACAAAGGTAGAAGTGCAAAAATCTGAATAGTAACAAGGTTAAAATGTCCACTTTCGTGTTTATTTAACCAGTATCAAAATTTGCTACCATCTGTGCTCAGGGTATAGATGCAGGGGTGCCGGGGTGCCGGGGATCAAATCTGAGTCATCTGTGTGCATGACAAGCATTCTACCAGCTGTCCTGTCTCTCCAGCCCCAGTTCCTGGAAATTTCTAACTAGAGCCTCAGTTTCTTCAGCTCTTCAGATGGACATCAAGAAATGGCTCAAAGGGCTGAAGCACATGCTTTATATTTGGGATGCCTGGGCTTGATCCCTGGCACTGCAAGGAATTCACATTCCTAAGCACCTCCAGCAGCAGTCCCTGACATTGAGTAGCCCCAAGCACTGTTGGGTGTGGTCCTTTTTAAAAAGGGACAATATCATTGTGTGTGGACTGGAGCAATATAGCACAGCAGGTAGAGCCTTTGCCTTACTCGTGGCCAACCTGGGTTTGATTCCTCTGTCTCTCGGAGAGCCTGGCAAGCTACTGAGAGTATCCCGCCCACACAGCAGAGCCTGGCAAGCTCCCTGTGGCATATTCGATATGCCAGAATCAGTAACAAGTCTCAAAATGGAGACGTTACTGGTGTCTGCTCAAGCAGATCGAATAACAGTGGGAGGAGTGCTACAGTGCTGTATCAAAAAATATTTTATTTTTTGAAAATACTCGATAAACATCAGAGTGGCTTAGTAGATTCTCAGTCCATATAAATGTTCTTTCATATTTTACTTTTACTTCCTGTTACCGTTGATGGATGTACAACATAATTTCTGTCTTAATTTCAGAATACATTTTATTCTGCTGGGAAAAACTATTTACTACGTATGTGCAATGGTAAGTAGTTGTGATGAAATTCTTTTAAAATACAAATACAGCCAGAAAAACAGATGGTAAATGAAGCAAAAGTGATTAAAGATAATTTTTTAAAATTTTTTCTTATATATATATATATTTATTTTTCTAACGTAAAAGCATTTTGGGGGGAAAATGTTTTAGGAATAGCGTTATCCACACCACAACTCCCCTCCCACTCCCCCTCCGACCACTGGTCCCAGCCCATTCTTCTTTCATGGTACGTAGAAGCCTTGCTGTTCACTCCTTCCGCCCTCATTGGTAACTTCATCTCATCTGAGGCTAAGGATTTGTTTTGTTTTCATTGATGTTGTCTAGTCAATTGAAAAACAGTTTTTAACAGTTTAGTTTTTTGTGTTACTGGGAATTTTACCCATTTCCTCATACATGAAAGACTTGTGCTCTACCACTGAGCTTGAATCCCCAAACCTAGTTATCTTTGTTCTAAATATTTATTAAAACAGACTTTTAATGATATGTCCTATTCTGGAGGGGTTGGACATTATGAAAATTTTAAAAATTTAGTAAAGTCTATGCTGTTTGTACTCAACTTGTTTTACTTTCTAATTTCTATTTATTTTTTTGGTGACAATAGTTTCTAGTCCCATTTTGATAGTATTCCTTTAAGAAAGTTCTTTTGAGAGACTGGTTAACAACCTGGAATGATCTCATAACCTTCATTTGCATTTATTGGTAGATCTCCTAAGAAGATTATCAAAATCCCAGAATACTGTCTTCTGTGGACGAATTCAGCTCTTTTTGGCCAGACTTTTTCCTTTATCAGAGAAATCAGGTAAGCTTTTATATATTAAATAATAATGTTTTGCAGGGAAATCTTTAATAGATTAGAATGTAACAATAATGGCCATAGAAGTGATTTTAAAATAAACATGTATAAGTGCCACTTAATTTTTTTTTCACTTACTAGTAAAATAGTAATGCTAATTATTAATAATACTCATTCTAGTGTATAATACAGGTAAGTTTTTTTAAAGGTAACTCTTAAAGACATTGATTTGTTTTTAAGTACAAAACTTAGAATATATTTTATAGCTAAATCACATTAAAATGTGTAAATGGGTCACAGAGCCATCATGTTGGTATTTCATCTGTTAATTATGTGCTGATTTTTCTGCTTCTATTTTCTTCCTCAGGCATATTTGCCTATGTCATATTTATCTATGTCAACAATTTTTATTGTGAAACATGGTAGAATCTCTATGATACAGAGAAACATACTTGAATTAAATGTATAATTATAATGTATACTTCTGTAACCACTCTCTAGGTCCAAAAGTGAAACGCTTTCAGTTCTCCAGTTTTTTTACAATTTATTCAAATATAGATCTTATATATTTTTAGTGCCAGGAATTGAACCCTGGCCTCATTCACGCAGAGCATGTGCTCTGCTGCTGAGCTGCATCCTTAGGCACATCTTATTATCTCTGTCTCAGTGTTCCTTTGATTAATATCAACTAATATACCATATGTTCATGTGTTATGAGGAATAAATGAATTAAAATATGGTTAAGAACTTAAAACTGTATGTTGGCCATGATTTTTATGTGTGAAGTTTTGTTTTGGTCATGTTCAGTGCTTTTTTCCTATTTATCTGATAACGGTCAGAATTAATTTACATTTATGATTTTCCTACTAGTATCACTGTATCACTGTCATCCCGTTGCTCATCGATTTGCTCGAGCGGGCACCAGTAACGTCTCCATTGTAAGACTTGTTACTGTTTTTGGCATATCGAATATGCCACAGTTAGCTTGCCAAGCTCTGCCATGGGGATGAGATACTCTCGGTAGCTTGCCGGGCTCTCCGAGAGGGGCAGAGGAATTGAACCTGGGTCAGCTGCATGCAAGGCAAACATCCTACCTGCTGTGCTGTCACTCCAGCCCCCATATTTCTAACTTTTGATCTGTGATCATCCCCCCCTTTTTTTTTGGTTTGTGTTTTGTTTGGGGGCCACACCCAGTGATGTTCAGGTTACGCCTGGTTCTGCACTCAGGAATTACTATTGGTACTCAACCAATAGTAATTGAGGATTGAGCCCGGGTAGCCCACATGCAGGGCAACACCCTACCCCACTGTACTATCCTTGTGTATGTATCCATACATGTGTACATATACACATCATAGTTAGGTCTTATATAACCTTTTTAACTTATCACGAAAAAAATTCTTTGGCACTCCAAATACATTTTTGAAATCTAAGTTTGTTACTTCTTGACTTCACCTTTTTCTTGTGAATTTATTAGTTTTTATATTTTGGGGTTATGTAATAACAAATTTACACCCAGCCCCCAGATTTACATTATTTCAAACAAATTTTATATGATGAATTTCTTTTGAATCTTTCTTTTAAATAGGTCTTAACTTGCAGAGCCAATTTAACCTGGAAAATGTCACTGTTTTCAATACTAATGAGCAGGAAAGCACACTGGGTCAGAAGGTAAGCCTTATATGTAAAGAACATATAAGTTTATTAAGATCATACATGACTAGGACTTCTAAATCATCAGAAAATATAAGGACCATGTTCTGCCTTCCTTACAGGGTTCTTTATATGTACTTTTATTCCTAAAATGAGATTCTGTGTATACTATGTTGAAATTCACATTTGTGGGGGGGGGGGAGGGTTGGTCCACACCCTGCTGTGTTCAGTGCTTACTCCTCACTCAGTGCTGAAGATAATCCTAACGGTGATCAGGACAGGGGTGCCAGGGATCAAACTATAGTTGGCCACAGGCTGGGCTAAGTGCCTTAATCTCTATACTACCTCTCTGCCCCTCACTTTCATCTTTCAGACATAAAATGGATATATTTCTGCATCTGTACATTTTAATGCTTCATAAGTCTTTAAAAGTCTTTAAAATCACAATCCCCTATATGGGCATACAGGTAGTGAAAATGAGCATTATAGGAAAAGTATCGTGGGGGATGGGATTTCATGGTCAAGTTAGTATTGGGGGGGGAACTGAATTAAATTCACATTAAAATTACTGTGGAGCTTAGGAGTTACTGTGATCATTTTATTGATATTTGTCTAGCAGTGTGTAAACATCTTTCTATGTTAACAGCACAGGCTTTACCTTGTTTTAATTTGCAGCACACTGAGGATAGAGAAGAAGGGATGGATGTAGAAGAAGGTGAAATGGGAGATGATGAAGCTCCAACAACTTGGTAAGTTCTTAGAAGTTCAGATTTCGTGATTTATAAAGATAATGCCTTAACAATCACTTAGCAGGTGTTGAAGTGAGGTGTAGATAAGAAAGTCATGCTTATCTTTTTAGTTTTTATGTATCTACTTTTAAAATCACAAATCTTAAATTACTAGATGACTGATTCAGTTAGCTTCTGAATTGCATGCAGGCATTTTGCCACATAGGCAGTTTGTTACTTACAGAGTCTAGATGGTTCTCTCATTGAAAAGTCAACCACTGGTGACCTAGATACCTCTCTCCTGCCTAGTCAACTTTGTGGACCAGTACCCATGGGGATTGGCTGTCTGTTGTTGTCGTTGCTGCTGTTGTTTTGGGGCCTTGGGGCTTACTCCTGGCTCTGCATTTATGGATCACTCCTGGCAAGGTGCAGGGGACCATAAATGGTAACTGAGATTGAATCAGGGTTCTCCAAGTGCGAGGCAAGTGCCCTACCTACTGCACTATGTCTCTAGTCCTCTGGGCTGACTTTTTAATGAAGTGGGGAAGATAAGAAACTTCCTTTCTCTCTTTACCTCTAAATATCTTATTGGTTTTTTACCTCATCCTCCTTAGCCCTGTGCTTCCTTTCAAATAATATATTGAGGCTGGATAAATGCAGTGAGAAAGAGAAACAGGGTGTGATGAAAGAAAACTCACTACCTCTCTTCCATTGTCTTAGATGACAAACTTCCTATTTCAGTTAGAATTATAAGAATTTCCTGAGGAGAAATTTTGGGGCTGGAGTAATAGCACAGTGGGTAGGGCGTTTGCCTTGCACGCGGCCAACCCGGGTTCGGTTTCAGCATCCCTGAGCACCACCAGGAGTAATTCCTGAGTGCAGAGCCAGGAGTAACCCCTGTGGATCGCCAGATGTGACCCAAAAAGCCAAAAAAAAAAAATTCCTATTTCTGCATGGGGAGATACATTCTGATTTCTTCCAGATTACCCAAAGAAATACAGAAAGTAATGTGGGTTCCTATATTTCTTTAGATAATCTGGGAAAAATCTGAGTATCAGAATTCTTCCAAGATTAGTTTCAATATTTCCTTTGCATAACTTCACTGAAAATTATGTTAAGTATCTGTAAGACGTAGTAATGCCACCTCAGTTGGAATGGACTTAATCATCAACTTCTTAGTTGGAATGGATTCAGTGATCAGCATCTGTTGACTAGAGGTGGCCTAATGGGGCAATTATTATTGTTACCTAGTATTAATATATAGTAAGATATATAAAGTACCCAAAAGTCTTTTCATTAAGATATACGAAATACTCAGATGTTCTTCATTATCCAGTAACTATTTGATTTGGCTTTCTTTTTTTCTTTTTTTGAGACTTGTCTTGAGCTAAAGTAGGCTTTTAGGGAATTGCTGCATGCAGTGTGACCACCTTAACCCCCATACTACCTGGTCCCTTCATTGGCCATTTTTAATTGATAATAAAGAATTATTAAGAGTAAACCCTGAGGACTGCCCAGTGTGGCCCAAAAACAACACCCCTTCCCCTCCAAAAAAAAATCTCTTGGATAAAATCTAAAATGTTTAACATTAGCTATTAAAATTCTTTATAGTTAATGATTGCTTATCATTTTTAAAGTTAAAAGACTGGTTTCTCACTGTAGTTTTGTAATGTAATCAAATTAGAATTTGAATTATAACCTTAAAGACACTAAAGAAAAGGCTTATGGCCAGGAAGATAGCTCAAAGGGCTGAAGCACATGCCTAGAATACTCAAGTTCAAACCCCAGTACCACCCCTCTTTCTGTGTCCCAGCATCACTGGGTGTTCCCTGGCGGCCCCCAGCACCTCCAGATTCATGCAGCACTGCCTCAACCAGCCCTGGCACTGAACTATTAGTAAATGCTGAGTATATCTGGAAGTGGCCCCTGGGGCACTTCAAATATCACTGGAAATCCCCAAAAAATGAAATGATTTTTTAAGGAAATGACTTAAGTCATTAAGTCTTTTTATCCCTTACATTTTTGTTTCATACTCGGGCTGATTATGTCTTTTAGTATATGATGCTTATGGTTTTTAAAATACATTCAAATTCACACTAATAAATGGCATAGAAATAATTTCTTATAGAAAAGTTTGTAGACAAGAGGTGAGAATACTTGTCTTCAGGGAGGACCCACATTCCTTCTCACTATTCTGTCATCTGTTAGTTTAATCTTTTTCCTCGGGTCCAAGATGGCCCATTGTCATATCTGCATGCTAAGCAGCAGAAATGAAAAATGGAAAACACAGCCATACCTAACTCAAAGGGCCTTGGAAGGCATTACTTCTGAAACAATTGAAATAGTTCGTTTCTGGCCAAAATTTAGGAATTTCACTACAGAAGATAAAAAGGGTTTGGGCCTATGAACCCCTGAAACTGTTTCAAATTTTACATGAATATCAAAGAAAGCACACTTTTCTTGGAAAAAGATCATAGCTCTCAGCAGCCACTTTTTTGTGGTAGCTGTTTTGGGGACACACCTGACTCTGCACTCAGGGATCACTCCTGGCAGTGCTCAGGGGATCATATGAAATGCCAGAGATCAAAAGTGTGTTAGCAAGGCAACCGCCCTATTTGCTATACTTTCAATCCATCCTTCTCATCAGTTTCTTAATAGGGTTTTGTCACCCAAGAAAACTTACGTGCGCTTAGATATTTGTAGAACTTAAATGATTTGTTCAATATATTGTATTATTGATTTTTTTTTTTTTTAGCTCCATTCCAATTGATTACAACCTGTACAGAAAATTCTGGTCACTTCAGGATTACTTCAGGAATCCTGTGCAATGCTACGAGAAGGTTTCCTGGAAAACTTTTCTCAAGGTGAGGAAAAAAATTATTGATTACTGAAGCCCCATATTTACAGATAATGGCAATGCCAAACCTTGACACTTCCCAGCTGTTTTCCATATTCTGTGTTAATACCTTTTTAATTGCAGATGCTACATTGAGAATATTTAACTGATTTTGTATATAAGTTTGCTGGTTACATACTTAATTTCACAGTAAATGTCTGTATTCTCAAAAGTATTTCTTTTCGTTGCTTTCTCCTTTTACAACTTACGTAAGAAATCACATTTCTTCTGAAATTGTTCCTTCTTTTACAGTATAAATGACAATTTTGCCCTCATTTTGCTATACGAACTTTTCTTGCTTAATGTGCATAGTTGTTAACTAGAAGCTAGTTTCTATATATTTTCATAGAGAAGAGCACTAAACTGGTGAAAATAATGCCATATTAAACTAATTGATACTTTTGCTTTACAGTATTCTGAAGAAGTTCTAGCTGTATTTAAAAGTTATAAACTAGATGATACTCAGGCTTCAAGGAAAAAGATGGAAGAATTAAAAACAGGAGGAGAGCATGTATATTTTGCAAAATTTTTAACAAGTGAAAAGGTAAAAATCTTTCCTGTTAAACATACAAGAAATTTTCTTTAATTTCTGTAATAAGCATAACCTGAGCCACTAAACAAAACTTGAATCTAATATTTTTGTGTTTATATGTGCTTGTTTAGCTGATGGATTTACAACTGAGTGACAGTAATTTTCGTCGTCACATCTTGTTGCAGTATCTAATTTTATTTCAATATCTCAAGGGGCAGGTCAAATTCAAAAGGTAAGTTAATATGGACAGTAAGTGACTTCTTAATAGCAAAACATGTTCTTTATTGATGTGTTTTTCTAGACTCTGTGCAAGAACACATCAGTAAAACATTTTGTTGCCACAGTATTAGATAATCAGAGGCTTATGTTTTCATCACTGGATATAGGACTGTTTACTCCAAAAGAAAACACCTGAATCGTAGTTCCTGTGAATGAGTCTGTCCTGTAGAGCAACATTAATTAGGGCGTCCTGGGAGTTCTCAGGTGGCTACTGAGGGCTCTTTCCTCCTGATTTCATCATTCCCTTTTCATCTCACTCAGACCCTCTCAAACATTGTTTGCAAACAAAGTCAAAAACACTTCTCTCAGGCCAGGGAGAGAGAAATGTAAAGGAATGGCCTACATGAGGCCCCAAGTTCTACCCCCAGTACCATCTGCCTTAAGCACCACTAGGCCCCTTTTGCTCCAAAAATGTCTTACAAGAGGTGGCACTGTACACAGGCATCAGTTTGCAACATAAGGCATTCCTGTTTCTGAGGGCATTCAGCACATGCATATAGGACTCTGGGGAGCTCTGCCTGTAGCAGAGACTATTTCCTCTTGTCCTGTCCATAGCTAAGTCTGTAGAGCTCACTGCTTCATTGTGAACTTGGGCGAATCACTTTAGCGATTTTTACCTCAGTAGTCTCTAAGTCACATGTAGTCTTTATGAGAGGCAATTTTAAAAAGCAATTAAAGCAGTTACAGTGCTTATATCCTGACACAATAGTCTATAAACATTATTGACTAAATATAAAAGCACATAAGGAGAGCAGAGTTAATGGCAGTTATTAACAAGTTGAGGTCTACCGCAGCCCTCACGAGGGATTTAGTCATTTTGTATTTTAAATACATGTTAAAGGGGTGCAACATGCCTTGTCCACTATCCAGAAAAATGTTAATGTCCCGGAGGCTAATATTGCACATTAAGCTTATTTTAAGAAACATTGGAACTGGAGTGATAGCACAACAGGTAGGACATTTGCCTTGCACGCAGCCGACCTGGGTTCAATTTCCAGCATCCCATATGGTCCCCTGAGCACCACCAGGAGTAGTTCCTGAGTGCATGAGCCAGGAGTACCCCTGTGGATTGCTGGGTGTGACCCGAGAAAAAAAAAAAAGAAACATGATTCTATAGTTATATTATTAATCATTGAAGGTTTTATTCTTTACCTTCATGTCTTTGACTAACCCTTATATAGAAGATAAAGTATAATAACCCTCATGTATAGTTGATAAAGTGTAATAATTTTCATAATGACTATTCCTGATAGTTTTGAAACTGTTTACAACATGGATAATTTGTGTTATACACATCATTTTACTTTTCAAGACAGTGTAATAAATCTTAAGTGTATATTGCTGTAACACACTTTACTGTTTTGTTTCTCTAGTTCTAACTATGTTTTAACTGATGAACAATCACTCTGGATTGAAGATACCACAAAATCAGTTTATCAAGTAAGTTCAACATGCAACAAACCCATGATTGAACAAAATGGAAATTTAGAATTTTCTTTGTTTCAGCCCCAAATAGGAAAATAAGGATAAAGTTAAGCTCAGGTACAAGACCACAAACACTTCTTGGTTCTCTGCCTACAAACCACTCCTATGATGCAGAAAGTTGTTGAAAGCTTAGTATATTCTTTCTAATCACAGCTACTATCTGAAAACCCACCCGATGGAGAAAGATTTTCAAAGATGGTAGAGGTATGTAAAGCACATAGTTTCATACTCTCCTTAGCACCACATTTTAAAAGCCTTTCATTTAGCAAATGTAATGTCTTTGGTTTTTCCAGCATATATTAAATACTGAAGAAAACTGGAACTCATGGAAAAATGAAGGCTGCCCAAGTTTTGTGAAAGAGAGGTAAATATAGGGGCTGGAGAAATAGTACAGTGGGCAAGGTGCTTACCCTGCATGTGACACCCAGGTTCAGTCCCCAATGTCCATATGGTCCCCTGAGCACCACCAGGAGTAACCCCTGATCATTACTGCATGTAGCGCACCCTCCCCCCTTAAAAAAATAACCAAATTAAACTTAATTTGTGATAAGCCGTGTGAAAAGGTTCAGATTCTCCTCTGACATTTTAATGAAGCACATGAGTTGACTTCTAATATCTAACCACATTAATATATAGCTGTGGTCTTTCAGGGAGTGTGCATTGGTTTTGAGGCCACACCTAAGCAGTTTGGGGGTTACTTCCAGTTTTGAGCTCAGGGGTCATTCCTAGAAGTGCTTGGGATACCATGCACTGCCAGAGGTCAAATCCACACTACCAGTATGTAACAGCATGTGCTCAGTCCATGGAGCTATCCTCCTAACCCGTATGTCTGAGTTTCTTATATTTAAAACTGTTTCTGAAACAAATTGATTACGGAGGAAAAAATACTCGTTCTTTGTCATTTGTTTTCTAAAGTATTCATTATTTTTAAGGGGGGAGGGCGGCAGGGAGAAGCTGACAATAAATTTTCTTCCTAAAGGAGGAAGCCAGTAAGTTTTGAATAGTAGTAAATAGGGCCAGATAGCTTGTCTTGCAGATGCCTGGCCCAGTTCTCCTGTCACAGCCTGTGACTCCCTACTCCCCCAAAGCACTGCCAGCAGTGACTGTTGACTACCACCACTGCTCAAAATGTAACTAAATGTTTTACATTAAACACTTTCCATCTTTGCTGTTTTGTAATTTCTGCTCTTTCTGCACCACAGAACATCCGATACCAAGCCGACAAGAGTAGTACGGAAGAGAACAGCACCAGAGGACTTTCTAGGGAGAGGACCTAACAAAAAGATTCTGATGGGAAAGTAGGTGACTTTTTTTCCATAATAGGATGTATCAGTCACGTTTACATGAAAATGTTACTATAGAACTCACCGGTTTTTGTGGTGTTTCAGTTTTATGTAGTGGTATGTACAAAGATGATTAAAGCAAATCACACCCCATCGACCCATGGATTTGTCTGAGGTTCATGCAACTGCAAGACTTTCATTTTTGTTTCCTTTTATAATCCGGAGCCCTTGGCTGTGACATTTTTCCAGAGCATAGATAGTTGTTAAGACTCATTCAGCTACTAGTAGTTCGGTCCTTGAATCTGTGACCTTCCAGTTTCACCTCTGTACATATAAATTTGAATACCAAAGATTAAAATACATCTATTAGCACCCAAAGATTCACCGTTGTCTTTGCTGTTTTTTCTTTCTGGCTTTAGGACATAAAATGTCTTTAAAAATAGGAACATTCATTAAATGTTTGTCTATTCTACAGTGAGGAGTTAACAAGGCTTTGGAATCTATGTCCTGATAATATGGAAGCCTGTAAATCAGAAACAAGGTAAATTTTAAATGTTCATGTGAAGAATTGCTTTTATGAAATGTTCTACAAAGTAGACTAGAGCCTTTTGTGAAATACATATTTATACAGGGATGACTATAAAATGATAAATTTCCTATTTGTGTGTGGGTTGTGGAAGGATGAAGGCCAGTGTGTGTAGACATTGATACAGGTAGAACAATATTTACCTAGCAATGTCATGGCAAAGAAAGGTTAATTAAAATACCAATAGAATGGTTAAGTTGTGGCCATGTTGATATAATGAATTGTTTACATTGTACATTAAAAATTACCAACATAGGTTTACTACAGAAAAATCAGACTTAAAGATACGAACAGGATTCCATTAATAGAAAGTTTGGCAAAGATTCAGAAAGATGTCTTTTGTGTACCTTTCTGAAAAGTGACCCTAGAAAGGAAAATATATTTAGGGAATGGTACACGGGCACTCTCAGCTATCTAGGATAAGTCACATTTACATCTGATATTCATTGCATTAGTCCTGATTGCTTGCAATATGTATTTAAAACAAGAAAATGGTTAAAATACTTATAAAAATCTAGTGCAAAAGTTTTTGTTTGTTTGGGAGCAATTTATAGCAGTGCTCAGGGCTTACTCCTACCTTTGCACTCAGGAAGTACTCCTGGCGATGCTCAGGGGACTATATGGGATTCTGGGGCTTGAACCTGGGTCAGCTGCATGCAAAGCAAACACCCTACCTGCTGGCTGTATAGCTCCGGCCCCTACAATTCCCTTTGGTGGGGAGGAGAGAGAGGTAAATTATTGATCCCCTAGAAATTCATGACTACATGTAGGGCTTTACTGCTCTGGAACATATTTCTCACTTAAGAAAACCTGGACTAGTGTGACATGTATATACATGCACAAGATACATTTTCAGGCCTATGACATTTACCAATTAAAGAACGTTACTATTGTAATCAAGTTTGTAAAACATAATGCTTGGCTTTTTTGTCAAAGATATCTTATGAGATTCTTAGATCTTATTAATTTGCTTAACTATCAACATTTTACATTTCTAAAAACAAATTTCACAAAGATGCAATTAAAAACTGACCATAATAATTAAAATGAAGTGAAAGTTAAACTCTTGAAATTTCAAAGTGACTAGTTATGAATTTTGTTTTTTTAATTCTGGTTTAAGAAGGAAACATCCGTACAGGTAGACATAATGCAGAAATTTCTGCCTTGCTGGTGACATTTAAGTACTATTCTGAACTTCTGCCATCTCTGAGCATTAACACTGCCATGTAGTATACATTGCCCCACATCTAGCGTATGTATGGTATAGTACCAGTTGTATCCCCTCCAAACATTTAGTTTTAAGTCATTTACCTCTTTAAGATGAAGAATTCCTAAGTACTATAACTTGTGTGGGTAGCATTATAATTGTGTACTGTCACCATTTTGAATATATTAAGAACACACTCTTGTCACTGCTTTGCTTCAGGGAATATATGCCAACACTGGAGGAATTTTTTGAAGAAGCCATTGAACAAGCAGATCCTGAAAATATGGTTGAAAATGAATACAAGTAAGTAAAGTCTCTAATGTTAATTTTCTCCAGTACTCTTAATAGTATTGTATGTACAACAACTAAAACACTCATCAGGGAGTTGCTAGTTAGTTGTTGCTCCCGCACATTCAATCACATCATTGCAAACCCTCATGTCAGTGGCCATTCCCATTGATTGACCAGCATGTGCTAGCACATCTTGTAAGTTAATGAGGTTAACCGTGGGGGCTTTTCATGACATGCAGAAACTGAGACTGAATAAATGTATGCTTTGTATCCTTCTGTAGCTCATCTGTTTCCACAGCATTATCTTAAGAGCTTCTCTAAGTTCACTTATTACTCTTAGAACTGTAGAAACTATTTTACTTTTGGAACCAGTTCTGCCACCACCCCTCAGACCCACCCCCTTTGGGGGGCATTTTTAGTCACTGAAGTTGTATTGAGTCTTGGTTCAAGTGTTGCTTACCAAAAAAAGTATTATAGAAACACGGTGAGAAACTCGGTTCACAAAATAATCTGAAATTCATATCCAAAGGTAACACTGGCAGTATTTCAATTTATTGATCACAGTGGGGCTGGTGCGATAGCACAGTGGTAGGGTGTTCACCTTGCACTCGGCCAACCCAGGTTCGATTCCTCCACCCCTCTCAGAGAGCCTAGCAAGCTACCGAGAGTATCCCACCTGAACAGCAGAGCCTGGCAAGCTACCTGTGTATGCCAAAACCAGTAACAGGTCTCACAGTGGAGACGTTATTGGTGCCCGCTTGAGCACATCGATGAGTAATGGGATGACTGACTGTGACTGATAACAGAGAACCTATTTTGATTTTAATAGCGGATTCCTGTCCTACACATACTGCATGTAACCAAAACTGACTTTGATGTGACTGACACATACTTAGTCAACTTTCAAAATGTGTTTGCTATTCTGAACTGCATACTGAGGAATTCTTTTAAGAATTGGATCATGATGAAAAGAAATGGTGCTTTGAAGGCCTAGGATTTGGTTTGGCAGTAAAGCCACTAGCCTTGCATGTATGAATGAAGCCACAAATTTGACATCTGGTGCTGCCCCACATCGTCAAAAGACTGTGTTCTAGTTTAAAAGTGTAGATGCTATACATTTTTAAAAGAGAAAATGGTGTGTCTACTTACCTTAGAGTTTCACGTGGAGAGTCATACTAGCTAGAATGGAATGTAAAAGTAGAAAAACTAACACTGACTTCTTTTATAGGGCAGTGAACAATTCCAATTATGGCTGGAGAGCCCTGAGACTGTTAGCACGAAGAAGTCCTCATTTTTTCCAGCCAACCAATCAACAATTTAAAAGTTTGCCAGAGTATCTTGAAAACATGGTAATAAAGCTAGCAAAGGAATTACCAGTAAGTAATATAGATCAGTATTTTCACAGCTCTTCATTGATGTTGTTTTTAAAATTGCCATTGCTGGATTTTTAAATTTTTTAAATCCAGCATGTGTTAGTTAGGTGCTTGCCTTGCATGTAGTTGGTGTGGGTTCGATACCCAGTATCCCATATGGTCTCCTAAGCACCATGCCAGGAATAATACCTGAGAGCAGAGCTAGGAGTTTCCAGGTGTGGCCCCAAAACAAAACAGTTGTGATTACCCTTTAAGGAAAAAGCCAAGTTTATATCTTGACCATATTAAAATTCCTCACCCCCACATTTAGAGGAATTAACTTACCAATAGCAACTTGACCTCTTTCTCATGTTACCTTTCCCATTAGTTTTGTAAATTGTGCTAATGTGAAATAGTAATATTGCACATAAAACTTAGAAAGAATTCAAGAAAATTGTAACATGGTTCTCCTCAGTCTTCCCTCAAACAATGTCCATTGACAGTCCTTACATTCACTTTAACACTCCAGGGTAAGTCTGGCCCCTCCACTTGGACTCTCATGACCACCAAAAGTACTCCAGCTGTCTTCATTTTATAAGTTGGCTTTTACTTTTTTTTTTTTTTTTTTGAGGGGGAGTCAGACCCAGCTGCACTCAGGAGATTCTCCTGGCTTGCTTCAGGGACAATAAGGGATTTTATAGGCTCCTGTCGGCCATCTGCATGACAAGTGCCCTACCTGCTGTGTTATCATTCTGGGCCCTCTTTCACATATTCTTCATGCTCATTTTTAGCCTCCTTCTGAAGAAATAAAAACAGGCGAGGATGAAGATGAGGAAGATAATGATGCTTTACTGAAGGAAAACGAAAGTAAGAAATTATTTTGGCTGTTTCAAAATAGGAAAAGATTAGGATTCTTTGTTGAGAGGCACATTATTTAATTTGATCTACTTCCCAACTACTACCATCTTCCTCAGTTCTTAGGAAGCTTTAAACCTAAAATACTATTTTTTTATACAATGAAATGTGGAAGTGCTGGGAAGAAAGGTACTTCTATTTGAAGGTTACTCCACTTCACCTTCAGGATGGGTGGCGAGAGGGAGCAGCTGGTTTCAGGGAAGCCAGGGTAATATAGCTCAGTTTCCAGCTTTGATTAATTTCAAAGTGATCGTAAGAATAACAAATACAGTATTAAAAAAATAGGAAAGAATATAAAAAACCTTTAACTTATTATAAATTAGTATCTCGATAGCCCCATAGCTTTACAGTGTATATATGCATGTAACTTACATTTCCTGTGTTTTCTAGGCCCTGATGTTCGTCGAGATAAACCTGTAACAGGGGAACAAATAGAGGTATTTGCCAACAAACTGGGCGAACAGTGGAAGGTTTTGGCTCCCTACTTGGAACTGAAAGACTCAGAAATCAGACAGATTGAGTGTGACAGTGAAGACATGAAGATGAGAGCTAAGCAGCTACTGGTTGCCTGGCAAGATCAAGAGGGGGTGCATGCAACACCTGAGAATCTGATTAATGCACTGACTAAGTCTGGATTAAGTGACCTTGCAGAAAGTCTAACTAATGACAATGAGACAAATAGTTAGCTTCTTTCTTTTTTTATTAAAACTGTGATAAGATTTTTGTTAACCAAGCAGCATTTCATAAGAGGTCCACTGGTTTTGGTAAACAATAAACATTTTTATATAACAGTTGTACAGTTGGCTGATGCTCCAAGAACAGAATGCATATAGGCTCTTAATAACTGACCTTTGGGTTTGCACCAGGGGGTGGGGGCGGTTGAGCAAACAGGTTGAGGAAATGACCAAAATATGACCTCAGAGTCATGTAATAGATTTTTTTTTTAAATGTAATAAAGTCAAAACTTAGGGTCATTGTGTTTCCTAAGAGAATACTATATCAAATGTCTCCATGTGCCATTGTTAATCCTGTAAGACTTTCTGAAACTATATGATTCCTCTCTTATGGCTTTCAAGCAGGGGACTAGCTTGGTCCATTTATCACCAGTTTTTAATTAGATATTATCTGTGGTTCCTTCCACACATTAATGAATGCTGGAGTTTAGCAGCTGCCACACTTACGGGTTGCAATGCGTAAAGTATTTATTATCTGGCCCATTATAGAAAACCTTTGTCGACCCCCAAACTAGAAGAAGCAGGTCAAGCCTAAAACCTAATTGTATGGACCCCCAAAAGTTAAACTTCTCCAGTCATTTAAAATAAGGACTATCTCAGGGATCACGGTGAAGTGCAAATGAAACATTTGTAAAAGCACTTTGTAAACAGCCAGACACCAGTGAAAGCTGGATATATAATAGTTCACCTACTTTTCCCATTCCCATAAGCACTGGGACTCTTAAGTTAGGTCATTCTGAATTCTAAAGAAGGGCAACTACATATTACACTGTAATGTTCTTGCTTGCTTAAGCTTGATTTCACTAGCTAGTCCATCAGGATGCTAATATCAAAGAGCCTTCAGTGCTAATGTGCACAGCATATAAGGCACACTCAGGAATCAAGACTTTTCTACCCACTCTCCCTTCCCTCAAAGACCTTACATGAGAGGTTGACTTCTAAAAAAGCCTGATTAATCTGAAAATCTTTGGATTAATGCTTTTTGGACCAAATAAAGGTTTTTATAGTGATGACAGAGTACTACAATTTTTAAAATCCTAATTCCATACAAGGTTTATATAATTTGCTCTAAATCTACTTCACCTGATCTAGTAGTTACACATTTCCGGCAAATCAGAAAATTGGAATTCTACTGCAAAACTTATGCCCTCAAATTGTTCAGACAGAGCCAGACCAAATTTAAAAACCTTAAGGTTACTGGTATTATACCAATATATAAAAGAACCATTACTATTCTTAAAGTCTCACTTTGCCCAGTCTATCAAGCACCCCTGCCAACACAGTACTGATTGCCAATAATCAGAATTTAGCTTTAAAAAAAATACATGTTTCTCTTTAAAATTACATTGTTCAAAATGTAATTTTTAAATTGTACTATTTAAAATTACATTGTTCAAAATTGAAAGGAAAACAGTCATTATTCTCTAGGAATCTAGTAATCAGCAGGCTATGCTCTGTAGAGTCAAAAAACCAAATTTCATAATTCCCAAAGCCTTATGAATACCGTAACTAAAAAACCAGTCCTTTCTTTAGCAATCAGGCTCCTGAAATAAAATGAGGAACTAATTATACTAAGATGTAAAAAAACAAATATCTCATATTTTTGGTACTCCTACCATCACTTTAAAAATCAACTCACCAAATTCTTGACATTTATATCAAGATTTTAGAAATTGTCAGGACAGTAAATACAAACACCAACTTAGCCAAGAACAGATTCTGATAACTTTCAGCATCCAGAAACTCCATTACTTTTACATCTTTGTGTTTCTTTTTAAACAGAAAATCTGATCAAGCAAAGAAGAAACAATTTTTCAATGGATGCTTAACAGCAAAAGAAAACTATCTGCAGAAACTGTTATAGGATTTAAATATACCTGAACATCAGCCAAGCTCCAACACTAATAGACAAAAGACTTGAGGTCAAATCTGTTAATCCCTCATTTTTTTTTTATTAAATATCCTCATTTTCTAAAAATAAGTAACCAGAGCTTGTCAACGTTTCATAAGGTTGATTACTATAAAACCATTGCAAAGTTAAATGTACAAACCATAGTACATCAGAGACACAGTAATAAATGTATAATCATATGTACTATTATTGATCACAATTTATTTTTAAAGTCATGAAAAGCCAGCACAGTTCAGCTGACAAATACTTGATTGTACCCATGTCTCCATGGGATGTGGACAGCAGCACTGAGATACACGATGAGAGCAACACTCCTTTCCACCTTCCTGGCGACAATTGTTAGATAAGGCAGAGGATGGGCAGCTACTGATGGTGGTATAAACCATGCAAGAACAAGTAATAGAGTAATAGGTGTGCAATAAACATCTGATTGCTGAATCCTGGGCTAAAAAAGGCAGGGAGAAAAATTATCACAGCAGGTAATGGTCAAGAGGCATTTCAACACAATTACTCAGAAATAATGCAAGAAATGAGCATTTAAAAATGTTTTCCTGCCATCTTTATACAGGGCAGCACAATCCAAAAGCAATTTTCCTAATTTTTCAGGTTGATATAGAGTGGTCTGCTTCCACCCTCTTTTGTCCCACATGATGGGGAAACGTAAAACCACTTAAATATCTTCCCCAGAGCCCTGGATTATAGAAGAGATCGACAAAAACATTTATTTCACACCTAAGCATAAATAGCTAAAATGAAGATTACTGTTCACTTTCCTCTTCCATGACTTCCACTCTTCGAGGCCCATAGAGCAGAACATAAGCTATATGCCAGTCTCCACCACCAGAGAGCCGCAAGATATCTTCCGGTGTCACGATGCTGACCTTATCATCGTCAAACTTAATCCATTCATCTAAAGAGAGAAGTGAATGAATACATATCACATGATTTCAAAGGTCAATTTCCATAAGTTTCTGTGTACATTTGCTAAATGAAAGTTGAACAATTAAGTTTTATTACACTTAGTTTCATGGCCCATACTACTATACCTACAGTTCTCAAAGTATGATTCCAGAGCCATAAAGGTTTCAGAGGGTTCAGGATGTTGTAACTATTTTTACAACATTACTAAAATACTGTCTTTTCCCCGTCATGCTCTATACAGTTTGAAATTTCCCCTCTCGATATGTTTGAAAATCACAGAGTGCAGTAAGGAGAATCCAACTCTATTAAACCAAACCAAACTTGAAAATAAGATCTAATAGCACCTTTTTGGGTCTGTTTCATTTGGGGGCCACACCCAGTAGTTCTCAGAGCTTACTCCTGGCTCTGTGCTTAGGAAACACTTCTGAGCAAATTTGGGGAGCCTGAGTTGCCAGGTATCAAACCTGGTTCAGCCGCATGTTAAGATATGCACCCTAGGGGCTGGAGCGATAGCACAGCAGGTAGGGTATTTGCCTTGCACGCAGGTTCGATTCCCAGCATCCCATATGGTCCCCTGAACATTGCAAGGAGTAATTCCTGAGTGCAAAGCCAAGAGTAACCCCTGTGTATCGCCAGGTGTGACTCAAAGAGGAAAAAAAACAAACGGTATTTGACCTGCTGTGCTTCTCCCCAACATTTTTTCCAGCACTTTCTTATTTTAATATGTTTTGGAAAATATTTCTATTTTTAATGTTAATGAGTTTATTACTATAAGTTTTAAATGAATTATTTTAATATATAAGCAGTACTATTTAAGAGGTAAAAAGCTCATGAATAAAAGCCTTTTTTGGAAATTAATAATTAACAATGTTAACTAAGGCCAAATATTTTCAGAACCACTGTGCTATAAATTTTAATTTATAAATTTTAATTCAGTATAAAAATTTATACTGAATAGGAGTCAGGAATGTATAGAGCACATGCTTCACATGATAGTTGGCACCACAAAAGACTTTATATTAAACAACTTAAAACAGTATGTAACAATGGAAAAAACAGTATTTTACCTTGTTTCCTTTTCACCCATGATACATAATGACCTGAAGAACTAGACCTTCCCTGGTGTGTCAGTACAGCTTGTAAGTCATAGTAGCCACAATTATTGGATCCAATGTCTAAAGAAATCCAATTATGTGAGATAAATGAGTAGACATGTACCTTCTCAAGCTAGGGAATAAGCAAAAACAATTTCTAAATTTCTACAGAAGCAACACTTATTAGAAGCCAATAAGATATTAGTATTCAATTAAAAAACACTTCTTAAAAGATAATAAGGAAGTATAATTATCATTCACATTTTCGTCACTGAAGGAATAATTTGCATACCATATAATGCAAATTATACAAGAAACAAGGCCTTTCAACTTAAGCAAGATAGTGATTTTGCCTTTACAAAAAAATAAATAACTCACAATTGAAATAGATTTCACTTACCATCAGCAAAAGAAAAGGGTTCATACTTAACTTCTTTCTGGGGACTACTTTTTCTGTCACTCTGAGGAAGAAAAGTTTTTAATTTTAAATCATAATATTGAAAATAAAATGTAAATTCTCAGTATGTATTCAATTCCAGAAATAAGTTACTATCTATAGAGCTAAACACTTAAGCAAAAAATTCAGACAATAGTAATACAAGAATTTTTAGTGGGAACTCCCTGCCTTAACCCAGAAATAGTCTGTTAAGAAAAAGCTACATAAATCTCTTGAAAGCATAGGTAGTGAAAACAATGCCAGAAGCTTAAAGACAGCAGACATGGGAACAGGTCAAAGATCCTACAACCAAAAATTTTTAAAAAGGCAATTAGGTCGACCATTTGTAAATAGAGTATCTAAAACATATTTAGGGGCTGGAGCGATAGCATAGCGGGTAGGGCATTTGCCTTGCATGCAGTCTACCCAGGTTCAATCCCCGGCATCTCATATGGTTCCCCAAGCACTACCAGGAATAATTCCTGAGTGCAGAGCCAGGAGTAATGCCAGAGCTTCGCTTAGTGTGACCCAAAACGCAAAAAAAGAAGTACAGGGTTGAAAAAAAAAAAAAAGCTGGAATTCCAAAAATGTCAAGTAGCCTACAATGTCACAAAGAAATAAAAAAGGGCCATCAAAAAATGGGGAGAGGAAATGAACAGAAACTAATAAGCCAATTTAGCTAAGTAGACAGTATTATATTAAAGTCAACTACTTGCTGGGTTGGAGGGAGAGAGAAAGGAAACACATTTGGTCCTCCAAGCTCCACCAGGAGCTCCACCTGAGCCCAGAACCAGGAGTAAGCCCTGAGTACCTAGGGTGTGGCTCAAAAAACAAAGGGGAAAAAAATTCAAGTGCTTGCACCAGTGTATGAATGATTTCTATATAAAAGTTTCATCCATTTTATTAGTAAATTAATAATACACAGTAATTGTTAAACACACTAAAGATTAAATTCTAGGATTAAAAAACCAATAATAAAAACATACTGTCTTTGGCTGTTGATTCACTTTTTTATCTTCTAGGTCCTTGAATTTTGATCGAAAAGAGACCATTTTTTCTTGAAGTTCTGGTGTACATAGTTCATACACATCCAACATAAGAGGAAATTTAACATCCTAAGTATACATCAAAAAGAAAAACAAATAGTTGAAACCCCTGACTTTTTTAAAGTAAAATTTTTAAATATTTATTTAAAATATTTAACTATCTTATTTAAATATTTAAAGCTATGGGAGTAGCCAGAGCTATCAAAATTATATGATGAGAATTTCAGAAACATTAGACTAATTTCTGTGAGAATGAATACCTAAAACCTAGAGCAGAGTAAATTTAAAAATGAGATCCCTTACAACTTTTTATTATCTATTTATTTATTTTTGCTTTTTTTTTGGTCATACCTGGCTATGCACAGGGGTCACTCCTACCTCTGCACTCAGGAGTTATCCCTGGCAGTGCTCAGGGGACCATATGGGATGCTGGGAATTGAACCCGGGTCAGCCGCGTGCAAGGCAAACGCCCTACCCGCTGTGCTATCGCTCCAGCCCCTCTTACAACTTTTTAAATGGAATATAATTTTATACTGAAACAACATCTGAATTTATATTAGATAACTAATTTACAGTAAATAACTACATTTAACTTTCTCATATGATACTATATTTGAAAACGTACTATGGATTTTAGCTCAATAAGGAAGAGTTCTGTACAACTTCCCCAAAGACCAGGGCTCTGGACATGCAGCAGAGAGCTATGACAGATCAGTTAAACCATTAACTTGGGGCCAGAGCAACAGGGCAGCAGGTGACGCGCTTGCTGTCCACACAGCCGACCCGTGTTTGATCCCCAGCACCCCATGTTGTCCCCCAAGCACCACAGGAGTAATTCCTGAGTGCAGAACCAGGGATTGTAATCCCTGAGCATCGACAGGTGAGGCCCAAAACCTAAAAATAAATTAAATGAAATAAAATAAAACCATTAAGTCACAAGGCTGGAAACCAGTAATTTAACTCTGTTCTTTCACCCACTAGAATGTTATACTATCCTAGAATGTTATACTGTCCGCTACTGACTCCATCCCCAAACCCATCCCCAGATCAAATGACTGTTGATCATTTATTACTTTTTTAAGCAGTTTTAGAAATATCACAAGGAAAAAAGAGGAAGAAGGGCAGGAAAGAGGGGTACAGGAGGGGTGAGAGGAAGGGATGGAGGGAGGGAGGGAGGGAGAGAGAGCGAGAGGGAGAGAGGGGAAGAGAGAGAGAGAGAGGAAGAGAGGGAGAGAGAGACAGGGAGAGAGGGACAGAGAGGGAGAGAGTGAGAGAGCGAGAGCGAGAGGGAGAGAGGGAGAGAGCAAGAGAGCGAAAGGGAGAGAGAGAGGGAGAGGGAGAGAGGGAGAGAGATTGATTCCAGATGATCCCCAGATGAGGGGATGCAATACACCCTGATTCACTCTATCTTTTAGAGAACAGTATCTTGGAACATAACCTCTGGCGTTGCAAGTTGCCTGTGTAGTCGAGGGCAGTGTTTATGGGAGTAGAGGGCATCTATAAAAATCATCTGGAAATCTTTTGAAAAATGTAAGACTTCAGACCCCATTTGATCAGTTAACTCAGGGTGAGGAAAGAGTTACCAAGGCAGGACAACCACATGATTTAAAATTTTAAAGGACAATAGAAAATTAAAATACAATACACATTCTTGGTTTAAAATCACTTGTATGGGGCTGGAGTGATAGCACAGCGGGTAGGGCGTTTGCCTTGCACACGGCCGACCCGGGTTCAAATCCCAGCATCCCATATGGTCCCCTGAGCACCACCAGGGGTGATTCCTGAGTGCATGAGCCAGGAGTGACCCCTGTGCATTCCTGGGTGTGACCCAAAAAGCAAAAATAATAATAATAATAATAATAATAGAATAAGATAAATAAATAAGTAAATAAAATCACTTGTATAGTGTAATTTAAGGAATTAATTGCAATTTAAGGAAAGTTTACCTCTAAAGGAATTTTTAAAAGGCTTTGTTATAAATTTGGAATTGCCTTCAAATAGCATAGCATTTTATATGAAGCGCATTACTAACCTTAAGAACTTTAGCATTCACAGATTCCTTCTCTTTGTAAAAAAATCGAACCATCTGTATAGTTAAGTAAGCAGGTAGCCGGCTGATCTTGGACTGAAGAGAAAAAATAAATCATAGTGAAAGTCAAATGGCACACAAATGTTTAATTCTTTAGTTCGATAAAAAGGATGGGATGTGGGAGAAAGAGAACAGTGGGCATGGCACTTTCTTTGCAAGCGGCTGACTTGAGTTCAAACCTAAGCACCTTATGCTGTCCCTTAGTTCAAACCTTAGTTCAAACCTAAGTCCCCTGATGCTGCCAGGAGTAATCCCTGTGTTCAAAGCCAGGAATAAGCCCAGAGCATAGCCAGGTGTGACACAAAACAAGCAAAAAAATAAATAAAAAAGACTGGGCAACATAACATTAACTGCAAACCTTTAAATGAAATGAAACTCAACTTAGAAAGAAAGTACAACTTACAGATTTGATGTATAAAGCATTTCTTTGCAAGGTTGGAGACTGCTTAGTGATTTCTTCTTGAAGACGCTGAAAAAGACCAAACATTAGGCCAAAAATTCTTTCTACAACATAAAAACCTTTAATTCTCATAAAAATGAATACTAATCAAAATGTACAGTACAAAATGGGTTTCTACTAGGGGAAGTTAGACTGAATGAGAAGACTTTAACATATACTTTTAGGTTTGCTTTATTTTTTTGATTTTTAACAGCATCAAAGAACATACACTGGTATTACAATCTCAAAATATAATGCTTGAACTTTTTTAGTAATGACCCAACTCAGCATCTGGAAGGTTTTTGTTTCTTTCTTTAGTTTTTGGGCGATACCCAGCAGAGCTCAGGGTATCAGATCTGAACCTACTGTGAAATGTATGTGATGTGCTCAGCTCTTTTTGATGTCTACACAACCAAGTTTGAGAGTTTATACTCTGTTATAGAAGAAAGCCTTTTACAGTGTTCCTCATTTATGAAATTTCAGAATATTCATACAAAAAGTATTAAAAAAAAAAACACCTGGGGGCTGGAGCCATAGCACAGTTGGTTGGGAGTTTGCCTTGCACACGGCCAACCCAGGTTCAATTTCCAGTATCCCATATGGTCCCCTGAGAACCACCAGGAGTAATTTCTGAGCGCCGAGCCAGGAATAACCCCTGTGCATCGCCAGGTGTGACCCAAAAAGCAAAAAAAAAAAGAGAAAACTAAGGGTTAACGATCTAAGACAGAGGTAAGGTTCATTATCCTTGTTATCCTTAAGCACAGAGCCAGAGGTAAGCTCTGACCACCACAGCACAGGGTTCCCCCCCCCAAAAAAAAATCATGCTTTCTTATTTTATTATTTTGTTCTACATGCTTTCTTCTTTGTTTCATTATTTTGTTTTCTTTTTATGTGTCAGTATTTTCCAGAAACAGTCAATACTGGTTGATTTTAAAAAAGGAAACCTCTATTACTCTAATAAATGTAGGAAAAACTTTACAAAAAAACATCTTCAGCATCATGACTGCTTTACTATTTTCTTATACCCTGTGTAACATTAGGAAAGAGAGTAATCCCTTTGGGTATCATCTGTTAATGATGATAACGAAACCTACCTTTTAAGTGCGCCTGTTAGATTTACATGAGTTAATATGTAGGAAACTTGGAAAACTAACATATTCCACATTCAAGAAATATTAGCTATTATTTCTAACATCAAAAAAAAAAGAGTTTACACAAATGTTCTTGGCTTTAGGAATCTAACATATAAGAAAACAACCCAGGGGCTGGAGCAATAGCACAGTGGATAGGGCGTTTGCCTTGCACACGGTAGACCCGGGTTCAATTCCCAGCATCCCACATGGCCCCCCAAGCAGCGCCAGGAGTAATTCCCGAGTGCATGAGTCAGAAGTGCATTGCTGGGTGTGCATTGCTGGGTGTGTGCATTACCTGTGCTTTGCCGGGTGTGCCCAGAGGAGAGGAGAGGGGAGGGGAGGGGACACGAGGAGAGAGGAGAGGGAGTGAGGGGGAGGGAGGGAGGGGGAGAGAGGAAGGGGGAGAAAGGGAGGGGGAGAAAGGGGAGGAGAGGGGGAGAGGAGGAGAGAGGGAGGGGGAAAGAGGGGGAGAGAAGGAGAGAGGGAGGGGGAAAGAGGGGGAGAGAAGAGGAGAGAGGAAGAGGAGGGAGAGAGAGAAGCAAGCCCAGGGCTGAAGACAGTTCAATGGACTAAGTTGCAGGAAACCTTGGTGTTTCCTGGCACCATGTGGCCTGAGCACCAATTAGACCGAAAGAGGGAGAAAAAGGACAAAGGGGAAAGGGAGGGAAAGAAGGCCGGTAGACAGGCAGCTTACTGAGTTGGAAAAATAGCTCAAAGGGCTAGAGCACAAGTTTTGCCTACAGGAGCCCAGGGTTTTGAGCTACGGAGCACCACCAAGAGTCTCTGTGTGTGTATGTATGTATGTAATTCAAAGGCTGAACACGTTCTTTCCATGCAAGAGCATCTGGCTCAACCCCTGGCAATACATGGTCCTTGGAGCACTGAGCACCGTTGATTTCAATTCTGAACTGGGAGTAGACCCCATCTATAAGACTAGGTGTGGCACCCAAATCAGAACAAAATCAATCAAATTCATCGCATTATAGGGGCCAGAGCAATAGTACAGCAGGTTGAATGTTTTGCCTTGCACGCAGATTCGATCCCCAGCATCCCATATCGCCCCCTGAGCACTGCCAAGAGTATTGCCTGAGCCTTGCATGGTGTGCCTCCCAACACCAAAAAACAAAAAAAATTTCATCACATTACAAAAAGAATGAGAGTGGAGTTACTTTGAAACACTTAATCAGGTTTATTAAGAAGCAAAGAGGTAAAAAATATGGAGATAATTACTCAAGAATATTCAGAACAAATAATAAATCATCTAAAAAGATATCAAGACAATAAATACACCATAGCACACGTTTTTCCACAACAGATTCCCAAGCTCACTTGGCCTACTATCCCTTTTCAGGGAAAAAAAAATTTTGCTCCCCTGAAACTCTCCCTTCTTTAAGAAAACATTAAGTGCCCATAAGTACTATCACCCCCCACCCCCAAATCATTCAGCAAAGTTCCAAGTTAATCTTCCTGTTTGTTTTAAGGTAACACCCAGCAGTGTTCAGGAACTACTCCTGGCTTGGTGCAGGAAGGGCGCTTGGGGATTAGGGTGCTTAGAAAGGTGGTCTGTGGTGCTGGGGATCAAACTCAGGCTCCAATATGTCAAGCATGTACACCAGCCCTCCTGAGCATCACTCCAGTTCTGAAATTTTATAAAATTACATGTTCTGAAATTTTATAAAATTACAAAGAAAATCTGCCTGTCCATGTCAGAGCATTATACTCTAATTTACAATTAACCACTGTATTTCATGTTTGGCTACTCCAAAACCTGAATATCAAAATCTATTATAGGACTTGATGGTGAGCTAATACTTATATTCCTTAAAATGAACTTCTTGGAGCGCCCTTGGACTCCAAGCAGCCCACTGAACTAATTCCAGCATGGGAACGGAGACCCTACGCCGGGCTTCAACAGTGGAAGCCGGGCACTCCCCAATTTTTTTAACCTCTCTCTCAACCCCTTCCTCATGAGCACAGCACAGGTTCCACGGCTTTCTGAGCGCAAAAAGGAGACGCCGAGCCAGCTCTCTCTAGGTTTCTCCATCTTATGAGCAGCATAAAAGGGTAAAAGTTTGTAGTGATGTTATTTCTGGTTGTACTTTCCCTGGACTTTATACAGAAACCCAAAACCGCGCGGCCGCTGCTGCGGCTGCGCGACCTAATGTCATCTAAGCATCAGCAATATATAATGGTTCCTTTTTAACGGGTCGGACTTTGGGGGGAGAACCTAACAAGAATAGTAAGTCTTCTGCTGAAATATTGAAGGCAATCAAAGTGATAGCCATCTCTCCAGACTGAACTAAGCCATATCCCCACACTGGCTGAGAAGAAATATCCTTCTTTCTCGGGAAGAAACGCGGCGTGGCATTAACCATAGTATGATGTCCATTAAGCAAACACAGATCTGGTGGCGTGGGAATGGGATATAAGGGAAAAAATTATGTACATGGAACAGCGGGACGCTGGTGGAATCTCGAGCCGGAGCCGATACCAGCGCACTACATTTGGTTCCAGAAACTGCTTGCAGACATTCTACTAGACTATCAACTAAGCCAGAGCCCCACGCTGGCTGATGACGGGAAATAACCATCTTTTTCGGTTTTTTTCCCTTTGTCAGGCAGCGTGGCGATTACTAAACAGGCGTGAACTCGGTGGCGCAGGGCAAGGGGGAAAAAAGAAAAGTTATGTAACAAACAGCGGGACTTAATATCTCTACATTCTCAGCAATGGAGAAATATCAAATGCTTCCTTGGCAATAGGACTGTCTTTTTCTTTTTGGGGGGAAACCCCAGCAACAATAGTGAGTTATGTGTTGAAACATGGAATGTAATCAAGATAAAGCATAAACGAAGTGAAACTTATCACTTACAAGGGCGGGGACTGGGGGAGTGGGAGGGGGCGGTAGGTATACTGGGGTGGTTGGTGATGGAATATGGGCACTGGTGAAGGGAAGGGTGTTTGAGTATTGTATAACTGACATAATCCTGAGAACTATGTAACTCTCCACATGGTGATTCAATAAAACTAAAAAAAAAAAAATGAACTTGGGGCTGAAGAGATAGTACAGCAGATAGGGTATTTGCCTTGCACACAGCAGATACGGGTTCGATCTCTGGCACTCTATGTAGTTCGGGCAACACCAAGTGTAATTTCTGAGCAGAGTCAGAAGCCAGCCCTGAGCATCGTCAGGTGTGGTGCAAAAAAAAATCAACTTCTCTTAGGGTCAGGATGTACCTCAGTGGCATAGCACTTTCCCTGAACATATCAGGCCCTGAATTTGAGTCCCATCAGCAGAAAAATAAAAGTACTTTTCTTAACAGTCATTATACCAGATTAATACACAACTTTGGTATGATTTTTATTTCCTCCCCTCCTCTTTATAACTGCGCTGACCAAGCCCAGAGGCGGCATACATGCCTGGCAGTGGAGCATGCCAAAGGGGTATCAGGTTGTGGTGCTTGCACAATAGGCCACTGTGCTCATCAGAAATACACTCCTTTAGCTGAGGTTCTGGCAAACATGTATGTGAGCATTTGTATGTGTGTGGGGGGGAGTTGGGGAAGAGAGAGAGCGAGCGAGCATTTTTTGTGAGAGGAGCTCTTGAGCTACACCTGGCAGTACGCAGATTATTCCTGGCTCTGTACTCAGGGATCACTACTGGTGGGCCTCAGGGGACCAAGAGGAGCACTAGAGATTGAACCCGAGTTGGCATGCAAAGCAAGTGACCTATCTGCTATACTATCACTCCTGCCCCACATGTGAGCATTCTTAGTTGAGTCACACTGGGCATTAATGCAGTGCCCACACATGTGCTCACTAGGGGTCACTTTCTAGCCGCAGCACAGGCACCCCTTTCTGTGGTGCTTACACACAGCTGGCTGTAGTGTATCCAGAAACTGCTTGCAGCTCTGGGGTGCACAGACATGTTCAGCAAGTGTGAAACTGGGGATTTGAACTGATGACCCTATTCTTGCAAGGACACCACTCTTTGCTTCTGTGTCTCACAAACTTCTTTCATGTGTTTGTTTGGCACCTTCCTTAATATATACATTGTATACTTTAACTCAGAAATCACGCCAACCACATTCTATCTCATCCCCAAAATAAAAAAAAAATCTCATTTTCTACGTAAGGTTTATCACAATTTCTTATAGCACTAACCAACTCAGAATGATGCCAAAAGGGCATTTCAAAAGGCAAAATCACCAACAAAAATGCAACAATGTGGCATATTTATAGTGCAAAAAGGATATTTGCTTTTAATATGAACTAAAAGAACACACTATTGTGAGTCTTTTCGCACCCTGACTGGCAGTGTAGCCGGCTACTCTGAAGAGCCTGCCAGTCCTAAGACCATCAAAGCGGAGCTCCCTAGACAGGACAGGATGTAAGGCACTTACATGTTACAAGGCCAACCCCAGTTTAACCCCCAGCACCATATGTGGTTCCCCAAGCACTCCTGGAGTGATTCCTCAGCATAGAACCAGTAATAACCGAGTACATCCAGGTGTGGACCAAAAACAAAACAAAACAAAGACCATAAAAGTAGTGGGATTGGAGCGATAGTACAGCAGGTAGGGTGTTTGTCTTACAAGCAGCCAGCCCAGGTTCGATCCTCTGCATCCCATATGGTCCCCCAAGCACCGCCAGGAGTAATTTCTGAGTGCAGAGGCAGGAGTAACCCCTGAGCATCACTGGGTGTGACCCAAAAAGAAAACAAAATAAAATAAAACAAAAGTACAAGTACTGATGCTGGGTTACAAATAAACTTAAGCACATTCACAAATACAAAAAGAATACAAGAATAATGACAAAGCTGTTCTTACCAATTTAAGCCCTGTAAAAAGGTACTTGACTTCCTGATTGATGAAGCAGCTGAGCTGAAGCTGATTCTCCTTTCCTTTAGTGACCTCCTCTTCCTCAGATTCGGTACACTTCATACTTTGCAAAATATGATAAGGAATATGCAAAGGATATGGATTCGATACACAATTCTGAATAAATTATCCTAATGCTATCAACTTTAATAGCTTTCTTGCTGTTATTTAAATCACTTTATTAGTGTCCCAATATCCAACTCAACATATTTACAAATATTCATCCAGAACCAAAGTGATAGAAGAGCGGGGAGAGCCTATGTTTGATCTTCAGCATCCCATATGGTTCCCTGAGCACTGCTAGGAGTGATCCCTGAGTGTAGAGCCAGGAGTAAGCCCTGAGCATCGCCAGGTGTGGCCCCAAAACAAAAAAAGTATATTCATCCAGAGGCAAGGGATACAGTTCAAGGAGTTAAGTCACATGCACACAGGCAGGTTTAATACCTAGTAACAATGGAAAAGACCCCAGAACACCAAACCAGAAGCAACCCAAATACCAGAAAAAAAAAAAAAGCTAAGTATAAATTGATATTCAGTATGGTCTTAATAACTCAAAAGTACGTAAGCAAAAATCTTCTCCTAAGTTTCTATTCATGACCTAGCAAATAGAGGTTGCCTAAAATTCATCTTATCAATTGGCAAAATCTTATATACATAATTGACTTTGGATATATTATTTTTCATAAAATTAAATATTTAAAGTAAATTAACTAGGCAGACTGCTAAAGATGTTTTTATAAATTATTCATGAATTATATATCTATCTAAACTTTAAGATCATTCCAATGGGTATATTTTCCCAAATTCCTAATTACTACTTTTAGGCAAAACAACTTCCGAAAAAAATTTCATTTCATTTATAACCCACCAATATGTCAACTCATAAACTCAATTCACTTGAAGCATGAATATTTGAAGATAAGGATACGTAGTTTCAAATTCAACTCCGAAGAACTGATCAATTAAACTTTTCTTTTTCGAAGGTGTTGATGCTGCTGCAGATGAATCTGTCTACAAATATCAACATGAAATAAATGTTCCAATTTTACTTTTTACAGGTATTAGTGTATGTTTTTTTGTTTGCTTGTTTTTGGGTCACATCCAGCAATGCACAGGGATTACTCCTGGCTCTGCACACAGGAATTACTCCTGGCGGTGCTCAGGGGGACCATATGGGATGCTGGGATTTGAATCTGGGTCAGCCGCATGTAAGGCAAACGCCCTATCCGCTGTGCTCCAGCCCCGACATTCGTGTATATTTCCTATCAGCAGTCCATGTTAGTAATACATCTTAAAGCTTTCAAAAACTGGGCTGGAGAAGGATGTGGGTAAGAGTTTGCCTTACAGATGGCAGACCCAGGTTGGTTCCCGGCATCCCATATGGTTCTCCAAGCACCACTACAAGTTATTACAAAGTGCAGAGGCAGGAATTACTCCTGAGCATCACCAGGTGCAACCCCAAAACAAAAGCAAATAAATATGGTGTGTGTGTGTGTGTGTGTGTATTGTGTCTGTGTGTTTGTGTGCGTGTGTGTAAAAATAAAGCTTTCAAAACTAATCCTTGGAGCCAGAGAGACAGTATAGGGCTAAGGTGTTTGCTTAAACCTGCATGAAGCCAATCCCTGTTGGATTTCCAACACTATGTAAGGTTCATCTGGCATTACCAGGAGCAAGCCCCATGTACAAAGCCAGGAATAAGTAGCTCCTTTAACTGCTGGGCTTGGCCCTCAATTTATTTTTTTTGAAATTTATTTTTTACAGAAATTGTTTTCTGTAAAATTTTTCTACTATACAGAAGATTACAGATATTAAACATTATCAATTAAGTTCCACAGCCAATATACTGAGTTCAAATGTCTTCAAATTACAACTAGAGACTAAACATTAAAAGTACTCTAGCTTTGGGGCTGGAGTGATAGCACAGCAGGTAGGGCGTTTGCCTTGCACGCAGCCGACCCGGGTTCAAATCCCAGCATCCCATATGGTCCCCTGAGCACCACCAGGGTGATTCCTGAGTGCATGAGCCAGGAGTGACCCCTGTGCATCGCTGGGTGTGACCCAAAAAAAAGAAAAAAAAAAGTACTCTAGCTTTTAAGAGAAATTTATTTAAAGAAGAGGTGAAGGGGTGGAGAGAATCAAGGTAAAGTCCATAATAAAAGCAGTTTTCAGTTACCTCTTTAACAGAATCATCCTCTATGGCTTCCAATTTCTGTTGTAATACTCTCATCATTTGTATCCAACATTCATTAGCATCCTGTAATTTAAAAAATTAACATAATAAAACTGTCTGGTCATAAATCTTTCAGGACATGGGACAATCTCACTTATCTGTGGTATACAGAATAATTGGGTGAGGAAATGTAACATAGAAAAGAGAGGCTGCCTAGATCACCCTGCACCCCAGAGTTTATGGAGGAAGAAGACAAAGAAGGGAAGAAATCAAGAGGAGAGGGAAGATGATGAGGAAGAAAACTACTGGGCAAACAGGGCTTGGGATTTCGTTACACTGACATGAGAGAGGGGTATAGCTATATATCCAAATGGCAGACTCAGTAGCACTGAAAACATGACACTAAGGTGCAACCATCAAACTCTGCCAGGCGGGATGGAGAATGGGAGCACTGGTGGAGAGAAGCTAACACTGGTGGTTAGGATCGGTGTTGAAATATTATATGCGATAGTACAGCAGGTAGGGCATTTGCCTTGCACACAGCCAGCATGGGTTCAATCCCTGGCACCCCAAACACTGCCAGGAGTAATTCCTGAGTGCAGAGCCAAGAGTAAACCCTGAGCATCACTGGGTGACTCCCCTGCAAAAAGAAAAAATATATATATATGTGTGTATATATATGTATATATATATACACATATACATATATATATATGCCTAAAACTCAACTACTGATTACTGTAAATCACAGTTCTATAATTAAATGAAAAAAATTTTTTGGAAAAATTATTATTTTTTAAAAATATCTTTTCAGGGCCAGAGAGACAATATAGGGGGTTAAAGTGCAACCCCTGTATTGAGCCAACCCAGATTCAATTCTGGCACAACATGGTCCCAAGTCTCCTGAGGTACCGAGCTGGAGGCCCTGAGCACATGAGCAGTGTTGGTTATCCCCAGCACCACCGTGTCCTCAACCAACAGATTCTCAGGCACCTGCATTCCATGAACAAAACAAAACAAATCCAGAATACAGGTAGGCAAAATATCACAAATTCATGCTTGAAGGGAGAAAAGGCAATATGGGAATGTGATTAGAAAAAAGTTAACATGCTATTTCAACAGGATGCCTGACAACCTCCTTAAAATTTCAGCAAGAAAAATTGAAGGAAACATGCCATGATAACTGGAGGGTTTCAGAACAGAAAAAAAGCCAGTTTCTCTAGAGATATTAAAGAATGAAAAAGCACATGATAAGTTCACAGAGGAAGTTAGGAGCTAAGTAATTTAGGATTAAATAGAAAACCCCTGAAGGTGACATTGGTGGTGGGAAATGTAAACTGGTGAAGGGATGGGTGCTGGAATACTTTATGACTGAAACCCAATCATGAACAACTTTGTAACTCTAAATCTCACAGTGATTCAATAATAAACGAATGAAACAAAAAGAAAATATATTTATTTTGGTTTGGCTTTCTGATGACTCTCAGGAGTTACTCCTGGTTCTGCACTCAGGAATTACTTGATTATTCCTGGTTCGACACTCAGGAATTGTTCCTCGGAGTGCTCAAGGAACTATATGAGATACCGGGGATTAAACCTCAGACAGCCGAGAGCACGGCAAGCACCCTATCCACTTTAATATTGCCCTGCTCCCTCTTACATTTTTTGAAAGACTCTGGGGACTGAAGATGAAAAAGCAATAATCAGTGTGAAGCAGGAAGGACTGCTATTCTTTTATATGTAATCCAATAAATGTATTTGTAGGAAACAAACTTAACAGTTACAACAAAACCAGAGACCATCCCTCTAATTACCTGCTGAAGATACTGTCCTTGTTCACCCTTTTCTGCAAACTGTGGGAAAGCCATGTGCAAGAACTGCAGCAGAATAATAGGCGGAATACTAGAAGAAGTTTTATCCATGGAATCAAACAAATCTCTAAGGGCTTAAAAGCAAACATTCCATTAGTAAAACCATAACATACATACGTGTGTGTGTGTGTGTGTATATATATGTATACACATACACACACACATATATGTGTGTGTATATGTATATGATATATATATACAGCACTGTATCACTGTCATCCCATTGTTCATTGATTTGTGTGAGCGGGCACCAGTAACGTCTCCAAGTGAGACTTGCTGTTACTGTTTTTGACATATCAAATAGCTTGCCAGGCTCTGCCGTGCAGGAGGGATACTCTAGGTAGCTTGCTGGGCTCTCCAAGAGGGACGGAGGAATCGAACTGGGCTTGGCCGCGTGCAAGGCAAACACCCTACCCACTGTGCAATCGCTCCAGTGCATATATATACATATATATACACACACATATATGAAAATTTATTTTCAATTGAATTACAGTGAGACAGTTACAAAGCTGTTAATGATTGGGTTTCAGTCATACAATGTTCCAACACCCATCGCTTCACCAGAGTACATTTTCCACCACCATGTCCCCAGTTCCCTTCCTGCTCCCTCCACTACCCCCCTCCCCCGACTCTATGGCATGGCAGGCTCTCAAATATCTCTCTATCTCTGCTCTCTTCTCTTTCCTCTCTCTTTTCTCTCTCCTCTCTCCTCCTCCTCCATCTCTTTTCTCTCCTCTCTCCTCCCCTCCCTCTTTCGGTGTTATGGTTTGCAATGCAGATATTAAGTATATCCCTTTACCTAATTTCAATGCTCAGTTCTTGTCCAGGGTGATCACTTCCAGCTATTACTATCATACTGATCCCGTTCTATCCTAACTGCCCTTCGCCCCAGACACACTTGTAACAAGCTCCTAACCATTGATTGAAACACATTAATACATTAATAAATCACCAGTTAATACAAACATAAACCTGTTTGATTATTTTTAGGTAAATCAATCCTTTTACAATTTTTTAATTCTTACTAAGATTTGTCTTGCATATGTGAGGCCCTGGATTTAAATACTGACCTGCAGTAATATATTGTGCTGAAGCCATTTCCCCTGAAGCTCTCAAGGCACCTGCATACCTAAGAACATTAAAGCAGAATTAATAAGATTCAGTTTATTCTAAAATACATATGACTGAAATACATGACAAGACTTCTTATACCCTCACCACAAATTTATCAGAGCTGTTACCATCTTTTAATTTTCTTCTACTTTTAAGAATAATATTGGCAAAAGAGAATCACTAAGAAAAATAGGTGAGTTAGGTCCTGTAAGACACTACAGTGGGTAGGGTCCTAGTTTTGCACACGGTTAACCCAAGTTCAATTCCCAGCACCACATCTGATAATATAAATCCCACCAGAAGTGATCCCCAAGGCCAGAGAGATAGTACAGCAGATAGGACGTTAGCCTTGCAGGGGGATGACCTGGGTTTGATCCCCACAGAATCCTTTATGGCCCCCTGAGCACCACCAGGAGTTACTCCTGAGCATCACTGGGTGTGGGCTCCCCAAAAGAGAAGTGATCCATGAACAAAGAACCAAGAGTAGCCCCTGAACACAGCAAGGCGGGCCTAATTCTCTTTATTCTCACCCCACAAAAAAAAAAAAAAAAAATTTTTTCAGACTTACCTTTTAAGGGCATCTTTGAGTTCAGGCACAGAACGAATGCACTGAACTGTAGCATTCATGTAACAAGTGTTACCAAGATTTGTCAATCCACATGGTAATTCCATCTAGGAAAAAAATTAAGCTACATCAAAATATTTCATTTTTATCCTGTTTGTACCATCATGAAAGCAAAATAGACATGGCCAGGATGACTAAATATAAAATATGGCATCAATGGGGGAAAAAAGATAAGACAAGGATATGGCCAACTGTTCCAGAGACTGCCTTTGTACCATTTAGACCTAGTCTAGATCCCAGGCACAGAAAGAAAAGGAAAAAAAAGAAAAGAAGAAAAAGAAATGAAAAAAAAAAAAAGATAAGAAGGGAAAGGGACGGGAAGGGAAGGGGAAGGGGAGAGGAGGGGAGGCCCAATGGCTGAATGAATGCTCTATAATTATAGGCAACCTAGGCTGATCCCTGGCATTAGGATCCCCAAGGACTAAAAGGGGAGTAATTCCCAAGCACTGCAGGGGTGGCCCTGAAAATGAAACATTAAATTTGAAAAAAGAGTGTGGGGTATATAATACAGCAGATAAGGAACTTGCCCTGCATGGACCAGACTCACACTGGATCTTGGCACTATATCCCTCGAGGCCTATCAGGAGTGACCCAAGTACAGGGCCAGGAGTAAGCCCTGAACACTGCCAGGTATAGTCCAAAAATCAACAAACAAAATAGCACCGTAGTACTGTCATCCTGTTGCTCATCAATTTGCTCGAGTGGACATCAGTAACATCTCCATTGGGAGACTTGTCGTTACTGTTTTTGGCACATCGAATAAACCATGGGGAGCTTGCCAGGCTCTGCCATGTGGGCAGGATACTCTCAGTAGCTTTCGGGGCTCTCCGAGACGGATGAAGGAATGGAACCCGGGTCAGCCGCGTGCAAGGCAAATGCCCTACCCGCTATGCTATCACTCCAGTCCCAACAAACAATATAATAATAATAATAAATTTAAGCAATTAAGGATAAAAACAGCACCACAGGACCTACGTACTGAACTCCTAGGCCAATTATCACAAGGGTTGAACATGTACCCCTAGAAAACTTTAAGGGCAGCAACATCCTCCACTAAATAAAGTAAAAGGATAACTGCCAGAAAAGAAGAAAATATTTACAAATATTTACAAAAAAAAAAGACTAGTATCCAGAAATAAAAATCATATGTACCATTGAAAACACAGGCAAAGATCCTGGACAGTTCTCCAAAGAAGAAATACAATGGCCAACAGCACATAAAAAGATACTCAGTATTGGGCTGGAGCAAAAGTACAGTGGGTGGGGCGTTTGCCTTGCATGTGGCTGACCCAGGTTCAATTCCCAGCATCCCATATGGTCCTCTGAGCACTGCCAGGGGTGATTATTCCTGAGTGCAGAGCGAGGAGTAACCCCTGTGCATTGCCAGGTGTGAACCAAAAAGCAAAACCAAAAAACTAAAAAAAAAAAAAAAAAGATACTCAATATCCCAGATCAATAAATAAATGCAAAAATGGAGCTGGAGCGATAGAACAGCAGGTGGAGTATTTGCATTATGCACAGCCAACCTGGGTTCAACCCCCAGCACCCCATAGGGTCCCCAAGCCCTGCTAGAAGTGATCCCTGAGCACAGAGCCAGGAGTCAGTACTGAGCACCGCCAGGCCCCAAACCCCTCCCCCCAAAAAAAGAAGCATTATGATAAGGTACTACTTCATACCCTTAAGATTGCTATAATCATAAGGCACTGGTAGACCTTTACAAGAAAAAAAAAATCCAATCTCATCAAAAATGGGGGGAAAAAATGAGCAGAAATTTCCTCAAAGAAATACAAATGGGGGGAGGGGCTGGAGCGACCGCATAGCGGGTTTGCCTTGCACGCGGCCGACCCGGGTTCGATTCCCAGCTGGCAGGAGTGATTCCTGAGTGCAGAGCCAGGAGTAACCCCTGTGCATTGCCAGGTGTGACCCAAAAAGAAAAAAAAAAAAAGAAATGAAACATTTTGTAATGGCCAAAAGCACATAATTTTATGCTCTACATCACTAATCATCAGAATGATACAAATCAAAACAATCAGTTATCATCCCACACCACAGTGACTCGCATGCATCAAAAAGAAGAAGACCAACTAATGCCGGCATGAATGCAAGGAGAAAGGGACTCATCTTTATTATTGGTAGGAACTCAGACTGGTCCAGCTTTTTGGAAAACAATATGGGCATTCCTCAAAAAGCTAGAATTGAGCTTCCATACAACCCAACAATGCTACTTCTGGGAACATATCCCAGGAGTCCACAAACACAGAGCAGTAACACTATCTGCACTTCTATGTTTGCTGCAGCACTATTTACAATAGCCAGAATGTGGAAACAACCTTAGTGCACAAGAACAGATGACTGGTTAAAGAAACTATGATACATCTACACAATGGAATACCATGCAGCTATTAAGAAAAATAGTTACAAACATCACTTAAAATGAATGGATGTGGAGAGTAGCAGCTGAGTAAAATAAGTCAGAAGAAGAGGGACAGACATAGAATGAGTGGACTCATTTGTGAGATACAAAAAACAATATGAGAGGCCGGAGCAATAGCACAGCGGGTAGGGCGTTTCCCTTGCATGCTATAGCCCCAAGTTTAAACCCCAGCATCCCATAATGTCTCCTGAACACCATCAGGAGTAATTCCTGAGTGCAGAGACAGGACTAATCCCTGAACACCAACTATGTGGCACCAAAACCAGTAATAATAATAATAAAATTTTAAAAATATACATGAGACTAATACCCAGGGACAGTACAAACAAGGGCCAGGAGGACTGGTCCACGGTTGGAAGCTTACCTCAAGTGCTAAGGGAGAAAGCAGTTAGGACAGATAAAGAAGAACTATGACAAAGAGTAAAGGAACAAACATGATAACCTCTCAATATCTGCACTGCAAAGCAAGGGGGGGGGCAGGGGAATGCCTGCCGTAGAGATAGGCTGGGGGGAGGTTGACGGGAGGGAAACTGGGGACATTCGTGGTTCTGGGAAATGTACATGGTGGAAGGATGGGTGTTAGAACACTGTATGACTGAAACCTGACCATGAACAGCTCTGTAACTATCTCGTGGTGACTCAGTAAAAAAAATATTTTTAATTAAAAAAGGATAGATATAATCAAAGACATAGTAACAAGATTGGCTCGGAGGTGGAATTTGAAACTACACTGATAAAATTGTAAAATGGTACAGCAATTTTGGAAAACAGGACTGAAGTTCCTCAAAATTCTATTAAATATAGTTATCATATACAAAAAAATCCATTCCTCAACAAGAGTAATGAGAATGCAAGCTAGAGAAATAGTACAGGGGTTAAGGCTGCCTGTCCAGCATGCAACTGATCCCAGTTTGATTCCCAGCACTGCATGATCCCGAAGAGTCCCAAGCACAGAGCCAGAAACAGCCCCCAAGATTGCCAGGCGGGACACAGTCCCTTCCCTTACCACCGCCTTCGCCCCCTCCCCCCCAAAAAAATCCTCAAGTGCACAAAAACTGGGGCCTAAATGTTCATAGCAACATTAGTCATTACAGGGGTCGGAGACATAGTATAGTGGGTAGGGTATTTGGCATGCATGTACCCAATCCAAGTTTGACCCTCAGTATCCTATACCACCAAAAGTAATTCCTGAGTGCAGAGCCAGGAGTAACACCCAGGCATTGTTAGATGTGAGCCAAAAACTGAAAAACAAACATTAAAAACTAATTAAAAAAAAATAGTACAGCTCAAAAGGAGAAAATAATTCAAATGTCCATTAACTGATGGATGAATTTTGAAGTAATGTGGCTTATCCATATAATAAAATAAAAAAGGGAATAAAGTACTGACACATGCTACAATGTGAATGTACTTAGAAAACATCATGCTAAGTAGAACAGTGCACTGCTACAAGCCCACATAGTATACGGTTTTGTTTATATTACATGTTCAAAAATAGGCAAAATGTCTAAGACAGAAAAGAAAGTAATGGTTGCCAATCACTGTATGTGGGAAAAGTGTGACTACTATTTAGTTTGAGGGATTTTTAGAGGGAAGAAAGTAAAATTAGATCGAGGTGATGGTTGCACAATCTTGTGAATATAATAAATACCTCTTAACTGTGACTATAAGGACCATAATTTCAAAAGGGTGATTTGTGGGTTGCAGAGACAGTACAAGAAGGTAGGTCAACTGCCTTGCATATGACCACAATAGCCAAACTCTGGTTTGAATCCCTGGGACCATGTATGGTTCCCTGAGTACATGCCCAGAGTCACTTCAGAGCACAGAGATCAAGCCCCTGAGTACTGCTGAGTGTGACCCAATTCCCCCATCCCTCAAAGGGGGGGTGTGTATGAACTAAATGCCCAATTTATGATTCATAATGCAAATTTGATATGCATTAAGTAGAAACTACTTCAAAATTTTCATTAAGGGATTCTGCTTCCCTTTTTCAGGGTATTATTCAATAATGTGACTATCAGGACTCGGGGTAAGCAGTATAGCACCTGTATTGCAGCCTTGCATGTGAGGGCCCAGATTCAATCTATAGCACCAACAGAAATAAGGTGGGGAAAGGGAGGTGAAGATGAGGTGGTAAAATAAAAGGGGACTTCCCAAAGGCCTGCCAGTCATGCCCGTGAACCACCTCAGGCGCCAAGCGGGCCATTATCCAGAGACTCATAAATAAATCTTAAAAGAGATCAACAAGCCAGATTCCTCTGGACCTGCACAAGGCTGAGTCGTCAGGGGTAACTAGGAGGGGGGTCAGGTGAGCCCACCGCCTGCCCAAACGAGGCCCAGCAGCTGAAAACTTCCACACTCCACAATTGTCGCCAAGCTCCTGGATGGACTGAGTCACTGCTTGAGCCTCACCCAGAAAAGAATCTGTTGAGAAACTTAGAGATGCGAGGTTTGTGACTGGACTCTCCAAGTTTTCACAGAGTCGGAATGGGCTATCTCCCATCTCCGTGTACTTCCATAAGACCCGACAGTCACGCACATGCCCCAACGCCCACTACCCAGTTAAAAATTGAACTCCAGCTATATCACCCCATTAAAAACTTTGACATCCTGGACTGCCTGGCCACATCTGTGGCTACACAGTATCTCAAACTCCACAACACTGATAAGCCTCCTGGTAGCACACCAGATTAAATGGGATGTAATGCAGAAGGCAACCAATCTCGATCAACAAAATATAAATTAATATGAGGCTTAACCTGTAACATCTTAGGGGCTGGAGCGATAGCACAGCGGGTAGGGCGTTTGCCTTGCACGCGGCCGACCCGGGTTCGAATCCCAGCATCCCATATGGTCCCCTGAGCACCGCCAGGGGTGATTCCTGAGTGCATGAGCCAGGAGTGACCCCTGTGCATCGCCGGGTGTGACCCAAAAAGCAAAAAAAAAAAAAAAAAAAACCTGTAACATCTTAATAATATACAATGGATTAATGGCTCCATGGTGAGATAGAACAATCTTCCCTAACTTTCTTCTAAGGAAACATTTTTTTCTCCTTCTCTTAGCAAACTATTTATAATAAACAACATAACGTAAATTTCTGAGGGCGTGTTATGGGGGCAGGCTTAAGGGGTGGTTGGGGAAATTGGATATAATGGGAGGTGCAATGGTTGGGATTGGTGTTCTAATACTGAGTATGCGTAACAAATCATCATGACCAACTATGTAAACCGCTGTGTTTATATAAAGTGTAAGGAGAAAATAAAACGCAAATTTTAAAAATGGGGGGAAAGGAGAATAAAACCTGATTACAGTTGTGTGGAGTCTGCACATTTGCACATTCTGCCTACATCTGTGTGGGTTTCTCTCTGCACGACACTTCCTCCCACATCCCGAGATGTGCGCTACAGGAACATGAGTGTCAAAGCTGTCCCAGGATGAGTAAGTGAGTGAGAGAGTAAGTGGGTGCGCTAATAAACGGTATCCTGTTCAGGGTTGTCTCCACCCTGCTCTGGGCTGCCACGACTGAATACTGCCACCTACAACTGTGAATTAAGTAAGCAAAGAATGAATGATACCAAATTATTATTCAATACTGCAAGTGTTTTGGCTCATTATTTAAGTTTGATGATGCTTTGTGACCAGATATGCTCTATAGGACTTACTGCCTGTTGACACCAATTAATCTACAGCAAAATTGGTTTTGTTTAACACTTTTTTTACAGTCAGTTTCCTAGAACCTACCAATGATGTTAAGTAAGGAAGTACTACATAGCATGCTAAAGTTCATACACATTTTGGAGCAAGTACAATTTACCAACTACTACAAACTTATATTAACCTTCACCTATGGTATGTTTTATTTCTAAAAAGAAACTTCACAAGCATTATGCTGACAACTATTCTCCAAGAAAATAGTAAGAGAACAATCTTACTGTTCCCACCTTCTTACCATTAGAACAAGGAAGCAAAATATGCATAGACATACATCAAAAACACAAATGGCATTATGGATGCACTAAATGGTTAGAAAATTGTTGGCAGGCTAGGAATATAGCTCAGCAACTAAGGACATGCCTTGCACATCTGAGGTCCTGCATTTGATCCCCAGCACCACAAAAAGAGAAAAAAGAGAACCAAACAAACTTGACAAATATGTATTGGCCAGCTTCTAAACCAACTCTGCGTTTAAATTAAGGGGCCCTGCATTTAAATTGAGGGGCCAGAGAGATGGTACAGTTGATAGGGCACTTGCCTTGATTGTGGCAGACCTAGGTTCAATTCCAGACATCCCATATGGTCCCCTAAGCCCACCAGTAGTGATTCCTGACCACAGAGTCATGAGTAACCCCTTAGCACTGCTACATTTTATGTATTTTCCACATGAAAAGTTCTTAAGAATTTAAGTATTTCAGCATTTAAATTTCTTAACCTCTGTGATTCTATTTTCCTATAATAGTAAACACTTAAAATTGTGCTATCTTCCAGACACAAATAAGCGTGTATCTACTTACAACCCTCATCTAGTTCTAGTACTTGCACTTCAGCTTTGAAATTTAAAAGCACAAACCCTGCATTACAAACTTTATATCTAATGTTACATATATATCATGGAAGCCATGAAAGCAAAACTAATAAAAATACACTATTTAGGGGCCAAAGTGATAGAACAGCAGATAAGGCGCTTGCCTTGCACCCATCTAATTCAAGTTCAATCCCTGGTACCCCTTATGGTCCCCTAAGCCTCACCAGGAGTGATCCCTGAGTGCAAAGGCAGAATTAAGTACTGAGTACAGCCAGTATGGCCCCAAAACAAAAACAATCAAAAGTGCTCGTTTTATTAACTATTCCATTATACAAAAGGACTTGTCAATATAATAATTAAAACAACTACTGATCCACTGCTAAAAACACACATCTTGATATTAATAATTAAATCTTAAAAATATTTATATGTGGGGCTAGAGTGATAGCACAGTGACAAGGGCGTTTGCCTTGCACACGGCCAACCCGGGTTTAATTCCCAGCATCCCATATGGTCCCCTGAGCACCACCAGGAGTAATTCCTGAGTGCAGAGCCAGGAGTAACCCCTATACATTGCCAGGGTTTTTCTCAAAGATATCTTAAAGCTATACTTCTGAAAATGAGATCAAATATGTAAAATGTGGTATGTCTTACAGCAGATGCTAACTGTTCTTCTGTCATATCTTCTACAAAGACAGTTTTAGCCGACGGTTCCTCAGGAAGAGCATCTGCTGAACCCATCATTAGTAGAGTCATTCCCTGTGTAAAAAAAAATAAAATCATAAAAATGTTTCTGAAGTTAATCATGTTTATGTACAGTGAAGAAGCCAGATAATACATACTGCATGTATGTATTTGCCAACACAAGTAAATCTATAGACACAAGTAAGGAGTAATGGCTGCCTAGGCCACAAAATAAGAAGTGGAAGTAACTGGTATGTGAACACAACTTTTCTCTCCGGGGTGACAGAAAAGTTCTATGTAAGACTGTGATGAAGATTATATAATTCTAATTATACTTGACATCATGAAATTGTTAAATAATAAAAATAAAGTACTCCAGAACAGATGTCACCTGCTTCTCTGCAAAGACCCAGTAGAAAATTTTCAGCGGCAGGACAAAGCCTTATGGTAGGTTAGCCTACAAAAACTAATCGAACTGTACACTAAAATTAATGTAAATTATGCCTCAATAAAGCTAAGAGAAAAACTACTCAATAAAATATTGAGTATGTCTATAATATTAAAAAGGAAGAAATCCTTCAATCATTAAGATTCACTGGCAGGGCTGGAGCGTTAGTATAGTGGGTAGGGCATTTTTGTCTTACATGTAGTCAACCCAGATTCGATTTTTAGCATCCTATATGGTCCCCTGAGCACCACCAAGAGTAATTTCTGAGTGTAAATCCAGGGAGTAACCGCTGTGCATCACCAGGTGTGACCCCAAAAGCATTAAAAAAAAAAAAAAAAAGACTCACTGGCATCATTCATTAATCACCATAATAAACTAAGCACTAATAATATCCTTTCAATGACTGTGTATTGTAGAACATTTACATGTTTGAAGTAGGTGGGCTTGAAAATATTAAACCAAACACATAAAATGACTTTGAAGTATCCAGTGTAGGGCCAGAGCAACAGGTGGACAGAAACTAGCCTTGCACGTGGTCAACAGGGTTCAATCCCTGGCACACCATAAATCCCCAAGTCTCAGTCCTGAACACAGAACCAGGAGTAAGACCCAAGCATCACCATGAGCAGTCCAAAAACAAATGAGTATCCACTGGGTTATAACTTAACACTTTATTAATCTAAGGGAATACTGGCACTCAATACAAATGTAACATTGCACACAACAGGACAATGAAGACACTGTACCCTAATCTCATTAACCTGAAATGAGCACTGGAATGTCTTATTTATCTCACTCATTATCTTCACTGAAAAGATGAGAGAGGTCAGAGAGGTCTTAAAACAAAAAGAAAGAAAAGAAAAAGACCATTAAGTGGAGGTCTTAAAATCACAGCCAGAGAAGATACAACAAAGATTAAAATTAACTCAACAGGCTGGGTGCATGTTTGGAATGCAGGAAGCCTGGGTACGTCTCCAACTGGGTATGGAAAAACCACAAACAAGTATTAACAAATAACATCAACAAATGCAGTCTGATAGAGGCTTGTGGTAAAATTCAGTAACCTTCATCATGTTACTTTAAATTAAACTTTATTATTTTCTTTTTCTGTAGTGTTAGGGATCCTCAAGGCATGTGCTCTGTAGCTAAGCCACATCCCTCAGACCTCTATTAAAATATTAAAACTTCTCATAAAATAATAGCAAAGGAATACTGAGTCATCATTAAAGAATTTTTTTTTTTTTTGCTTTTTGGGTCACACCCGGTGATGCACAGGGGTTACTCCTGCCTCTGCACTCAGGAATTACCCCTGGCAGTGCTTACGGGACATACGGGATGCTGGGAATCCAACCTGAGTCAGCCGTGTACAAGGCAAATGCCCTACCCACTATGCTATTATTGCTCCAGCCCCAGAATAATTTTTTAAAGACACTGTGTCAGGAAAATTAAATATTAAATGAATATACTAGTAATAACCAGTTAGAAAATAGGAATATTTTTAAATCAAAAGTAACTAGAATAAACCAAAATATGTAATACTTTAATAACAAAACTTTACCTAGAGATATAAAATAACAGTTAAATAAATAAATATTCGAGTTTCTGGACTGGAAAAATTGCTGTAAAAATGAGACTCTTAAGTTATCTAATTTGGTGACATTCTTTGGTCACTTTGTACAACATGAAACTTTATACAACATGATTCATATGTGTTCAACTTAATACCTGAGAATAACAACACAAAAAATATCCTTTAAGAGTAATAATAAAGGGCTGGAGCGATAGCACAGCAGGTAGAGGTAAAATGGTTGCTCTGCACGCAGCCAACCCAGGTTTGACTCCCAGCATCCCATATGGTCCCCTGAGCACCACCAGGAGTAATTCCCGAGTGCGTGATCCAGGAGTAACCCCTGCACATTGCCGTGTGTGACCCAAAGAGGGAAAAAAAAAAAAAGAATTAATAAAATGAGGCCGGAGCAATATGGTGGGTAGACTGCTTGGTTTGCAAACAGCCAACTAGGGTTCAATGCCCAGCTTCCCACACGATCTCTTGACCTCCCCAGGAGTGATCTCTGAGCACAGAGTCAGGATTAAGTCCTGAGGACTGCCAGATGTGGCCCAAAATACTTTAAAAAATAAATATATCAATGAAATAAAAGTCTAAAAATATACCATACCCATAACTGACTTTTAAGAAAAACTCAACACAAGTTGGAGTGGGTAGGCTTCCCACACCTTTCCACACTTCCAGAAGGTCTGGCTCCCACCCCCACAGCCTGCAGCCACTGCCATGTGAAGCCAGTTCTACAGACCCTGGAGTTCCTAGAGCACGCAGCCATGGTGTGTGCAGCCCAGGGACACCTCCAAATTCCACAAAACTGACATTCCAGAAACACACCAAATTAGATGGGAAATTAAAATAGAAATCAACTAAGATCAACAAACAAAAACAGTTCACACAGAAGGCTCAACTAGCAGTTGAGTAAACCCTCCTACAAGGAGAATTATTATATCCATGAAGAGATATAATAATTTTCACAAATTTTCTTTACTGAAATAAATTTTGATAATTCCATTAGCTATTTAGTTGTAACAAGCAATATGAAATAAAATTTTTTGTGCCTGCTATGGGGACAGGCCCAGGGGTGGTTAGATTAACCCTCCCAAGACTCCACCTCTGTCACTCTGGTGGTGGGACTGGTATTGGAACACCAAATGCCTGGAACAAATGGATCATGAACAATTTTGTGTAGCATGGTGTTTAAATAATGTAAAAAAACAGAAAAAGAAAACAAAGACTACAACAAAATCACTAGGAGATGCAAGGAATAGATATAAACATGGAAGACATTTGTAATATATTTTGATGTAATAATTAAAAACATGCATTATAAGTATTCTTAAAATACTTACATTTTTTATTTTGATATTTCCCCAATCATCATCCTGTTTTAAAAACAAAGAAAAAAATTTAATGACTTCTGTCTGTACAATCTGCATGTAATTTAATAAACTCATTTTAAGATACATCAAAACAATCTTTTTTTCTATAAAACAATTACAAAGTTACCACCAGTTTCCTCTTGCTTTTGCTTTTGTAGGGGCTGATACTAATTATGCTCAGGGTCTATTTCCAGCTCTGGACTTCTGCTTACCCCTAGCAAGTTCCAAAGAACATGCAGTGTTAAGACTAAACCCAGGCCTGATTTTAGTGCCATGCAAAGCAGGCACTCAGTCCTTTAAACTATCTATCTCCCCAGCTTTACTAAATGAAGTATTTTTAAGGGGGCAAGGGGTGGGAGAGGAAACACGTGCTAAAGCCAATCAGTCTAACAAATACCTAAATTGCATGAAATACACTCCAAAGCACAGTAAATTTAGAGGCCCCCAACATACTAAAATACACTTGACTGATTACAAATGACAAGATGCTAATTTTCTGCATGTTTGGAACCAACAACTATAACCAGCTTATGTAACAAAAAATGAAGAGTAACTTACAAAATAAGGCTCTATATTAAAGTGATTATATAATTTATCTCAAACCAAGACACTATCAAGAATCAAAGTGGATTTAAAAAGAACACATTATGCCAGTCAGGGGCTAGAATGACAGCACAGAGATTTAGGTACTTCCTTGCCCAAGGTTAATTCAACTCAATTCTCAGCCCCCTGGCACTTTCAGGAATGATTCCTGAGCACAAAGCAAGAGATAAGCTTGGAGCACAGCTGTGTGGAGGCCAAAAACAAACAAAAAATGTTTGCCAGCAGGGGAGTCCTAGCAATCCCTACAATTCTGCTTACATGGTCCCTATTTAAAAAGTAGAATTATGCCAAAGATTAAGCCTGACTTAACTAACATACTACCAGAAGCAAACTAACCCTTAATTATATTCGATGAGGGAACCTTGCTTTAGGAAGAGTCCTCCCATTATTCAGAAATTCTGACTTCTCCCTCTGTTAACTTCTCTTAAATAAATCTTTTCCTTTTCTTATTTTTGTTTTTGGGCGACACCCGGCAGTGCTCAGGCTTAATCCTGACTCTGAGCTCAGCGATCACTCCTAACACATAGCTCAAGGAGACACTATGTGGTGCCAGGGATCTAATCCAAGTCAGTTGTGTGTAAGGCAAGAGCTCTGCCCGCTGTACTATCTCTCCCTTTCTTTGTACAAAATATGCCAAACATGCAGGCCCACTAATTACCTCTTTGGACTACCTCTTTCAAAGTCGAATGATAACTTCCTAAAAATCTCTTCTCGGTTTAGGAGATATTATTGCTAATTATAAGGAATCATGATTATACACACTCCCCAAGATCACCTATCGAAGATGATACAAAGCTATGAAATGAAACTGATCTGAACAAGTAAACTGCAAGCTCTTTAAGACCTTACTTGTTGCTATTTATTTAAGCCTCTGATGTTGCCTTCTCACCTGTAACTTTCATTTCTGATATTCAGGGCTAGAGAGACAGTTCAAGGGTAAGGTATTTGCTTTGCACACAGCCAACCACAGTTCAGTCTCCACACCACATATGGTCGAGTTATCCCTGAGCACAGAGCCAGATATCCTGAGCACCACAGGGTATGGCTCAAATACCCCAGAATTAAAATTTACTAAATTAAAAAAAAAAAATACAATGTACTCCTGTATTCATTGCAGCACTATTCACAGAAGCCAAAATCTGAAACAACCCAAGTGCCCCAAGAACAAGTGGCCTGATAAAGAAGTTATGGTACATATACACAGTGGACTACCCAGCAGTCAGAAAACAAGTCATGCAATTTGCTAATACATGGATGGATCTGGAAAGTATGGGTGAAATGACTCACAGGGAGAGGGTCAAAGAATAAAGTCACTTATATGTAAGAACACAGCAGGGGAGTAACCAAAAGCAACAAACAAGCTTGCCTGTTGGGGCAACAGGGGCTCTAGGTCACAGAGGGCTCCACTGTGATAGTAATAGAGGGAACGGATTACTCTGGACCAGGACTAGGTACTGAAAAATGGTAGAGTGATAATCATGAACCCTCCATCAGTAACAGTATTTTTTTTTTTTTTTTTTTTTTTTGCTTTTTGGGTCACACCTGGCGATGCACAGGGATTACTCCTGGCTCTGCACTCAGGAATTACTCCTGGCGGTTCTCAGGGGACCACATGGGATGCTGGGAATAGAACCTGGGTTGGCCGCATGCAAGGCAAATGCCCTACCCGCTGTGCTATCGCTCCAGCCCCTCCATCAGTAACAGAATTGTAAACCATAATGCCTAAAAGAGGGAAATAGGGGGGGAAAAAAAAAAGTGCCTGCCTAAGAGCAGGCTGGTGGGATAGGAGGCAAACCAGAGCATTGGAGGAGGGAAGTTGACACTGGTGAAAGGATTGGTGCTGGAACACCACATGCCTGAAACTGTCATGAATAACTTTGTAACTTTATAATTCACAGTGATTCAATAAAAAAAATTAAAAATTCCATACTGTTTTGATGGTTCTTTGTTTTTGGGTCACACCTGGTGGTGCTCAGGGGACCATATGGGTCCAAATCCAGGGACCAAACCTGGATCAGCCACATGCAAGGCAGGCACTTTATCTATTTTTACTATCTCTCTGGCCCCTGTTCTGCATTTTAAAATATTTATTTTCTGGTTTTTGGGCCATACCCAGAGGCACTCAAGGGTTCCTCCTAGCTCTGTGTTCAGGGATCACTGCAAGGTTAGAACTGAACCTGGGTCAGTCGCATGCAAGGCAAAAACTCCTACCCACTGTACTATGGCGCTGGCACCATATTTTGCATTTTAACAAATGAAATTTTCCAAATTTCTAACAGAAATGCTAAGGGCATAAAAATAGATTTTATATTACTTAATAAAATTAAGGGGCTTGGAGTGATAGCCCAGCGGGTAGGACGTTTACCTTGCACATGGCCGACCCGGGTTCAATTCCTCCATCCCTCTTGGAGAGCCCAGCAAGCTACCGAGAGTACCCCACCTACACAGCAGAGCCTGGCAAGCTCCCCGTGGCGTATTTAATATGCCACAAACAGTAACAACAAATCTCACAATGGAGACGTTACTGGTGCCCAGTTGAGCAAATCAATGAGCAATGGGATGACAGTGATACAGTGAATAAAATTTAAACTTCCAACATGCCTTTACTGAAAAGAGATTAAAACAATACCAACAGAGGCCCAAGAGATCGTACAGAAGGTAAGGCACTTGCCCTGCAGAGGTGATCCAGCTTTATTCCCTGGCATCCTATACACCAGGTCCCCCAAGCACCACCAGGAGTTACCTCTGAGGACAGAGCAAGGAGGAAGCCCTAAGCACAACAGGCTGTGCACCACCCTCGCCAAAAATGTATATATATAGATAATTGGGAAATGGCCTCACTAACTGCCCTGATCCCTAGAGAAATAGTCACTGATACAGTGATTTACAAAATTAAAACAAATGTTTTTACAGGAGGGAAGCCTCCTAAACAGTGTTCAAGGAGCCTGTGGGCAACTCCTGGTGATACTCAGTTACATAGGACAGATTGTTCAGTGCTGGATCCCACAATAAGGTACTCAGGTCCAGAGGTGCTGGGACCAGCAGGGATAAAACTCAGAGCTACATGCCAGCAAGCATGGCATATGCTTGAGCTCTTTGAATTATCTCTCCAGTCCCCAAAATAATAATTGATGCTTTTATAATGCAGTGATTTTGTTTGGGGATTGGGGGCTGGACCACACCTGATAGTATTAAAGGGCTACTTCTGGTTGTGCTCAGAGGACTCTATCAACCAGGGATGGAACTTGGTGGAGGGGTGTGCAGCAGTTTTCAAGACAAGTGATTTCCCTCATATACTCTCTCTAGCCCTAATGGAGTGTTCTGTACTTGAAGTACAATTACTACAATGTTCCTTTACTCTCACAGATTATATAGTGCTTTCAACAAATACAAATATCTGGAAAGCTACAATTTCTCATGCTATTTTTAATATCACTGCCACTGGATCACTGTTATCCTGTTGCTCATCGATTTGCTCGATCAGGCACCAGTAACATCTCCATTGTGAGACTCGTTGTTACTGTTTTTGGCATATCGAATATACCACTGGTGGCTTGCCGGGCTGTCCGAGAGGGACAGAAGACTCAAACCCGGGTCGGCTGTGTGCAAGGCAAATGCCCTACCTGCTGTGCTATCGCTCCACCAATTATATAAAAATTTTATGTAGTGAAAATCTGACCAAAATTTTACCTTCAATGTTCCTCCTTTCACCATAACTTTCTGTCTGGCCGGCTGGACTCCAGTCAGTGCAAAAAGCTGAGCCTTGAACACCATTGGAGGTTCATCAGTGTTCAATTCTACACCTTCAAATTTCTCCTTTCCCCATTTCACAGTAACTGCAAAGGAAACATGATTTATTTTATTTTTCCGTACACAATGCTCAGAATTTAGATTTAGAAGATCCACAGGAGCCTATCAGGCTAGTCTGTAAAAGGAAAATTGTTACCAATCATCTTTTTATGCTCGATCCTTCCTAATCAGGAATGACTTCAATGCAGCAGATCCTGAATAAAGTTAATGAATCTAACTCAGCTTCTCACTTTATAAGCAAAGAAACTGAGACTTCCATTATAATTGTCACAAAATTAGCAAATATTCAAGTTTTCTTAAATACTCTGCCAAGTATGATCACAATGAAATATTTTTCAGAAGTTGGATCAAATTTCAAAATGTCATTAAAATAACTGTTAAACTCATATTCCTGGAACAAAAAAAGCGAAAGATTAGAAAAATAATTTTGAGTATACAACTTACGTACAAGTGAAGGAACGCAATGTTATGGAAATAAGATGTGGGAGAACTGAAAGGAAGTTTATGAATTAAGAGGTGCCCGCATCTTTTTTTTCTCTCTCCCCCTCCCTCTCTCTCTCTCATCCCCTTTCTCAGAACTTCCAAATAAATCTGTTACACTTCAAAAACCAGAGGTCATCAGACATTGAGACTCCAGGACCAGGGGCCATAGAGATAGTACAGCGGGTAGGGTGTTTGCCTTGCAAGTGATCAACCCAGGTTCAATCCCCACCACCCCACACAGTCTCCCAAGCACTGCCAGGACTGATTCTTGAATGCTGAACAGGAGTAACTCCTGCGCACTGCCAGGATCCAGGGCTAGAATGAGAGTACAATACCATACAGCTGACCGGGTTTGAGCCCTGACATCCCATAAGGTTCCCAAGCACTGCCAGGAGTGATCCCTGAGTACAGAGCCACAAGTAAGGCCTGAGCTCGGCTGGGTATGACCCCAAAACAAATACACATAAAAATAAAACATTCAGAATCCAAAGATTGTTTATATGCCTATACTATGCATTTCTGTAATTAAACATACAGAATGTACATATATAGAAATCTTACTTCACAATCATTCAGGTATCATAAATTTTTGTTTTAAAAAACAGAAAATAGGGCTGATTCCTGCCACTTCAAGGTCCCTCAGGAATCGCTACACATGGTCTTGGTAGCCTTACAGCACTAATCGTCATGAGAAGTACTAAAACTGGATCACTGAGGGTGCCGTCGAGCACCTAGCTCCACTGAGTGTGACATGTCTCACTACCCCCACTAATCTCTTTAAGCACTGGTAAAGATGTAAACAAACTAAAACCTTGGTATACCGCTGGTGAGAGTATAAAATGGTCCAGTCACTGTGGGAGACCACGAAGGAGCTCCTCATGAAATTACTAGAATAACCAGATGACACTTTTGAGCATACACCTCAAAGTAGGGAAAGCAGGAACTTAAACTGATATTTGTATACCCATTTTCTTTTTTCTTCTCTAAGGGCGTGGTCTCCCAGTGCCACACTCAAGAGGTATTAAGGGGTTATTTCTGGCTTTGTGCTCAGGAGAGGCTCGTTCCTAGCAGTGGTGGGGAAGCAAATGTACAGGGATCTAATCCAGGCCTTCTGCATGCAAAGCCTGCACACAGTCCACTGAGCTGGCTCTTGGGCCCTGTTGAGTCATTTTCAAAGTAGCATTATACACAGTGGCCTAAAGATGGGAGCAACCCAAGGATCTATCTAAAGATCAATGAACAAATTGTGCTACATGCTTAGAAGAGATATTATTCAGTCTTAAAAACTAATAAAACTCTTGTACATTACAACACAGATGAATGTTGAAGACATTCTACTAAATGAACTGCTATGACTGAAGGAGATACCTAGCAAACAGTCAAATTTTTAGATGAAAACAGAATGTCTGGTTGCCAAGAACCTGGAAGGAAAGGTAAAGAAGTCAACTGTTCAATGGCTATAGAGTTTCCTTTAAAAGCAGGAAAGTTCTGGAGGCACATGAGGAGGATGGGTGCCGGACAGTATCAACAGACTTAATGCTACAGCTGTACATCTGAGTTGGGGAGATAGTGTTTACAGGCTAGAGCACACAGGTGCTTTGCATACAGGAAGCCTGGACTGGAGACCCAGCATCACTTGGAATCCCAAGCACTGCCAGGAGCAATCCCCAATCCAAGAGTAGTAGCCCCTTAGCCCGCAGCATGTGCCTCTATCCCCCCCCCCAAAATAATTAGATCAGCCTTATCAGATAGTTTACTTTCAAAATATGTGAAAATAAATAAGGACAGATATAATTTATTTACACTAACATTTACACCAAAAACTTTACATCTTCCTAAAATGAATACTCATTTAGTAGATGTCTGATTTAACTAATAGTTGTTTGATTTCTAGCTACTAAAAACAGAACAATTTGGCAAACTGACCCAGATTCCAACTTCCAACTCTTTTACCAGTTCAATTACTCAAGATTAGAAACAATCATTAGGGAGATTCTCTATGAATTTACATCCTAATAAGGAAAGAAAGACAGGTGGATGGTTAAAATTATTAATGTAACACGAATCTAAACGCTGCTACAGGAGTTCAGAGGAATACTCCAATGAGAAAAGATTCAACTTTGAGCTGAAATTTCAAAAAACTAGGTACTAAGAGGAGTGACAGAATAAAAGTATTCCCAGGAGGAAATAAAAACAATGAAAGGGGCCAGAGAGAACAGTGGGTAGGGTGCTTACCTAGCACACAGTCAACCCAGGTTCCATCCCTGGCACCCTACAATCCACCAGGAGTGATCCCTAAGCACAAGAGCCACAGGTGATCCCTGAGCACCATTAGGTGTGATCAAGAAGAAAAAAAAAATAATAATGAAAAGCAGCACAGTGTGTTCTGAGATATATGTCCCAGGATGAAGAAATTGCTGAAACTGTAGTTAGTCAAAGATCAAGCCAGGGAAGACCATATAATTACACTAAGACATAAAAGCTTTAGTTATAGAAAACGTGTAACCCTTAAAAAAAGGTTTTCATTTTCATCTTATCTCACTGAACACTAGATGAGTAGCAGGGAAAAAAAGGTCTGAAGAAGGCATAACTGTAATCACTGAATCTGTACTATTACAAGTAAGAGATGAGAGAACACTAAACCAGAACAATATTAGAAATAATAAAAAGGAACCTGTCTTATTTAGCTACCTGGGTGACCAAAGGCAAGTTAACTTCAATACTTTGCTTCCCTGGAAAGGAGAATTCTACCAATACCACACTTCTGCTTTGAAGATTAAAAGGCAGTATGTATAAAATTGCCAAGTTTCATGCCAGGCACATAGGTGTCCACTAATTTTGTAGCCCTGATTTTAAAATCTGAGTATGAAATTCTTTAATTTCCCACTAAAACTTGTAACCAAAACAAATTAGGGGGTCATGAGCCACAGAACCATGAGAAGGATGCTGCCTTGCACAGGTTGACCAGGTTCAATCCCTGGCACCCCATCAGGCGTGATTCCCTGAACTTAGAGCCAGGCCTAAGCCCTGAGCACCGGGTGTGGCCCAAAACCAAATCAAACCAAATCAAGAGGGACAGATTTTCAAAAGACGGAAAATGCACATTTTCTACGTGGAGATGACGCCTCAACTCTGCCTTGCTTGGACAGGATCTCCACCAGGATCTCCAGGCGAAATGCTGAGGCTCTCCAGGAGGCTGAGTCAACACATCAAGCAAAGTTCTAGAACATCAAGAATCTACCTCCGGATGAAGCATCCCTCGTGGCTCCTACCGTGCTGGGTAAAGGGCGATCTTCGCTCAAGGCGCCGGGAGAGCCCAGAGGCGGGCCTGTCGGGGAGTCGCGCCGCGGCCAGTCGGAGCCATCGCGCCTATTCGAGGGGCCATTTTGAACTACGAGTAGGAAGGCGCAAGGTGCACTTGGGCGAAGTGAGAATGCGATGTCCGACCGCGACCGACACGCAGAAGTCGACTGTGTCAGGAAGCAGCGACGCCCACGGCCGGCCGGCCTTGGGCGCGGGGCCGGCGCCGGCTCACCCGGGCCTCGGGCTCAGGCGCCCGCGACCCCGTCGAGGGCAGGAGAAACGCGCGAGCAGCCGAGCGGCGCTGGGACGGCACCGCAGCTGCACGCCGCCGGCCCCCGGCGCCCGACACGCCCTCGCCCGTCGCCGAGGCCGAGGCGGGCCCCAGCCACGGTTCTGCAGAGTCACGGCCCCGCGGCCGCGCCCGCTGCGGCGCCCTCCCAGCCCGGCCTCGCTCCCGCGCCTGCAGGCCGCGGCCCCCTCCCCTCCCCCGCCGGCCTACCCGAGGCCTAGACCGGGCCCGTGGGGGCGCGGGAACTCACCAGAGTAGAGCGGCATGGCGGGGCCGAGGGCGGGAGGCGGAGGGCAGGAGCGGGGCCCGGCACAGGCGGCCTCGGGAGACGGACACGGAGACGCGGCGGCGGCGGCCCAGGCTGAGGCGCGGTGGTGGAGGCTCCGCTGCGACGCGACTCATTCAAACCGGCCCCTGGCGATGACGCAGCAGCACGCAGCTCCCGGGCCGCCGCGCGGGCAGGGGGGAGGCGGGAGCGGGACAGGGTGGAAGGGGGGGGAAGTGGAGGGGGCCGGAGCGGGGGCAGCGGGGCGGGGCAGGGGGAGGGGGAATGCAGGGAAGGGGCGGGGGCGGAGCCCGGAGCGGGGGGGCGGGGCCGGAGGGTCAGGGGGAGGCGGGGGCGGCGGGGCGGGGCGGGGTAGGGTGGGGCAAGAGGCGTGGTAGGGGTAGGGGAGGGGCGGGGCCCGGCTCGGGGGCGGGGCAGGGGAGACAGGGGCTAGGCGGGGGGCGGAGCCCGGAGCGGGGGCGGGGCCGGGCAGGGAGAGACGGACACCCGGCACGAGGTGCGGCCCGGAGGGAGCAGCGGGCGTGAAGAAGGCCCCGGAGGGGGGTGGGGCGGGGTGGGGCTGGAGCGGGCAGCGGGAGTGGGTTCGGGGCAGGGTCCGGGCGCGGACAGGAGGCAGGCGGCGAGGTGGGTCCCGGAGCGGGGGCGGGGCGGGGCACGGGGCGAGTAGGGGCAGGCGGGGCGGCGAGGCGGGGCCCGGGGGAGGGAGCGGGGCCGGTGGCAGGGCCGGGCGGGCTGGGGGAGGACGAGGCGGGAACGGGGCGGGGCGGCGAAGCGAAGCGAACCTCGCCCCGGAGCGGGGAACGGGCGGCGGGGGCGAGGCCGGACCGGGCAGGTGACGCCTGCGCACTTCGGCGCCGCCGGCTAGGGCCGCTCCTCCCCTTTGTCGCGCGAACCTGTCATCCTCGCCAGTCTTTTGTAAAGCTACTGGATCGTTCGATTCCCCCCTTCTCACTCATCCCCCACCACGATCCCCGCCAGGAGTGATTCCTGAGCACAAAGTCACGAGCAAGCCCTGAACAAGCTGAATGTGGCCCCCAAACCTTCCCTCGGCCCAGAACAACAGCGACTGATAAGTGGGTGTGGGTAGTGGCTCTGGCGGTCCTGCTGTTACTTGCCTTGCACGTGGGAGGCGCCGAGTCTGACTACACCCGGGGATGCCCAGTCTCCGGGCAGATCAGCCCCCAGCACCCACAAGGGCCTCAAAACCAAACTCGAGAGACTGGGTCTCCGGAAATGAAGGGTTTTGCCCTTTCTGTTCTTGTATCCTGTAGAAAACGGAGACTAGAGGTCTCTGCTCCCTGGATTCGACCTTCTCACGAAGGAGAGTAAGTCGCCCTTTAGGATCTTGGCGAGTAAAATTAATAGCAGGGCTAGGGAACACTGCTCTGGAGCGCGAGTTGGTGGGTGGGCAGCCTCGGGCTCAAGCCGGCCCCTGAGTACCTGCACCACCACGGCGCAGTAGCCCCTAAGCATCTGCAGGCTGTCCCTAAGCGCCCAAATAGTAAGCATCAAAGCACTTAGTGGATCTTGGTCTTCTTTTTTGACAGTCTTACCTGTTCGTATTACTGTTGATTATAACAACGGCCCAAGGACTCAAGGCTGGACAAGCGCCAAGTCCCCTGTCTCCAACCCGGTTCTGCCTTCTGTCTTGCAGCTTTTGTTATTCTGTTGTTCTTGTACCAGGTCCCTATCTTGGACTGTGCCTCCCACTTTCCCTCCAGTTATTCACACTCCATCCCCTCCTCATACATTACTAAACCTTGGAAAATCCTCCATTTCGAGATGTATCATAGAATTAAGAAAGAAGTTGAAATCAGTAGGACACATTCAGAGGCAGGACGATTTTTACTGGACAGAAAGTATCAAAAACGCAAAGCAATCAAATTCATAAACTCAACATTTATTTACTGCTGGTCCTGGACGTCCTGTTCCAGGAGCTCCATCTATCAGGGCCTGGAGACATAATAATTGAAATATTTAATAACCATGTTTCTAAATAATATGTAGGTGGCTGGGTAGACTAGAAGATCCAGGAGAAGGTCTGTGGAGGGAGATAATGTAGGGTGGATCATTTGGTATGTTACTATAGAGGGCCTGAGTGGCAGGATAAAAAGTTTAATTGAGGTTTCTATTTTCTTAAAGGTATTTCTCATCACAGACAGGATATAAGTCATACTGAAATGTCCTTGTGCTGAGCTCTCTAGATGATCACTTTCTTATTCCAAAGCAAGTTCTTATTAAGTGAAAAAAATTTATTTAACATCTCTGTTAGTCAAGCAGAAAGACCAACTTAGTGTTCTCTATTTTTAAAATTAGTAAAGGGGGCAGGATAAATAGTACAAATGGGCAAATACAACTTGCCCTGCACTCAAGTGACTGACCAGGGTTCAATACCCAGTACAACCTGTAGTCCCCTGAGCTCATCAGGGGTGATCCCTGAGCACAGAGCCAGAAGTAAGCCCTGAGCACTGTCCGGTGTAGCCCAAAAGTCACAAAAATAAAACTAATAAGGGGCCAGAGATACTGCTCAGCACTAGAGAACTGTCTTTCCTGGGTGAAGCCCCAGGTTTGATCCATATCACATTTCTCTGTGTACCAAGCTAGGAGTAGCCCACAAACATAGCCAAGTGTGGCCCCACAATCCCAAAAATAAACACATACAATACAATAGCAGTTCTTCCTCTCCTCCTCCCTTTACTTTTATGCCATGACTTTTTAAAACATAAAATTGTACCATAATATGAAATGTTCATAAACTAAAGTTATTTTTTTACTTTTTTGTAATACACTTCATGTTTTTCCACAATCCACGTATTAAAATATAAGTATATATACATTTACACATATCCATATGTAAGTATACATGTATGTACACATTTATATACATATATATGTATACATGTATGCACACATATATATAGTTAAATGTGTATGTATGATTTGGGGCCACAGCCAATAGTGCTCAGGGCTTACTGATTGCTCTGTGCTCAGGGATTACTCCAGATGGCACTTGGGGAACATAGGTGGTGCATGGGATCGAACATGCAAGGCAAGCACCTTACCCCTCTGTACTATCTTTCTGACCCCATCATACTTTTTTTTTGTATTTCTTGTATGAAAAATTAGCTCTAGGGGCTGGAGCAATACCACAGTGGGTAGAGCATTTGCCTTGCATGCGGCCAACCCGGGTTCGGTTCCCAGCACCCCATATGGTCCCCTGAGCACCACCAGGAGTAATTCCTGAGTGCAGAGCCAGAAGTAACCCCTGTGCATTGCCAGGTGTGACCCAAAAAGAAAAAAAATTAGCTCTAGAATCTTATTTAAAATTCTGGTTAGGGGCCGGAGTGATAGCACAGTGGAGAGGGCATTTGCCTTGCATGCAGCCAACCTGGGTTCGATCCCCGGCATCCCATATGATCCCCTGAGCACCACCAGGAATCATTTCTTAGTGAAGAGCCAGAAGTAACTCCTGAGCATTGCTAGGTATGACCCAAAAAGCAAAAAAAAAAAAAAAAAAAAAAATCATAAAAATAGAATTCCGGTTAAATGGTACTCTTACTGTTCCATCTTTTCAGGAAACCCCCATGACTCATTATCCCACAAATAGTAAAGATTAGCATGATTTGTGGTTTGATTCGGTGATTTATGATCTCTCCATTAATAGGCTCTATCAGCCCTTTCTAGTAGTTTCATTCATAAAGACCATATTACCTGAATAAATTATTCCTCTAAGGTTTCAAGTTGAGTTCTAATTATAACATATATGAAACACTTCCTTGTAGGGCTGGAGAGATAGTAAAAATACAAAGCTTAAGGAACCTTCTTTGCAGGCCACCAACACTGGTTTGATCTCCTCTTATGAGCCCCACAAGAGCAACCCCTGGAGCAGAACTAATAGTGGTCCTCCACCCCGTAGTACTTCAGAATGTGGCAAAAAAAAAAATCAAATAAAAACATAGTATTTTTTTTTTCATAAAGACTCAAGTACTCAATACACTAAACATTTTTTGATAACTCTAAACAAATTCAAATAGAAAAGAAGCAGTGCTTGACTGTGAAGATAACCCCGAGGCCTAGAGCCTATGCTTTGCTTGCTCTATACAGGCCCCTGAGGGGTTCTCCCCGATCACCTAGCAATCTGAATGTGGGCCAATGACAAAAAAGAAGAAAGGAAAAGCAATCTAACTCCTTCCTCATTCATCACACCATTGGGCGGGGAGGGGGACCCTATGCAACCAGCCGGTGCTCCTGACTCTGTTGTGAGGGTTCCCAGCAGTGCTCTGGAGACCATATGCAGTGCTGGGAATAAACCAGAGTCAAGTCACATGCAAGACACGTGCCTTAACCCCAGACTTTCTCTCTAGATCACTTGCTCCTTCTGTCATATATGAACTCATAATCAATTAATGGTTTTGCAGGATGATTTGAATAATAACCTAGTCTGTCACTTTTTTTTTTACTTTTTTAATTGAATCCCTGTGAGATAGACCCTTACAAAGCTGTTCATTATTAGGTTTCAGTCATACAGTATCCCAACACCCATCCTTCCACCAGTGTATATTTCCCAGCACAAGTGTCCCCAAGTTCCCTCCAATCACCCTCCTCCCCCACCCCCACCCCCCACCCTGCCTCTATGGCAAGCACTTTTCTTCTCTGTCTCTCTCTCTCTCCTTTGGGACATTGTGCTTTGTGATACTGGTATTGTCATCAGGAATATCTGTTTACCTGAACACTCAGTTCTTGTCCGGCGTGATCATTCCCAGCTATTATTGTCATACCAGTCTCTTCTCTATCTTACCTACCCTCTGCCCCCCACACACTTGTAGTTAATCCCAACCATTGACCAGTTCTCTTAGCCTATTTTCCCTGGCCATGGATATGAGTCTTCTTTTAAATATTTTTTATATATCACAAATGAATGCAGTCATTCTGTATCTGTCCCTCTCCTTCCGATTCATTTCATTCTGTTCATCCCTCCCCGGCTTGGGAATGCTGACATTCTCCAGTCTAGTGCTTGGGGACTCATTTATCACTGTACCCTCTCTTGCCCAGCTTTTCTTTCACTTGTCTCTTTGCTCTCTCTAGGATTTCAAGAACTGTGTTGTTTTCTTAGTGGACCTTCTTTTAACTATCTTGCATTGTCAAGTATGATCTTACTTGACTTACTCAGGAAAATCATCTATGGCTTTTATTATGTTGAAGTATGCCTCTCTTTTATAAGAGTCACTGCAGATGGAGTTTGCGGGCCCAGAACCATACCCGAATGGACTTGGAGGCAACTAGGGCCACACTTCGCAGTTTTCAGGGGTCATATGGTACCAGGAATCAAACTCAGGGCTTTGCCCATGCTTAGTATGAATGTCAATCTGAGCCATGTTCTGGGCCCAAAGAACATTCCATCTGTAAGAAGTTTTGTTAGGGATTTTTAAAGCATGTGTGTAGGGTGAGGTGGGGTGGGGGGAGGTACGGGGGATGCTGGGGATTTAATTCAGGTCTCATGCACACAGGCAAGAACTATACCTCTAAGACACATCCCTAGACCTGCTGGGAGTTTTTAAAATCAAAGGCCATTTTATTTTATCTACACCTATTCAGACAATCATATAGTTTGTATCTTTCATTCCATTAGCATGTATATCACATTTGTTTGCTTATGCTGAATAACCCTTCCAACTCAGGATAAATCCCACTTAGCCAGAGTATACGATCCTTTGAAAATGCTGTTGAATAGTTTGTGAGTATTTTGCTGAGAATACTGTGCCAATAATCATCCAGGATATTGTCCTCTGCTTTTTCGTCTGGCAATGTTCTTCTCAGACTGCTGTCCCAGCTGCTTCCCACGCTGTCATGTCCTCTGGAGGGATGAGAGAAAGGTCAGTATCCTCTTTGGCAGCCTCCAGCACAAATGGGGAAGCTGAATACTCATTACATGTTCTCCCTCATGGGAAAATTCATGCACTGGGGAAGATCTTTCTTGGGCTGTCAGCTGTGCTGCCTTTGGGTTGTGATGTGAACAAAGTCAAATGGTGATCATACTCTCACCACTGCATCCAACATTTCTTCTCTCCAGTGGCATGCTGAAATTTTGCTGAAAATATGAACAGAGATTCTCTCAGTTCACTATTCTCTCAGGTTTTTACTGGAGTGAATGAGGCTTCCCTGGGTTAGGTAGAGAAGGCAATCTGCTTTTCTCAGCCTAACAATGTAAATAGACCCTTCATTTCTGATTTCCTTCTTTCTGTTTGAAAGTATATGCACATATAGTATTAAATCCTCATGGGCTAGAGAGATAGACGGGTTAGGGCATTTGCCTTGCCTCTAGTTGACCCCAGATGGATTCCTGATATCACATACAGTCCCCAGAGTCCTGCCAGAAGTGATCACTGAGCACAGAGCCAAGACTTAGCCCTAAGCACTGCTGCATGTCACCCAAAATCCCCCCTTCCAAAAGAAGTTTTCAGCATTGGGGCTGGAGTCATAGTACAGCAGGTAGGCCACTTGCCTGCCATGCGGATGCCTGAGGTTCAATCCCTGGTATCCCATATGGTCCCCCAGCATTGCCAGGAGTAATTCCTAGGGCAGATCCAGGAGTAACCCTGAGCATCACCAGGTGTGAACCCCTTTGCCCCATCCCCAATCCTCACAGTAATGTTTAGCTGAAAGCCAAATGTCTGGGTTTTTGTGACTAGACATTGTGGCACTTGAAATTACCCTTCATGACTGGTATACTAAAAACTGTAACCCACTTAATGAGGGTGTCTCCTCAACCAAAGGAACAGAACAGATCATTCTTACCAATAAGAAGTTCCTCCCACCTCCCAGAAAATGGAGATGCTAAAACAAGAGAACTTACAATAGCCCCATCAGGAGCTATTGGAGAGAAGAGCCAGGAATAAGCTCACCGCAATTTCAGGTGGTCTGAAGACAAAATTTTTTTCTTAAAATGAAAGGAAATACATTTCTATTAATCTGTCCCTTTCTTATAAGTGTACAATTTGTTCCCACTTGTTTCCAATAATCTTTAAAAATATTTGAATTTTTATAATGCATATTGACCTCTTTTTGTTGCCAATTTTGTTTTCTTCTGTGTGAATTTGACAAAGTGTTTTCTGTTGGTTAATCTTGTGTTGTGATTTGGCTTTAGTCCATGCTGTGGCTTGCTCAGGAATCATGCCTATTGAAGTTGGGAACTATATGTAATCCCTGAGATTGAACCTGGCAGTAGTGTTCAAGGTAAACACCCCACTTGCTATACTATCACTCCCATCCAAATACTTTACTGCTATTCTTTTTTTTTTTTTTTTTTTTTTGCTTTTTGGTTCACACCCGGTAATGCACAGGGGTTACTCCTGGCTCTGCACTCAGGAATTACTCCTGGCGGTGCTCAGGGGACCATATGGGATGCTGGGATTCGAACCCGGGTCAGCCGTGTGCAAGGCAAACGCCTGACCCGCTGTGCTATTGCTCCAGCCCCAGACCTCTATTCTTTTTGTTCCCTTCAGTTTTCGAGAGGCTGCACTTAGCGGTGCTCAGACTTTACTCCTAGCTCTGTACTTCAGAACACTCCTGAAGGGCTTCAGGGAATAGATGGGATGCTGGGGAGCGATCCCACATTGGGCATGTGCTAAGTAAGCACCCTGCCTGCTATATTATCTCTCTGGCCCACCACTTGAATCATTTGTATGTATCTTTTTGTCTAGTTACTTCATTCCTCCATTTGGATAATTTTGTTTCCATGCTTTTCTTTTTTAGAGCTTTAACTCATTTGAGCTCTTTATGTCAAATTAATTTTTTATTGACACTTTCAACACGTATCTTCTGTTCATTAATTTTATTTCTGAAAATTGAGTAATTTTTGTTTTGCCATATTTTGATCAACTTTTTTTTTTTTTTTTTTTTTTTTTTTGCTTTTTGGGTCACACCCGGCGATGCACAGGGGTTGCTCCTGGCTCTGCACTCAGGAATTACCCCTGGCGGTGCTCAGGGGACCATGTGGGATGCTGGGAATCGAACCCGGGTCGGCCGCGTGCAAGGCAAACGCCCTACCCGCTGTGCTATTGCTCCAGCCCCATTTTTGATCAACTTTTGATCACTTTTTCCCCTTAGTTCTCTTGCATACCTTTGACTTGTCTTGAGTTTTTGTCTGCCTTTTTGAGTTTATTATAGCAATTTGGTTTGGTTTGGTAGCCACATCTTTTATTGTGCTACACCTGGAATACAAGGAATCATTGTGATGTTGGGGTTCCCACTCTGGTCAAAGGCGTATAAGACATGTATTTATGATTGAGTAAATTTACCCTGCCCTATATTTTAGCAATTTTGAACTATGTGATATAGAAATATTTTTTTCCATGTCTTAAATTGAAAAATGAGCCCAACTGGTTGGAGCACACGCTTTGCATGCAGGAAGCTAGATAGCTAGATTCAACCCCCAGTACTATGGTCCCCGGAGCACTTCAGGACTGATCCCTGAACATAAATCAGGACAAGCCCCTGCGTACTACCTCGGTAGCCCAAACACTCCTCCTACTACTTTCCCCAAAAACCTTTCATCTTTGAAATTGCAGTCTTTGAAACCGTTCTCTGTGATGACCTGGGAGATGAACTTTCACCTTGGCTTGTTTTGCAATGGCTATGTCAGCAGGAATGGGGAGGAGGGAGACATGGTGGGCCTTGCTCATGAACATGCTGAAGGGTCGGGGCTGTTTTGTGTTTGTGGCCCTTCTCCCTGGGATCCCAGAACCAAGGCTTGGTGGTTTTATTTCTGTCAGTGGATTTCATGAGGTTGTATGAGGTGGGATAATGGCATGTAGTGCTCAGGGACCCATGTCGTGCCAGGGCTCAAACTTGGACCTCCTGCACACAAAGTATGTGCTTCAACTCACTGAGTTCTTTCTGGCCCTCTCAGATGCATTTTTTTTTGGTCATGAAACATAATTCAATGAAAATGAACAACCATTTAAGTGAAGTGTTAGGATCATAAATAAGCAGAAAAATATCAAGCGAAAATTCAACAGAACTATTTTGGAATGCTGATGAAGGGCTAGTGTGACTGGTGAGTTATGAGAAAATGGGATAATGGAGCAAGAGCCAAATTCTTTTTTTTTAATTTATTTTATTGAATCACCATGTGGAAAGTTACAAAGTTCTCAGGTTTATGTCTCAGTTATACAATACTCAAACACCAATCCCTTCACCCGTGCCCATATTCCACCACCAAAGACCCCAGTCTACCTCCCAATACCCGCCCCCCAAGCCCCCATCCCCGCCTGCGTAATTGATAAATTTCACTTCATTTTCTCTTTACCTTGATTACATCCCATATTTCAACACAAAACTCACTATTGTTGGAGTTTTCCCCCAAGAAAGATAGCCCTACTGCCAATGAAGCATTTGATAATTAGTTTTCCATTGCTGAGACTGGAGAGATATGAAGTCCCACTGTTTCAAGTACATAGATTTTTTTTTTCCTCCTTCCCGCGCGACCAAGTTCATGCCTGCTTAATAATAGTCCTCATATTATGGCTGACAGCATGCCGCCCGACGAGAAAAAAAGGATATTTCACGTCCTTGGCCGGCGTGGGGCTATGGCTTAGTTCACAGTCTAGAGACATGGCCGCAAGCAGTTTCTGGAACCAAAAGTAGTCTAGTTGGCCTCCGGATTCTGGTGGATCTGCAGCAACGCAGCCACACAAAAGTGTGGCCACCCGGGTCGAATCTTGGCGGAGCATGTGCTGGTTTCGGCCCGAGACTGCCCAAGCGTCCCACTGTTCCAAGTACATAATTTTTCCCTCCTCCCATTCCCGTGCCTCTAAGTTCATGCCTCCTAAATAGACCTCATAATATAGTGGACGCCACACCGCGTTTCTCCCAGAAAAGGGAAAAGAACCGAGAAAGGAGGTTATTTCCTCTCCTCAGCTGGCGTGGGGCTATGGCTTAGTTCACAGTCTAGAGAAATGACTGCTACTTTGATTACCTTCAATATTTCAACAAATTACTCAGTATTATTGTTTGGAGTTTCCCCCCACAGTCAGACCTGCTAAAAAGGAACCGTTTCACATTGCTGACAATTAAGAGATATTAGGTCTCTTATATAAGAGATAAGAGATACTAGGTTTTGGATTTTTGTATGAAGTCCAGGGAAAATTCTTCCAGTAATTGCATCCCTGCAAGCTTTTACTTCCCTTTTGTGGTGGTCATATGATGGAGAAGCCTGGAGAGAAAAACCCTGCCCCGCTGGCGGCGCATGGGCCAGTGGCTCCCATCACAGTCTGGAGGCCTTTCTGGGAGCTGCTGGTGTCCAAAGTAGTTCAGTTGCCTCCGGGGTCGAGCTCGTGGAGCAGCAGAAAGGACTGAACCTGCGTGGTGCTGTGCTTAAATATCGGCAAAGGGCGGGTCCGGCCATCCCGCCCCTTGGGATCTCCCGGGCACCTGGCGGGTACCTGCATTCTGTGTTCTAAAAACTGGCAATCGACTTGCTGCGCCCAATAAGGAAGAGTTGAGAGAGAAAAAACCCTGCCCCACTGGCAGCGCATGGGCCAGTGGCTCCCATCTGTCTGGAGGCCTTTCTGGGAGCTGCTTGTGTCCAAAGTAGTTCAGTTGCCTCCGGGGTCGAGCCAAGAGCCAAATTCTGAGGGCTCTTATATCTTATTTAAGGGACTTATATTTTAACTGAAATAGTCATGTCTATGGTGAAATAAAGTTTTTGCATTAGAATTGCTATAAAACTAATTTAGACTACACAAAATAGAAACAAGAAACACAACTATGTAAAATCATTGGTGGATACAGAAATGCAGGCAGGTTTTGAAAAATGGTAAGACTTAAAAGCAAGAGTGGCTCAGGGAAGTTTTCCATGCTCTTATCGAGTCTACGAGCTAATACATTCAGCAGAGTGGCTCAAACTCCACTAGAAAATGTGTTTTCCTGAAGTTTGAAATTTAGGAGTACATTTCAGACAGCAGAGCAACTAAAAATTTACAGCAGTACTTCAGCAATTAAAGAACTAGAAAGAAAAGGTGGTGGGAGGATTCTAACAAATTATATATCCAAACTATGCTTAAATATTTCACTGATCCCTAAATTACACATGGACTAACCCAAAGGATCCCAAGGAAGAAACAACCTTGAGCAGAGGCCAGGGAGACTGCTCAAAGAGAGCGCAGATGCTCTCCATGTAGGAAGCTGGGCTCAACTCTGAGTACCAGAGCTACTGCCAGAGCTACAAAGAACCAAGAGTAGCCCCTGAGCACTACAGGATGTGGCCTCAAAATAAGAGAAATTTGAACTGCTACCCAAGACTTTCCAGTATGAATCCAACTAGCTTAAGGTCATAATAAAAGAACAAAAAGTAACACTTAGTCTGAGTAATACAATAGAATTCAAAGACCTAGAGTATATAGAGTATTTGAGATGCAGTCAAAATTAATTCAACCAAGGGCTGGAGCTATAGTACAGCCACTGACCCAGGTTTGATCCCCAGCATCTCATATGGTCCCCAGAGCACTGACAGGAATAATTCCTGAGTGCAGAGCCAGGAGTAACCCCTGAGCTTCGCTGGGTGTGACCCAAGAAGCCAAAAAAACCCCTCCCAGAAGCCCACCAAAAACAAAACAAAAAAAACCCACAAGCAAAAACAACAACAAAATTATTCAACCAGAAAAAAAATTGGGTGCAACTGGAGAAAAAAATGCAATATTGGCACACATGTCTGGCATCAGTGAGGCACTGGGTGGGATTCCTGATGCCACATGTCCCTTAAGCACTGTCTGGTTTAGCCATGGTGGCTCCTGTACATTGCTAGCAGTGGTTCCAAGATACTCCACTAGTACTACTGAGGGACATCCATATATATATATATATATATATATATATTAAAAAAGAGGGGCTGGAGGAACACAGCAGGTAGGGCATTTGCCTTGCACACTGCCGACACGGGTTCAATTCCCAGCATCCCATATGGTCCCCCAAGCACCACCAGGCGTAATTGCTGAGTGCATGAGCCAGGAGTAGCCCCTGTGCATCGCCGGGTGTGACCTATTAGAATATGACCCTATCTCAAAAGAAAAAAAAAACAATCCAGACCAACCCTGACAGCCCTAGACCCTTGCCTTTTGTCTCCTATTTTGGAGTTATGTTTAAAATGGTAGGATTAGAGGTGCTGGTTGCATTTCTTTGTGGTATTCCATGCTCTTCCAGGAATTCTACACCTCAGAAACCTTAGCACAGTGGGTAAGACACCTGTTTTGCACATAGCTGACCTAAGTTAAATCCACAGCACTCCTTATGGTCCCCAAAGTCTAACAGGAGTGACCCCTTGATCACAGAGCCAGGAGTAAGCCTTGGGCATCACTAGGAGTGGTCCCCAGACAAGCAAACAAAAACAAAAAACAAGGAAAAAAAGAAAGGTGCTGAGTATGCAGTGGGTTTGCATAACAGCTAAGAAATTTCATGTTTAGGGTACCTGAACTGTTAGGAGATTCAGCAATTCCACACAAATTTTGCCTTGGAGACACTATCTTACTATACTGGACAGCATACAAAACTGCCTTGCTCTCAATTTCAAAGGCTGCAAACTATATGTTTCTTTGAATAAAACGTCTGGAATTAATGTTTCTAGTCAAGATGTGAGAAGCACTGGAGTCTCATGGAAACTTGTCTTTGAACAGACATTAGATAACTTTTTGAATTGTAGCCACTCTTGTTTTAAGAGCTCAAACCAGGTCTTATCTTTTAAAAGTTCACTTAAAAAAAAATTAAAAATTTATTTTAACCTCTATGTAGTTCAGGACTAAATTAGTATACATGATTTCTATTTCAGCCATGAGAAAACACCATAGCAGTCATTATTAAAGGTATCCATTCATAAATTATTTTTATTTTTCATTAAATGAGCACAGAGTCATTAGCATATTAATAACAGATATGTTTATTATTACATATCCATCAGTGCGGCTTTCAATACCACTTGAAACATGCATATCATCCTAGAGACGAATCAGTTTTCCAGTGCTTCTTGATACACATTACTGCAAAGCCATTATAAATTACTGAGGAGGTATTTGGTTAAAAAGATAAACAAACAAAAAAAAAAACCATACTGCCCCTATGAGTCAACTCTTGTCACTGGACAAGAGTTTAATAGTATTTATCTGATAATTCCTATGTTAACTGGAAAACTTCACAGATGTATTGCCATAATTTTATAATGGGAACAACTTTTAACATATTCTGCAGTTTTATAAAGTCATTTTAATAGGCAGACTGATGTGGACTATACTCAGTTTATCAAAGTCCAACAAATTTGTGTATATTTTAAATGATACCAATTATCAATGAAAAATTCAGATACATCATTTTTAAAAGTTATTTAGTTAGGCAGTAAATAATTCTCTCAAATTAAGGCACTAAAAGAGCAATGTAACTCCCATTGAAAGTGTTCTAAGAATAATTTACATTTCAAACACTGCATACATTTTTCATACGTTAACTTAAGGTCTTTTTCACTTAAAACCACAAAGAAATACATTATACAATTACAGAAATGTTGTATCCCACAAAATGGTCTTAAACTCAGTACAATTAGTTCCTAATGTCTCTAGTGGTAACTCAATATGGCTTGGCAAAACTGCATAGATTAAATGTAAAATTTTTTGCCTTTTCTCAATCCTCAATCTATAAACTTGCTGAAACACATACAGTATTTTGTAAAGCACATTATGAAAGATATTTATTCTCCATCAAGTCCTCCATGGGCAATCAATAGTAAGGCTTTTAAATTCTACAGTGAGGACACTAAAGTCAAGTGATGTCACTGCTTCCTTAAGTTTTTATAGTCCTGCAAGAGCACAAAAACTGAAGTCATTTAAAAATTTTCATTGTCTCATTTTGAGATATTTTCATTACTCCTTCGATGAGCTGATCTTGATAGTGATGGCCATTCCACCTGAAAGTGAAAGTCCCTTCCTCTTACTCAGACGAGGAAAACTATATTCTATCATGATTGACAGGCATTTTATTAGAAATTCAAAAAGGCAGCACCTTTTTAAAAATATATATCTAGCTAAGCTTTCCCCCAATTGTACTTGCATTACACAGTAATAATTAATCTAATCTACCTTTAGGCAAACCCGCAATTAAACAAAAAACCCTCAGTGTGCTTTTGTGCCAAAGCAAGGACAGAGTAACAGCAATCTTAACCCTGAAGCCTGTGATATGTGTCAAAGAACAGTCCATCTGCTCTGCATGGATGAAGAAGCCTGGCTTCTCAGGTAGCATCCCACATGATCCCACAAGGCACTGCATCATATGGTTAGCTGTTGGAGGAAAAAGGAAAAAGATTATTGTCAGAAAAGCACTCAGTTAAAAATGCAAAAAAGGTACACATACACTACTGCTGCCTCTTCAGCGCTATTTTACTCTATTTCAAATCCATTTTTCTTATATAACTATAATCCAATTTTAGTTAACTTTAGAGTTTTAGTCTATTTAGCACAGAGCTAATGTAGCACTCCATATAAATACCTCATAAATGAACAATAATATAATAGAGAAGAATGGTAAATAATACAATTAGGAGGGGCTGGAGAGATAGCTCAATGGGGTAAGCCAATGCCTTGTATGCAGGAGGCCTGGGTTTAATCCAAGGACCTAGAGCACAAGGATAAAAAAAAAAAGTGGGCAAAAAAAAGAAATCCCCCCACCCTGACTTTTAGGGCCGTAAGGGTGGCTACTCCTGGCTCTGTGCTCAGGATACCATAAGAAGTGCTGGGAAATCGAACCTCATTTGGCCACATATAAGGCAAGGCAAGTGCCCTACCCTCTATTAGCCCCTCACATTGTTACATCTCAATCCTTACCTAGTTTTTCCAGATGTATTTTTGACTACTTTCCGGAAAGACTGATTTGCAGTAGATCTTGTAGAAAGTGTTCGGGGTGATGCACGAACGAAACCAGACGGTGGATTCTTAGGGATCTTCTTTACTAAATGAGTTACCCATTTCTTTTGTTCATCCTGAGAACATGCTAACAACAGCATATCTCTTGCTGATGTTACATCATAACTTACTATGTTAAGGAGAAAAAAAAAGGCAATTAAACTCATGATACCTAAAAATACATCTACTGAATAATGAAGTTCCTTAACATTTAAAACATTTACTATTATTTACTAACTTGAATACTCTTTCTCAATTTAATTAAAAGCTGAAAAATAAAAACAGCAAAGTAGGTACAGCCTATAAAGTCCCCTCATGCTGCTTTGTTTAATAACTAGAAGACATTATTGTCCATGTTAAACATATGTGTTTGGCCCAGGAAATGAAAATCAGAAAAACAAAAATGAGGAAGAGAGAAAAACCCAAGAGGATATATCACAATCAAGAGGGCACTTCTTCATGACACTTTTTAAAACTAGGTGATATATTCAGTGGTATTGTGGAGCCTGGGGCCCTTCCTGGGAATGCGTGGGAGGTCTGTGGCACAGGAGATGGAATGATGGAACTCAGGAAAAACACAGTTTTTTCACCCTGTTTTTTGGCTTTTCGGTCAAACTTGGTGGTGCTCCTGGGTTGCATTCTGTGGTAAGGTGATGGGGACCCAATCTGAGCCTCCTGTGATGCAAAGCTTTGAGATATCTTTCCACTCAGCTTTTCATTAACAAAGGGGGAATCTCTTTAAAAAATATGTCCAAAGTAATCTACATTTGATAAATGATATTTGCATGTTATTCCATTAATGTCAAAGGGGGAAAAAAAGCCTCATACAAGCAAGGCATACACTTTATTACTGGGCCACACCCAGAGATCTACTGCCAAAATACCCGGCTGTGATCAGAGTTTACTTCTGGCAGGCTTGGGGGATCAGGAGGGGTGCCAGAGTTTGAACCTAGGTCTGCCTGCATGCAAGGCAAGCACCTTACCATTGTACTACCTCTCTGGTCTCAAAATATTATAATATATATATTTATATGTACACACATATATATTTTTCCCCACCCTCCTCATGGGAGAGGGTATTTTGGACCACACTCAGTGGTGCTCCAGAGTTGTTCCTGGTAATGCTCAGAGAATTATGCAGTGCCCAATACTGAACTGGATGGGCCACATGTAAGGGTAAGTGCCTTAACCCCTATACCATGTCTGCGGTCCCAACTACTTACCTCTTTACAACTTGATATAGAAAATAAGACACTTGTGTTATTTTATTCATTATTGAGTCATAAACATAATTTTCATGCTTACCTTTACATGGAGAAATTAAATCTTCTTTCTTATCTAAGTGATCTCGGTGGCACTTAACATGGCATCTTCGACATTCTAGGGCAGGGGGTGGCTTAAAAACATGCCATAGAGGTTTGGCACAGGCCTCACAGTTGGCAGGAAAGTGGTAGAGGGTAGGAATGAACTCATGGCCTTTGTGGCTTTGAAAATTAGTTTTTTCAGCTTGTACTGGTTCCATCTCTACATCTTTTCTACATTCACCTTCATTTGCATATAGTATCTAAAATCATTAAAGGAAAAATATCTTAATCTATATATAAAAATTTCAAATGTATAACAATACTAGTATTTATATTTAGTTCACAAAATACATAGTACTTATAGATAAAAGATCTAAAGTGGTAATTTCAGATTATTACCTGGAATATTTTAGGAATTTCTTCAGTTTCAGCTCTGTACACATCTCCTTGGGTTACTGGTCGAACATGAAACAATTTACTATAATAAAAAGAATATGATATAGGTAATTATAAAAATTCATTTAGAGCAAAAGACAAGCATTTCATTAAAAAGAATATACAGGTGGCAAATAATCACATGGGGAAATGCCCAACATCACTAATATTAGATAAATGAAAATTAAAATCACAACACCAACTGAAAATTTAAAATTAAAAGAACAGTACTTAGGGCTGGAAGATAGCATAGTGAGTAGGGTGTTTCCTTTCCACACAGCCAAGTTGGTTCACTCCCTGCATCCCATATGGGCCCCCAAGCCCATTATGAGTGATTCTGAACTCAGAGTGAGGAAATAATCCCTGAGTACCACCAGGTATGGCCCCCCATTTAAAAAAAAAAAAAAGTAATCTCAAATGTTGATACGATAGAACAACTAGATTACTTATATAATCATGACAGAAATGTAAATCTGCAAAACTACTTTGAAAAAAAGAACAGGCATTTCATATAAAACCAAACAAAAGCTTACTATATGACTTTGCAGTTGTACTACTGATTCTTTTTTTTTTTTTTTCTCGTCACACCGGCAATACACAGGGGTTACTTCCTGGCTTTGAACTCAGGAATTACTCCTGGCGGTGCTCAGGGGACCATATGGGATAATGGGAATCGAACCCGGGTTGGCTGCGTGCAAGGCAAACGCCCTACCCGCTGTGCTGTTGCTCCAGTCCCACTACTGATTCTTTATTCTAGGGAAATAAAAATTTATATATACAGGAGTTGATATAAAAATTATAAAATTCACAATTTAAAAATTATAAAATTTATATAACCAGGAGTTTTCATAGCAGCTTATTGACAATGACCCCAAACAAAAATGGAAACAATCCAAATGAATGGTTGTAACAGTGGTACAGTTAACTGTCCCAAGTGTTTGGTCAGTCCCCAAATTTCTGCATTTGTATTCAGAACTTTCACAAATCTTTCTTTTATTCTTCCTTTTTGGACCATACCCAGTGCTGTTCAGGGCTCATTCCTGGCTCTGTGCTCAAGGATTACTCCTAATGGTGCTCAGAGAACCATATGGGGTACTGGGACTGAACCTGGGTGTGCAAGGCAAATGACTTAACCTACACATTATGGCTCTGGCCCTCACAAATCAATCTTTTCAATCTTTTTTGTAAACTTTATTTAATGTAGAAGTACTGCTATTTATTCAGCCATTGATTAAGCTAATCAAATCAATCACAAAAAAGATAAGCAACCCAACTAAAAATGGACAAAGAACTTGGAGACTCTTGGGCAGGAGAGCGCACAAGGCTGAGTGCAGCTTTGGTGAGATCCCAATCCCCAGCACCTGCATGGTCCCACTGTGGGGCAGAGTTGGGAACTGCTGCAAAGACATTCTTCTTGGGAAAAAAGAAAACCAAAACTTTTCCTTTGAGTTAAGGAAACCGATAATACCCACTCAGTTTAAAACTCTAGACCCTTGTAATTCTGGTAAATACTATTAATAAACTGGAACTTGGGCATCCTCCTAACATTATTTTATGAATGTTACAATCTTATCAAAAGAAATGCTTTCTCTCTTCTTATTTGTTTCAAACGGAAATTACACCTGTAGGGGATCACATATAGCTCAAAGAGCTGAGCAAATCACATGGTCTGCATACACGAGACCCATTCTATCCAAGCATCTCATAAGGTTCTTTAAGCATATGACCACGGCACCTAGCCTGGGATAACCCCTGAGCAACACTGGGTGTGACCCAAAAACATAAAAACCAAACCAAAGCAAACCCAAATGTAAACTTCTCCTCTATTGAAGATATATTGCTTGTCAAAATTATATAAGCCTGAAGACTGGTTAAAAGAAGCTACAAAATAGACACGATATTTTGAAATAAATGAAAAGTTCTTTCCTTTTATCCAAATGCAAAAGTAATCATGTGCTTTCAATATGCTCTCTAAACTTAAAACCAATAAATAATTGAAATAAATTTTCTGCTGCATATGTGAATAAGGTACACAAAATTTTCCCTGCTCACATTGTGCTAGAATAAGATTTAATATAGCTATTTAAATTAGTTATGAAAAAAGCAAGTCAATATTACTTAAATATCAAGCTAAATTAAAATGTTTTTACTTAATTTCAGTATTTTAGTAAAATTAAAAATAACTGTTAACTAAAAACTGATTTAAAATTCTATAAAAGGCAACTTACTCTATATCCAATACCATAGATGGATTAGATTGTTCTTTATCCTGTTCATCGTTATAAAACAAAATTTTTTTGCTGCTTACCACAACATACTGAAATGAGAAAAAAAGGGAAGGAAGAAATATATGAGTAACATGAATTTGATTTAAGATGATAACCATAATATCTACCATTTATAAGGCTCTAATGCATTAATTTAAAATAAAATGTAATAATGGAGCAGTTAATACAAGTTCTGTGCTTGAAAAGGAAAACAGATAATAAATTATCAATTAGATAAAATGAAGCAAATGGTACCTGTTTCTTCCAGCCATATCTTTTGATATTTCCTCTATTTGGTATTGAAAGCCAACCTTCAATTCTTGACTCTGAGGGAAAAAATATAAAGGATTTAGTCTTCAGTTATAACAAAAGCAAAAGCTATATGACTGGTTGTTTGACAGCATGCAGCAACAAGCATCTGAACACAGCTAAATGAATAAATGCTATAATTTGCTCTTTCATGCTTCAATCACACAAATCAACTTTAACGGCCATACAAATATTGCAGAAAAAAATTCCAAGCCACCTTTCCCCGAAATTAACATTTAGTATTCTACTATAAAAGTATGAAGTAACAACATCATCATTTAGAGCCAGGCAAGACTGAATGGATTGCAGCTTAAATGGCATATAATACAGAAGACTTTAAATATAATTTACATTCATATAAAAAATACATAGCAAAAAAAAAAGTATGAAGCAAGTGGAACAAATCAGAGCCATGATTTACACAAGAAAGAACAAGCAAAAGTACAGAAGTGACCTATTACTCACAGAAGATAAGAATAGAAGATAAATAAATAAGGAATGCAGGTAGAATCAACTAGATATAAAGAATAAGAGACAAGCATTTTATTTGTTTTCTCAGTACAGTATTTTTATAAATGTTTGGGTAAGATACCTCTAACAATTTCAAAGTATCAAATTTTAGTTTGGAAGATACTTATTTCTGGAGATTAGTCCAATTACAAATGTTAGCAAACTGAAGAGACAAAGTCTTTTATATTTATAGTCTTTTGAGTTTATAGAATTTAATAAATGGTTCAAGAACAGAGAATTCAGGTGGTCTACTTTAATCAAAGCAGTTTCTACATACCTGAAATTTCTTGACTAAAATGACTGTGGCATTAATCATTACTGCTTAAGTAGAATTAATGTTTATATCAGAAATATAAACATAAAAAATTTTATGTTTATATGAATAAAAAACAAGGGAAAATTGTATTAGAAAAGGTCATTTCTTAATAAAGTTAGGCAATTGTTCTCTCTCATATTTGAGAACAAAAGAAAATGAATAAGCGACAGTAGAGGCTAAAATATTCTCCATATATGGGGGTGGGGCACACATGGTGATGCTCAGGTGTTACTCCTGGCTCTGCACTCAAGAAATACTCCTGGTAGTGCTCAGTGGACCCTATACGATACCAAGGATAGGACCCGAGTCAGCTACATACAAGGCAAATGCCCTGTCTGGTGCACTATCACTCCAGGGCCACAACTCAGTCTTCTAGTAAAAACATGTAACATTTACTAAGTAATTATTCCTAAGTATCTTAAAACACGTATAATATATGTATAACTCCATGAGTACAGGATATCATTTTCTTAGAAACAGGTTAGGGTAGGTTCCACTGTCATACTCCATTAACAAATAAAGAGACTTAAGTTATAAAGTGAACTGACTGACTTTTGGGGGCACTATGCCCTGCAGTGCTCAGGACTTACTCCTGGTGGTGCTCTGGGGATAAGCGCTGCTGAAGATCAAAGTCAGCTCGATCACGGATCTGCTGCCTTCTGATTTAATTTTAGAAATATGATGAGGCTGGAGAGATAATATAGTGGGTAGGGTGTCTGCCTTGCAAGTGGCCAACCTACGTTCATTCTCCATATCCCATATGGTCCTCCAAGCACCACCATGAGTAATTCCAGAGTATAAAGTCAGGCGGAACCCCTGAGCAATGCCAGGTATAGCCCAAAACCAAAAAACAAACCAAACAAAACATGAACAAGAAGATAAAATTAGGAAGTTCTTGTTAAATTCAAAGTGATCCTCTAATCACTGTCACTCCACTGTTCATCGATTTGCTCGAGCGGGCACCAGTAATGTCTCCATTGTGAGACTTAGTGTTACTGTTTTTGGCATATCGAATACGCCACAGGTAAAGATATGTATCTACAAGTCTCTGAAGAGCCCCCCAAAACAAATCAAAAGAATAAAGATAGGGGTTACACATTTAAATAAAAACTTAGTTCATTTCCCTCTTTGAGCCCATTTGCTTTTTCATATTTTAGCCACACCCAGCAGTGCTCAGGGTTTTATCCTGGCTCTGTGCTCAGGGATCACCTCTGAAGGGGTTCTGGGGGTTATGTATTGCTAGGAATTGTACCCAAGTAAGCTTGGTAAGGCATTGCTCCAGCCCCAATTCTTTGTTTTAAAAAATGAAAATCAGGGACTGGAGCAATAGCACAGTGGGTAGAGTGTTTGCCTTGCACTCGGCTGACCTGGGTTCGATTCCCAGCATCCTATATAGTCCTCCGAGCACCACCAGGAGTAATTCCTGAGTGCATGAGCCAGGAGTAATCCCTGTGCATCGCCAGGTGTAACCCAAAAAGCAAATTTAAATAAATAAATAAATAAATAAATAAATAAATAAATAAATAAATAAATAAATCAGGGCCAGGGAGGTAGCTTAAGTGGTAGAATGTTGGATAACACTGGGTTGTCCTTACTCCTCCCCAGGGAGCTTAGGTTTACTGAGTTACTCCCACAACAGTGCCCTAGAGGCACACCCAATTCCATCAATCCTATATTGCTTTTTTCTTTCCTTTATGTCACTTGCATGGTTTAGCAACGTCCTTTTTGTACAGACACATGAAGACAGTTCATGCTATGCTTTTGTAGCATGGGAGTTAACTGATTCCAAATAATACTTATTCCTGGGCATCCACCATATTTGCCTGACTTAAGCCTCAGTTGCCTATACTTTCTAACACCCCCAAAAGGAGGGCCCCAACAAAGGGATTGGATGGCCCAGGGCAAGCTGTAAGCTCCCCTGACATCGGAAAGGAACCACGCTAAGTGCCATGAGAAGTATAATAAATAAGTTATGAGCATGGTCATGGGACAAATTCTGTCATGACCCAAAAAGTAACTGAATAAGGACCCTGCTGGGGTTAGGAAAAAGTAACCAGGCCTGAGGACGATAGTCTGGGATATATAGTGAGATGTCCCCAGGAAGAACCAACCTTAAGGCTTAATATATCTCTTACTCTGTTTATAAAATATGACTAGAATTATTATAAAAAGTAAATTTACTATGATTGGTTAAATGGATTAAATTATTAGCTGAGGAAAGGAAAAAGCAATAACCCTAGATGTAATCCAGTCCTTCAGCGGATCTCCTAGTAATCTAGAGTGCTGAACCCTCAGGTGAGGTCTTGTCTTTGAGTTAATTTCCTAAAACTTCCCCTGAAGGAGTGGCTTTATATCTGTTTGTTGTTATGACAATGTTCAAGCCCATTTTTGGGTACCCCCACTCTTTATGATTTCTATATCACTATGCTGTAAGGGGTAATAGAGGACTTTGAGGTCTACAAGAAGACTAGGATGATGGAACTATGGTGACTGGGGACTACGACCAAAACTATGACTACCATTGTGCAGTAAAGGAAGAGATCGGAACTATACCAGGGGGTACAGAGAAATAAACTGACCACTGACCAGCCTGGGGCCCTGTTTCTCTGTTCCCCTGGGCTGGTCAGGGGAACAGTTCTCAGCCACCGTACACTCAAGTCGGTGCTCCCATACTTTGAAACTCACAGTAGAACACGTGTCTAACTCTGAGTTCAATCCTCAGCACTGCATCTCCCCCCACAGCAACAAATATGACTCTAGTTAGCACCTGAGCACCACCAGTGCAAACTCTGCTAGAATGGGTCATTATCAGAAAAACACCAAAATTTTTCTCTAAAATGGAGTAGTTTGAGGTATAGCAATATAACAGGTATAGCTCTTCCACTGTGGAGCTATGCTGTTCAATATAAACTCACTGGGGTTGGACAGTAGTGAGTAGGGCACCTGCCTTGCTATGGTTAACCTGGGTTCAATCCCTGGCATCCCATCCCCTGGGCTACACCCAGGAGTAATTCCTGAGTTCAGAGCAGGAATAACCCCTGAGTATCACCAAGTGTGACCCAAAACAAACAATAAATGTAAATTTATATATTAATAAACCTCTTCAGGTTTCTATTCTGGTAGAGCTTCTCATATTTAACAGCTCAATGTTGTTTATGACAGTCTATATTCTATAAAATGCACCTTTATCAATAGCATAAACTTCTGGTTATCAGAAACAAATTTGTTCATAAGGATCCACAGACAAAATAGAAAGCCAAATACAAAATACTAATTTCCATTATGTTTAAGCAGAATTTAATACATTTCTATTAATAAGGTAGTAGAAATATTCTTACCTGGAAGGGTTCCATCAGTTTCATCAGCACTAGGAAAACTAGCAACACTTGTAGAATCCGAAAGGTCCAAAAGTTTAGAACGCAATTGCTCAATGTCACTCTCTTTACTAGCCAACTGCATCTGAAGTTCATTCTTATGTGTACATTCTTCTACCAATTGCTAATATTAAAAAACACCAAGATACTATAATGAATCAAAATGAAATTTCCAACATTAAAAAATTAAGAATTAGTACAATTAGAAATTAAAATTGCAAATACCAAACTTTTCGTGCAAATTTCATTCATGTTTCTTTTTTATATTTCTAACACCACCACAAAAGTAAAATAAAATGGATTATTTCAATATAGGATCTAAATCCATAAATTATATTGAGGAAAACATAGAACAGTTCATGACTTTGAATCTAGAGGTATCTTCAATAACTCAATGCCAGCAACTAAGATAATGGAAGCAAAGATAAGCAAATAGAATTACATCAAACTAGAAGCTTCTGCGCTACACAAGACATGGTGATCAGAATAAAAAGACAACTCCTAGACTGAGAGATAATATTTATCCACTCATCTGATAAAGAGGTAATATTCACTCATCTGATAAAAGGTTAACATATAAAGCATTGGTATACAACATTACAAGAAAAAAAATCAAAAAATAAGGGAAAGATGAACAGAAAATTCTTTCAATACACATACAGATGGTCAAAAGAGACATTAAGAAATGCTCTGCATCACTTATTAGAGAGATTAAAATAAAAACAACAATGAGATACCTCTCACACAAGTGAGATTTGCACATATACAAAGAACAAAAACAACCAAGGTAGGTTGGCTTTACGCAAAAAGAAATGGACCCTCATTCACTTCTGGTGGAGTTGTCAGCTGCGTAAGTCTTTTTTGAAAATAGTAAGGCCACTCCTCAAAATACTAGGAATTGAGTTTTCCTATGACCCAGAGAGATCCAAGATGAAGCCAACGCCACCCGAACCCGGCTCACCATCTCGCCGTACACAGCTTGAGGCTCAACATGCCAGGCAGGGAACTCTGCATGTGACCCCTGCTGGACATTGTTGGCTGTGTTGTAAGATTCGGATGGAGTGATGTTGGCGGGCCACAGAGGGACCGCGGCTGGCCGAGTCGCAGTGCCATCAGGAATGAAGCTGCAGGAGCTCAGTGGCTTATCCACTACAGGGTACTGCCCGCTGGCCACCGGGGTGACCTGGGTCTCCCCAGGTGGGTGTTCATTCTGCCACAGACCCTCCGAAACAGGGTCTTGCTCTGCCAGCTGCTCAACAACCTCAGTGTGCACTCCATCAATCTCAGGAGATCAACCTGGGGCCGCAAATGTCCCAGGTGCTGCCCAGAGATGCAGGCAGTACATATTTGTCAGCGTGCAGATCATTACAACATGCCAGCCGACCAAAAGCTTGCTTTCGGTAGACTGGGAACACCCGTAAGGACGACGATTAGAGGCCGCCCCCAAAGCCTTTGTCCCTCTTGGAGAGCCTGGCAAGCTACCAAGGATATCCCACCCGAACGGAGTATCTGATACGCCAAAAACAGTAACAGTAACAATAACGTGCTCTTTGTGTTCCTAGAGTGAGCAGACACCGTTGGACTCCACTGGCATGCAACAGGGACGAATGAAGATGCCACTGGTGCCTGTTCAAGCAATCAATGAACAACGGGATGATAGTGTTATAGTGTTACTGTTATGACCCAGGAATTCCAATTCTTGACGCTCATCCCAAGGGTTCAAAAAACTCTAATCAAAAAACACATTTACACTCCCATCTTCCCTGCAGCATTCTTCACAATATCCAAAATCTAGAAACAACCCAAGAGTCAAAAAACAGATGAGTGAATAAAGAAACCATGATGCACATACACTATAAGAAAAGAAAAATCATGTAATTTGCAGCTACATGGATGGATTTGGAGAGTACCATGCCGAGTGATGTTACTGAGAAGGAAAAGGATAGACACAGAATAATCTTTTTCATATGTGGGCTATGAAGAAAGAGTAGAGGGACATTATGTCACGTGAACTCATCTATCAGCCCAGCTTCAGAGTCATGATTAAATTTTGAAAGAGATCAACTAGCCACAAAAATTTCTTGAATAGACCATTCCCCAATTGAGAAATCCTGAGTGATCTCCAACGGTGGGTGGGCAACTTCCTGCTCTGCCAAAGACCCAGCAGCTGCACTCACACCCCAACAGCTGCCACCATCCTCTGGCTAGACTTCACCACCTCACGACTGAACGGTCAGTTCACTGCCTAGTTAACTATTCTGGGTTTTCAGGAGAGCATGCTCCAAGCTACAATACTAACATTCTACTAGGAACACAGATCGAATGAGATTGTAACATGGAAGCTCGATTTACACAAAAGATCAGGATTTGGGGCCAGAGCGATAGCACAGCGGGTAGGGCGTTCGCCTTGCAAGCGGCTGACCCGGGTTCGATCCCCGGCATCCCATATGGTCCCCCAAGCACTGCCAGGAGTAATTCCTGAGTGCAGAGCCAGGAGTAACCCCTGAGCATCGCTGGGTATGACCCAAAAAGAAAAAAAAAAAGGATAAGGATTTACTGTTCCCATGGTAAGAGTAAGACCAGATTTTCTTTTATGTAGTATATTTTGATAATTGCATTAGCCATTTAGTGGTAACAAGCAATATAAAATAAATTATTTGGGCCTGCTATAGCGGCAGGCTTAGGGGGTAGCTGGGAAAACGGGGACAATGGTGACAGTCATAGTGGTGATGTGATTGGGTTTGGAATACTGAATGCTTGTAACAAATGCATTAAAAACAACTTTGTAAGCCACGGTGAAGTGAGGGGTCGGGTGTGGGGGTGGTGGGAAGGAAACAGTAGGGGAGTAAAAATGCCTAATGTCTTCAATAGGAAGTTTTGGGAGGGAGACAGTGGGGCAATGGTGGAGGAAAGTGGAGGAATCTGGTGGAGTGTGGTGCTGGAATTATTTATTCAAGAAACATTAGCAGTACTGTAAAACACAGTGCCTAAAATGCAAATATGACAGTAAGAATTATTTTTTATTTATGTATAAAGTTTTGGGGTCACATCCAATGGTGCTCAGGGCTTACTCCTGGTTCTGTGCATAGGGATCACTCCTGGATTGTTTGTGTATAAGGCAAAAAATTCCTTATTCTATTTTATCCCCTACCCCTAAAATATAAAGCAGAAGAACCGAATCAGAGAAAACGTGTGAAAATACAATGAAAAAAAGATTTTAAGGCTCCAAATAAAATAGTTTTTATATGCCATTTTGTGTTTGTTTTGAGTCCATATTTGGCAATGCTCAGGGATTACTCCTGGCTCTGCACTAACGAATTATTCCTGGCTGTATGGGATGTCGGGGATCAAACCCAGGTTAGCTACATGCAAGGCAAACACAGTACCCACTGTACTCCGGCCTTCCAAATGAAATAGTCTTAAAGATACAGAAACTTTCTCAGAATGGCAAACCATAAATTAAGGCAGGCAAGCTTAGATCTAAATCCAGAGACATGTTCTCCATTTCATGCTATTAACGAATCAGGAAGTATCAAAAAAGAACTTTGATGCATTTGATTTTAGAAGTGAGTCTGATAAAATAAACTACAATACTTCAATAGGTATCTATTCCACCTATAGTATTATATCAGCTATATCTCAATTTCAATATGAAACCAAAGGTACAAAACTCTTGTTTTGGGGGTCCAAGTGATAGTATAGCCGATAGGTACTTGCGTTACACCAGCTGATTCAAGTTCGATCCCTGATACCCTATAAGGTTCCCTGAGTACTAGATGCAATTCCTGAGTGCAGAGCAGGTAATACCTGTACATTGCCAGATGTGGCCCCAAACCATGTTCCCCATCCCACACCTCCCGCCCCACCCTGGGGAAAAAAAAACCAAACCAAAAATACCACTCTTGGTTGTTTTTCTTGGCAAAAATTACTCAAATTATACAGGCTAAATAGACAAAAGTTTTTCAAGATTAATACTTGAAATTCCAAAATAGATTAATAATGACCAGACTATAGTGCAAAACCAAAATACATATTTTATACTAAAAATTTTAACTAAGATTAATAAATAAGACATGACAATAACATTACATGAAAAAACAATAACAACTCTAATGCACAATAAACCTTACCGCCTGCATTTCATTTAGTTCCTTCTGATGTTTCACTACCATTTGGTTGAATTTTTCTCTTTCTTGATTGAGTTCCAGTTGGAGCTTTCTATTTTCCTTTTCTTTCTTCCTCAAATCTTGCGTATTGGCTTTCTTTCTATCAATTTTGAAATCTTTTCGGTTCATAATTTCTGCCAACTTGTTAACAGCCTATTTAAATTATAAAAATATTACTGAGAAGGATCTATATTTAATTCAACCAATTAAAGTCTTCACTAAAACTTTGTTTTCCATCAAAATCAGAAAGTAGTCATTTTTTTTATTATTATTTTTTTAAATTTTATTTTATTAAATCACCGTGTGGAAGATTACAATGCTTTCGGGCTTAGGTCTCAGTTATACAATGCTGAAACAACCATCCCTTCACCAGTGCCCATATACCACCACCAAAAAAAAAAAAAAAACCCCACACAGTACACCTCCCGTCCCGCCCCCCCACCCCCTACCTTGTAACTGATAAGTTTCATTTTACATTCTGTTTACTTTGGTTACATTCAATATTTCAACACAAACCTCACTATTGTTGTTAGGAGTACCCCACTAGATTCAGACCTACTGTGAAGACAAATAAGGCCGCGCGGTTTTGAATTTCTGTACTTTAAGAAGAAGTCCAGGGAGATTTCTTCCAGATATTAGATAATTGCAGGCTTGAAAACCCAATCTGTGGTCGTCTTAATATGGCGGCCACCGCGCCCTTCATCCCCGGAGAGAAAGAGGCGAGAGAGAGAAATACCTTTCCCCTCCTATGAAAATTAGGAAACCCCAGTGAAGTCTGGAGCATGGAAACCGTAAAACATGTAACTTAGCTCACTGTTCAAATATAAGTATCAGACAAGTTTTGCAAAAACCCATGCATCTTTCAGTAGTTATTCTGCACTTTATAATATATATAGGTACTCTGATTATAGACTAGAATAAGAAAAGAATACACAGGCACATAATGATGCTGTGAGAACAGTAACCTAACTGACACTTAGAAAAGTCAGGAAAGGCTTCTTGAAGTACCTGCATTCTTTCTTTTTGAAAGAATCCACATAAGATTCTTTCAAAAAACAAAAAACAGTAGAAAAAGCAAAAAAAAAAAAATGTTATTTGGGCAGAGATCCAAGAATGACATGACAGCAGAACCAAACAAAATACAGGCAAAAAAATCCAAAAGAATTGTTTTCCTTTGAATAAGTTAAAAAAGGGGGACAGGGCATGAAACTCTACCCCAATGTACGATCTCTTCGGCTCTCAAGAGTACTTTCCTGACTCAGCTGAAATCTTATTTTCTGAAGTCTCCCATGTTTAATTGGGGGAGGGTGAGCAATTTCCAATGAAAATCTTGGCCCTTATTACCTCGGTTTAAAGAGCAAACACCTCTTAGTATGTGCCACTCAAATATAATCAATCACATGTGTACCTGTGTTTTAAGGGTTCGTTCCGTATGGATATTCTTTTCAAAGGCAGCTTTAAGACTATTGATCTCCTCGTCCTTCTTTAATCTGAATTCTGTTCACAAATTCAAAAATGTTAATGTATCAACTTTTGGTAACTTCATTAAGGAAAAAATCTTGCAACATTGTTGAGATATTTAACAAAAATTTCTAAGATATCTGAAGTATAAATATAAAAATCTATTGAGTGTAATTATGAAAAACACTCTACCCCCATGAACATATTAATTTCCTCATACTTATCTTTTTTCTTTCTTAGTGAGAATATTTAATATCTTATAACATTTATATACTTTTTAAGATCATAGAAGTAATTTAACATGAGGAAAAACATTTCAAAAACTAACAATATAAATAGCTAATGATTTCTCCGATATGATTTAGATGAAAAGCCTATTTATCACTTACCTTCTTCTGCTATCCTCATTTTATCGCTTAGCTCTTCATTTTCTTTCCTTAGTAATTCATTATCTTTGGTTAGCTTGCTGTTTGTTTCTTCAAGCTAAACAAAGGACACAGAAATTTAAATAAGTCTCATGCTACTCTAATACTTAAAGCAACAATCTTCAAAATAAAACAAAATGCATTTCCAAAGGTAAGGATAGGTCAGATGTTGTCAAAGTATAAAGAAATACTTGGATATGTGGATATCAATTAAAAAAACATTTTTTTTGTAAAAAACTATTATTTTGGTACAACAACACAGAATTTCAAATTTGATTTAATGCTTCAAACATTTATTGCTTGTCTATACATTTAAGACAAACTATATTCAGGGGATATCAGATTGAATAGAATGTATCCTTTGCCCTGAAAGAATTCATCATCTACTGAGATAGATGCATTTAATTAAAAATATTTTACAACAGGGTTAGGGAGACTGCTCCCCGAGCCTAAGAATGCTTTGCATGTGGGAATCCAGGTTCAATACCGGTACAACACGAATTGGAGAGCACTGCTGGGGGCACTCCTGACCATAAAAGGATATGATCCATTCATGGCCCCACACTGGAAAAATATGAAACTGATAGCTTCCACAAATTATTTCAGCACATATACAAGTATTAAATATGCCCAAACATATTAATAAAGAAGAATATAATGGGGTGAAAAACCCATGCTTGAAAAACAGGAAATATATGTTTATTTTTAGTTTTGTGAACCCTGCTGTGAACCCCGTCACAATCTTCCAGGGACACATTTTCTTTTTTTTTTTTCTTTTTGGGTCACACCTAGCGGTGCACAGGGGTCACTCCTGGCTCTGCACTCAGGAATCACCCCTGGCCATGCTCAGGGGACCATATGGGATGCTGGGAATCGAACCCGGGTTGGCCGCGTGCAAGGCAAATGCCCCACCCGCTGTGCTATCACTCCAGCCCCAGGGACTCATTTTCTTTATATAAATAAAAATTAAATGACAGAAATGTGTACAGACTTTATTTTTAGTATTGTATTTATCTATCAATGTATTTTAATTTCATTTAATCCCCATACTAATCCTGTAAAGATGACTATTTTTGTTATTCTTTCCTTTTTTGTTATTGCAATGACTAGTGGCCACACCTTAGTTACAGTGCTTGAACAAATACTTAAGTCATGGTGTGCCAGAGATCTCAAATTTGATAAGAAAATCAGGGATCAAAAAAAAAATTGTGGAGAAAGAACGAATCGGAGATCACAAATAGCAGTACTACCTAGACTGCACTCTGCATTTGGACACTGGTAGGTTTGGGCAAAGCCCTTTCTCTCTTTTTTTGGGGGGCGGTCACACCCAGTAATGCTCAGGGGTTACTCTTGGCTCAGCACTCAGGAATCACTTCTGGCAGGCTCGGAGAACCATATGGGGATCAAACCTGGGTTGGCCACTTACAAGGCAAGCGTCATAGCTGCTGTACTGTCTCTCCAATACCCTCATGTAAAGCTCTTATCCCTGACTCACATCCCAAGGCAACCATGTTATTTTTGCGTGGATAGGATCGGGTGAGGGAGTGGGTTTGGCTATACCCAGTGCTGCTGGGGATTAAACTGGGATCTTTTTATGCAAGGCAAACCTGCTTACCCACTGTGCTATTCCTTGAGCTCATATACATAAAAATATAAGTATTTTTTTTTTCCTGGACAATACCAAGCTGTGCTCAAGGGCTCAATACCTACTTCCCTGCTCAGGAGTGACATCTAGTGGTGATCAGGGGACACTGTAGTTCCAGAGATTCCAACTGGGGTCGGAAAGATACAAGACAGGCCCTTTTAACCCATGTATGATCTCTCTGGCACTTTATATTTTATGGAGGAGGAGGCCTGGAGAAAAGTTATGTTATGTAATTTCTTAGAAGCAAAGCTGGAATCCAAATCCAGTCTTGTTTGGTGGTTTTCAAAGAAAGGAAAACCTCTTAATTTCTCTGTCTAGCCTGTGATAGCATATAAATTAGATCATTAACCTCAGGAATAGGAACTTGTTTACTAAATTGGCTGGTGGGAGGGAGGGGGGCGTTGGGTCACATTTGGTGATTCTCAGGGGCCCATGAGAGGTTATCAGGGATTAAACCAGGATTGGTTGCATTCAAAGCAAATGCCTCAACCACTGCATTGTACCACAGGACCCAGAACTGACTTTTTAAATAATAGATATGTAGATTATCCACAGAAAATTTTCATCCCACTGTCACTATCATCCTGTTATTTATCGGTTTGCTCGAGCAGGCACTAGTAACATCTCCATTCGTCCCAGCCCTGAGATTTTAGCAGCCTTTCCTTACTCCTCTTTCCCAACAATTGGAGGCTCTTTTCAGAGTCAGGGGAATGAGAATGTTATTATTACTATATTTGGCATATCAAATACGCCATAGGGAGCTTGCCAGGCTCTTCTGTGTGTGTGGTTTTTTTTTTTTGGTGGGGGTATTAATTTTTAAATTTTCGGCACTGTGATTTCTAAATGAACATGTTTTATAAAGAAAGCAACATTTGTGGAAATATTTATTGTAGAAAATGGTGTTTGGAAATCAGAGAAGTCTAAACTGAATCATAATCATGTGATTGCCTACTTTTTCATCTTTTTAAAAATAATGTAACTACTTATACATGTGATACAATTTTACTTGTCAGAAAACATTGTCTTAACTTTTCTCAACAGGCTTGTAATAAGTCTTAGGATGCTAAGATGTTCATCTCTAAAAAGGAATCTGAATTTGGGCTTTCCCCCTATTAATAACACTACTCTGGCTTATAATCTGATTATACACAGTAGGGTGATAAAACAAATTAAGACCTAGGAGGAAGGAGTCAGAACAGCACAGTGGGTAGGGTGCTTGCCTTACATGTGGCTGATCCCAGCTGAGTCCCCTCAGAAACCCATACAGACCCCAAGCACTGAACATTTCTGGGTATGTCCCCAAAATAAAAACAAGAACTTATAAGGAAGATGGCAGTTTTGAGGTTAATCACCAGTCCCAATCCTAAAATGAAAACATTAGATTTCATTTAACTGCCAAGAGAACTGATTTAAACTTTAAAAATACAAATTTTGAGTGGGGACGTAGCTCAGTGGTAGAGCACTTGCCTTACATGTATGAGGCCCTGGGTTCAATCCCCGTCACCATAAAACAAAAAACAAACAAAAACAATTTTTATTGCTTATTCCTCAAAAACAATAAGGACACAACCAAACTATGAATATGTGAAATCCCTTAGAAATGGTTTTAACTACAGAGAGCAGATCACAAAGACAAGCACTTTCATTTTTTACTTCATATATTTCTGTATGATGGAAATTTTAGTAAGCACTGACTTATTTTATAATAAAGCAGAATCCACCAAGGATATACCTGAGTGAATGATACTTAAATATATTTCATATTTAATCTTACAAAAGACTTCATTAAGGAAGTATAGAAGTTAAGCAGATTCTTTAGTATAGCTTTCTTGTCCTACATTAGTCTAAATTTCACAGGACTCTGGCCTATAAATCAGTTACAGTGTATTAAGAGAATACAAGTTAATTTTAAGTTAAGCACTTTTTACATAAAATATTAGTATCAACAGTCAAGAAAGAAAAAACTCCCAATACATTCAATTAGATTGTTTTGGATTATTAGAACGGCCTTATACATAAGTATAGATGTACACAAGAAACACTCAGGCACATACTCACCCTTACACTTAAGACAGGATCTTTTCTATTTTAATTTGAATCATATAACTTACATGACAGACACTACACTTACCCGGCTAACAGTATGATCTTTATCTGTAATCTCTTGTCTATTTCTTGATATAGCTTTCTTGCTTTCTTGGGTCAACTCAAAATACTGTTCTTCCAGAAGTCCTCGAGCCAACTGCTCAGACTCAGCTTTTGTTTCTGCTAGATCCAATTGAGTACTAAGTGTTTCTCTACAAAGATTTTTAAGAAAATGGGAAGTTTATATAATCAGTTCAATCTTTCAACTAAAGCCGAATGTTTAGAAGCAAAAATATCTTTAGAGAGAAATAAATTAAGGTTTTGGGCCAGAGAGATAGTATAGCAAGTAGGGTGCTTTCTGAGTTTGATCTCTGGCATCTCATATGGTACCCTAGCACTGCCAGGAGTGATTCCTGAGTACAAAGTCAGAAGCAAGCCTTGATCATTGCCGTGGCCCAAATCCCTCACACCCCAACAAAACAAAACAAATCAAAATTAATGTTTTTTGTTTGGGGACCACACTAGGCTGTCTATGCTCAGGAAACCATGTGGTGCTAGGGAATCAAACTGAGGTTGGCTGTGTGCAAAAGACAAGCATCTTAACCTCTGTACATCTCTCCTGCTGCCCAAATACTTTGAATCCATTACAAACTTTCTGAAAAGTAATAAATTTAACTTTTCACTTTGAAAAACTATGACTTTTTGTAAAGAACTCTTTTAATTTTCCACCTGCTATTGTGCCTAACTAAAAAAAGATAACAGGTATTAGTAAATAGCTGAGGGAAAATGGCTTATAAATCAAAAGGCTACATGAGGGGCCTGAATCCCTGTTATAGCATTAGTCAGGGATTTCAGCTTTTCTGGATCAATCTCAATATAATTAAATCTGTATATGAGGTTAAATCAGATTATTTATTGTTGAGATCACTTTCAGTTCTGAAATTCAGTGATTATGAAGACTTCTAAATTGATTTCCAACACACTATAAAACTATTCAAGAAATTTGCTTTCTGGATTGGGTTTTTTGTTGTTTTTTTTTTGGTGGTGGGGGACTAACTTTGGAAAAACCATAACTTACACTGTTTCTTAAGTTCTTCTAAAGTTTTAGGCATGCATGCAATAAAAATTAATTTATTTAATATTACATAAAGGAAGATCTTAAACACTTTTACCTAACGTAAAATAATGCCTTGTGATATAATATAAACTTTCTAGTTCAACATAAAGTAAATTTCATCTCCCATTTGATTTGCATCTATATCAGGACTGTAAGATTTGTTGTACCACTCCCAACAGAACTGCTGAACATCTGCACTATTTTTATTTTATTTTATTTTATTTTATTTTATTTTATTTTATTTTATTTTATTTTATGTTTTTGCTTTTTGGGTCACACCCAGCGATGCTCAGGGGTTACTCCTGGCTTTGCACTCAGGAACTACTCCTGGCGGTGCTTGGGGGACCATATGGGATGCCGGGGATCGAACCCGGGTCGGCCGCGTGCAAGGCAAACGCCCTACCCGCTGTGCTATCGCTCCGGCCCCTGCACTATTTTTAAACTTAATTTTCATTATGAATGCTTTGCTGAGGTACTGATTCTTTTTTTTTTTTTTTCTTTTTGGGTCACTCCTGGCATTGCACAGGGGTTACTCCTGGCTCATGCACTCAGGAATTAATCCTGGCGGTGCTCGGGGGACCATATAGGATGCTGGGAATCAAACCCAGGTCTACCACGTGCAAGGCAAATGCCCTACCAACTGTGCTATCCCTCCAGCCCGGAGGTACTGATTCTTATTTAAAAGCCAAATGAACATACTTTTCACTTTGTAATTCTTGTATTTTCTTCAAATTTTCTCTGTTTTTTTCTTCAATTTCTTCCTTAAGTTCCTTAACCTGGGTTTTATAGAGTGTCTGCAAAGCAAGAAAAAATAGATTTATGGTGAGTTTAAAAAGTTTAGTGCAGAGTACAGCTGGGGAGGCTCCTCCAAAGAAAAAGCAAACAGTTTTGTTGATTTTTACAGTTAAGTAAAACAGGATTTAGTAATTTTACTTCAATAGTTTACCTAAGACAAATACAAACATATGACCAACCTCGATCTTATTTTACACTATTCAGCAATAGGAAGGACTGATGCATCCATTACAATATACAGTACTCAGTGAAAAAAATCAAGATCAAAATCAAGAATATATAAACTGCAGATTTCATGAAGAAGTTCTTAAATAGGAAAATACAGTAACAGAAAGCAAAATAATAGCTGCTTGGAGACAGAGGTTGATAAGGAAGACAGACTGCATTTGGAAAGAAAAATTAAGATATTCAGCAAGCATTACTGAAGTAAAAATCAGTTAAAAGGTGTTTTTTAAGTGAACGTTAACCATTTCTCTTGATGTGGTTGACAGGTTCACAAGATTAATCAAATGTTCTGTAAATATATAAATAATATATATTATTTCACAACAATGGTTTTTACAATGTTCATTAAGCTTTTTGGCAATTGATCAAATATTTAACAGGTATAGATAAGAATTAGACCCATTTTTTGTTTTTTGGGTCACACCCAGTGATGCACAGGGGTTACTCCTGGCTCATGCACTCAGGAATTACTCCTGGCAGTGCTCGGGGGACCATATGGGGTGCTGGGAATCGAACCAGGTCGGCCACATGCAAGGCAAATACCCTATATGCAGTACTATCACTCCAGCTCCTCCAGCTTATTTAAAAAAAAATTTATGTTTGGGGGCCACACCTGGCTATGATCAGGGGTTACTTTTGGCTTTGCTATCATTTCTGGGGTGCTCGGAGGACAACATGGGATACCAGGGATTGAACCTGGGTCGGTCATATGTAATGCAAGCACCCTACCTGCTGTACTGTTGCTCTGACTCCTTTTCAGTTTAAAGAAATAAAACTGACCAGCAATTAATGTCAGAGATAATAAAGGAATTAAGGCGCTTGTCTCACATGTGACCAGCCACAGTGTGATTCTCAGCACTATACATAGCTGGCTGAGCACTGCTAGGAGTGATTCCTGGGCTTAGAGTCAGAAGTAAGCCCTGAATATTGCTATACGTGGCCCCAAATCCCAGGACTCCCAAAGGATCAGCACACAGTTAAAACTAGTTGTTTTTTTGGTTGGGGACATACCCAGCAATTTTTGGAGCTATTCCTGAGGGGAACCTTGTACTGATGGGGGTTGAACTTTAGCCTTGGGCATACAAAGCTGTACTTAGCCTGTTGAGCTATTTCTCAGGCCCAAGAATAATTTTAACATTTTAATTCAATTATTTCTCTAAAAATTACTTCTCTAGGGTAAGAAAGAAAGCATTGCTCTAAACAACAACAACAAAAGTATTTTTCCGTCTTTTTTTTTTTTTGGTGGGGGTGGGTGGAGGGGCCCCCCGAACCTGATGGTGTTCAACCTGATGGTATTCAAGTCTTACTTCTTGCTTCATGTTCAGGGATCACCTCTGGTGGGCTCAGAGGACCTCAGGGATAAAACCTACGTCACCAGCTATGACAATAATAGCTGGGAATGATCATGCTGGACAAGATCGGAGGGTTAAAAGTAGGTAAGGGATAGTCTTGATAACCTTTCAGTACCAATATTGCAAACCAGAATGCCGAAAAGGAGGAGGGGGAAGCACCAGCCATAGAGGCAGGCAGAGGGTGGGGGGTGATGGGAGGGAACCTGGGGACACAGGTGCTGGGAAATGTACACTGGTGGAGGGATGGGTATTGGAATATGATTGAAATGGCTTTGTAATCAAGAAATGGCTTTGTAATGGTCAAAAATAAATAAATAAATAAATAAATAAATAAACCCCCCCCCCCCAAATCCTAGGTCACCTGTGTGCAAGGCAAGCACCCTACTATGCTGTATTATTGCTCTGGCTCCAGGGAAGAATATATTTCTAAGAAAATGCAAAGAAAGAGTGATGGCTATTCTAGTTTAATAAGTATAATTTTTAGAGTGATGGCTATTCTATTTTATTAAGTAGAATTTTTAGAATGAATTTTGTCTTTAAAGTTAGACTCTCCTTTTTGAATTCAAATATTAACTTATAAAAATAAAATTGATTGAAAGCCCCAATTAAATCATTATATCACTGTCATCCCGTTGTCCATCGATTTGCTCAAGAGGGCACCAGTTTCATCCCAGCCCTGAGATTTTAGCAGCCTCTCTTTACTCGTCTTTCCCAATGACTGGAGGTTCTTTCAGAGTCAGAGGAATGAGATTTGTTATTGCTATGTATTTAGCATATCGAATACACCATAGAGAGCTTGCCAGGGTCTTCCGTGTCAGCAGAATATTCTTGGTAGCTTGCCGAGCTCTCCGAGAGGGACAAAGAATGTATATCAGAGAATGCAAGCAAGTATGTCAAAACCAAACACATGTGTGCAGCTTTAGGTACATCAGTGAGCTAGACTATAAGAGGTCACGCACTTCCAGAAGCTTTGTTTTATATAGTCTCTGGATCTTGGCTATTGATGGGATTACATGGCACCCAGGGCAGTTTGTGGGTGTGACTGCCAAGCTACAGGAAAATGGGGGGTCTGGGTGGAGGAGGCCCAGTCCCGATCCGAGCAGGCTTGGAGATTTCATCCCTGGGTCCTGCATGCCTGGGTTCCTCTGCCGATTCCTTCACGTGTGACGCTCATCTGAGCGTGTGGAGGGGGGCCTTGAGCATGGCTGTGGCTGGATTCCGGAGGTTTTCGGCTGCCAGGGCTCTGCTTGGCAGTCACACACAGAAACTGCCCTGGGCACCATGTAAGTCCACCAATGGCCAAGATCCCCAATTAAATCTTACAAAATCTTACATTTGATTCATGGCTATTTTTTTGGGGGGGAGGGGTTGTCAATGTCCAAACCCAAGGTCTCACAGATGGAGCAAGTACTCTACTGCTGAGCTATATCCTCATTCCTGATTTAAAAATCGCACGGTCATCCTATTGTTTATTGAATTGCTCAAGCAGGCACTAGTAATGTCTCCATTGTGAGACTGTTTGTTACTGTTTTTGACATAACGAACAGCTTGCCAGGCTCTGCCGTGCAAGCGGGATACTCTCAGTAGCTTGCTGGGCTCTCCAAGAGAGATGGAAAAATCGAACACGGGTCGGCTGCATGCAAGGCAAACGCCCTACCCGCTGTGCTATCACTCCAGCCCCCTGATTTAAAAGTTTATCAAATTTAGTGTTAACTAACTCAATCACCACAACAGAAATAAGTCATATTTGTGTGGTTTTTTAAAATAGGTGATTATAAAGCATTCATAAGAACTACAAGTACATATAAAGATAAGAAAGTGGTAATAACATTCTATACCATTTCGCAGAACTCATCACTACATATTTTGATTAAGGCTAATATATACCCAGGGAGAGTTTTATCAACAATAACATATTTTGCTTCTGGGCCACACCCAACGGTACTCAGGGCTTCCTCGTGGATGTGTTCACTCTTGACCATGCTCAGAACATGTTACTGAGGATTAGTCTCATGAAGACAAGGGCCTTAACCCCCAGCATCAGATAGTCTTTGTCCAGAGTGACCACTACCCTCTATCACTGTCACAGTGGTCCCTTCCCTGACCTGCCCCCTCTCCCGACATTGGCAAGTTCTCCTGTTCTTCCTTTCTATTGTCTCCATGCACTAGTTAATTCCCCTACTATGTTTCTTTATATCCTGCATATGAGTGAGAGCATTCTGTGAAAAGACAACATTTTCAGTAATAAAAAAGCTAGGAAGTCACTCTGAAAGGGCTAGAGGGATGACTCAAAGTGCTGGAGTACAAGCCTTTGTATGGGACGCCTGGTGCTGATCTTTAGCATGTGGTCAGCGAAGCACCTCTCAGAATGGCCCCTAAACATTGTATGTGTAGCACACTTACAAAAAACAAAGCTCCTATGAAGAGGAACAGATTAAGCACAATGCTGTGAAAATTCTACAGAGCGTCAATGCTGTACAGAGTTTTATGTTGCTGTTTGGGGGTTACGATTGGCGGAGTTTGGAGGTCATGCATAGCATAATGCTTGGGGTTAATTCCTGTGGTGCTTAGGGAATTTATGAAGCTCAGAGGACCTAGTACAGTGCTCTTACCTACATCCTAAGCATGTGCTCCAGACTCTCAAGCTAGCTCCTTAGTTTTGGTGTATGAGATTTTTTAGGGAGTTGACTCATGCAGGGCAGTGTTCAAGATTTTCTACTGGCAGTAGTAGTGAAATCACATGCAATGCCACAGTTCAAACTCGGGTGGCAATCAGCAAGGAAAGCACCTTATCCCCTGTACTATGTTTTCTGGCCCCGTGTACAGATTTCTCTTCTTTATTTTTTTTGCTTTTGGGTGACACCCGGATATGTATAGGAACAATTCCTGGCTCATGCACTTAGGAATTACTCCTGGCGGTGCTCAGAGAACCATATGGGATGCTGGGAATCAAACCCAGGTCAGCCGTGTGCAAGGCAAACACCCTACCCGCTGTGCTATCGTTCCAGCCCCTAGTGTAGATTTTTAATGGGGAGACTGTAAATTGCAATAAAAGATAAAGATGGTGGGCCCAAAGAACAGGTGATGGATGGAGGCACAGGACTCGAGCATTTGGTGGCTGAGAGCTGCCTCCTGAGGCAGGAGGATGGGTGAAAGACTGACAAGAGAAACGTCGAAACCAGACCAAGTCCCAGGCTAGTCGGCGGTCAGTTTACTTCTCTCTCCTCGCCGGTGTCATCCAATCTCTCCCTTTACGGTGCAGTCGTAGTTGTCGTTCTGGCCGCAGTCCCAGTCATCAGAGTTCCATCACCCTAGACTCCTGGAAGACCTCAGAGTCTCCAAAGTCTCATTTCTCCTCCTCATCTTCAGCATCTTGTCAACCGTCTCATCCTCAACATCTAGTCTTCCTTCAGTGCCTAGTCTTCAACTAGCTCCTCAGAATCTCCTTCCTGGAGTCCAGTCTACCTCCTACAAGTCTCTCTGCCAGCCACAAGTCTTTGTCCTTCTCTTTTCCCCCTCACGTCGTCGTCCTCTATCTGAAGTCTTCTCTCTCCTTCCTTCTTTGTTCCAAGTCTTCTCTCATTCTCTCCCTAAGTCTTAAGTCATCTCTCCATCTTCGCCACAAGTCTCTTCTCATCTACTCCTTAAGTCTTCTCTCTCCCCAAGCCTTCATCTTCTCTCTTCCCGGCCCCTTTCAGCATATTTCTATAGGAATCATGTACGGTGGGGATACAAAGGTGGGGTTGAACATTATCATAACAACAAAGAGAGGTAAGACAACCCCTCCAGGAGATTAACTCAAGGACAAAAATCTCATCTGAGGAGATTACTCCAGATTACTAGGAGATCCACTCAAGGGTGGGATTCCATCCAAGGTGTTGCTTTCTTCTTCCCTCAGCTAGTAATCCATTTAAACAGTTATAGTAAATTTACTTCTTATAATATTTCTAGCAATGTCATTTTGTATGAGCACAGTAAGAGATATATCAAGCTTAAAGTTTAGCTTTTCCTGGGAACATCTCACTACATATTCCAGTCCACAGTCCTCAGGCCAGGTTAGTCCTTCCTAACCCCAGCAGGGTCCTTATTCAGTTACCTCTTTTTTGGGCTGTGACAGAGTTACTTAATTTATAGTTCTCTTAATTTATAGTTAAGTATTATGGTGCTTGGCCTGGCCCATTTCAATGCCAGAGTAGCTCACACCTTGCCCTGGTTCCATCAGTCCCTGGTCGGGAACCTGCTCTTGGAGTGGAGGACCTAAGGGCAACTGAGACTTAAGTCAAGGAAATATGGATGCCTAGGAGTAAATATTATTTAGGAGTCAATTAACTCCCATGTTACATAGCATAGCATCAACTGTCTTCCTATGTCTATACAAAAAGGACACTGCTAAATAAATAAACCATGCAAATGACATAAAAGAAAGAGGAAAGCAATTTAGGATTATTAGAGCCTGGTGGAATTGGGTGTGCCTCAGTTGCACTGTTGTGGGAGCGGCTTAATAAACCATAAGCTCCCTGCGGGAATAGCAAGGACAACCCAGTGTTATCCAACAGGGAGACCATTACTTCTAATATTGTTCACATTTGGTTTTTATGACATATTCACCAGCAGTCCAAACATTTAATTGGTGCTAAGCAGGCTTGTGGAAAATATGGCTGTCACTGTAACAATGAGCAGTTAGGTAATCTTAATTGGAATAAGGGAGCACAAGATTAACAATGAAGAGGAAAACAACCCAGTGGCTTCAATAGTCTTTAAGGCATTAGGTACAAAAGCTTGTCAACAGCCATGGAAGTAACTTCCTCTGTAGTAACTAAGAGAATGAATTCAGTGTAGGAAAATACAATGGAGACATATTAAGTACAAACAGAGTTAAAACAGGAATAACTGCTAGAACATTAGTTATACGCATAACATACGCAGTTAAGACTTACAAATGCAATGTATATAAATAAGCCATTTGTGGTTCTCTTCCACATGACACTGATACAGGTTGAAGGCATAAAACCTGTAACAAGGGGCTGGAGAGACAGTACAGTGGATATGGCATTTGCCCTGCAAATGGCCAGCCAGAGTTCGATCCCCGGCATTCCATATCCCCCAAGCACTGCCAGGAGTAAGCCCTGAGCATCGCCGGATGTGACCACAAAAGTAAAAAAATTAAATAAATGAAAAATAAAACCCTTAACAAAATTTTACACAAAACTAATCTGGTGGAGTTCTCAAAAGTTTACTCCAGACTGGTCTATTTTTTAAAAAATTAGAACATAAATGTAGATTCAAAAATAAGATGCGGACTTGAGAATATAAAAAGGGGAGAAAACCTCTTCATAGTCATTTGTAAAACAATCAGCTTCACAAAAAAATCTAAACACCTTATTTTAAATTAGATTTTAATAGTGTATGTTAAAAAATTACTCTTACCGAGAAATATTGTTCAGCTTCAAGCTGATCCTGCAGCTCTCGCATCTGTCCTTCATTTCCTCTGTATTGTCTTCAGAAGAAAAAAGAAAACAGTAAACAAAGGCTTCTAATTTATACCATTTTATATTATTGTGTATTAAAGTTGCAAAGTTTAAAGTTTATTAAAATAACCTGTTTTAATCATTATTATTACTCTTATTTTGGGGGTGTGAGGGCTTCCAAGTAGTGCTTAGGGCACCTAGGGGTCACTCTCAGTGATACTCGGTTAGCTGGATCAGACGGTTCAACACCAAGGGCTGACACTGTGATACTACTGTTCAGACACAGCAGTGCAGGGCAACTGAACTTGGGGCCTATATACAAGGCTCGTGTCCTGCCCTTGAGCTATTATTTCCCTGGTGTGGACCTTTTTTAAAAAAAACAAACTTCATTATAGTTTAACATACACACACACACAACACACACATATATATCTATATATGTATATATATATAGATATATATATAGATAGATATATAGATATATATAGTTTGTTTCTTTTAGCTTGGGGGCCATACCCACCAGTGCTCAGGGGATCCTGTAGCGCTCAGGGTCAAACCTGGGCCTTTTGCATGCAAGGCATATATTCCTGCCTGTTGGGTTATCTCTCTGACCCCCCGACTATTTATATTTGTTCAGGCCACACTGTCGAATTCCATTCTGCAACTTGTAAAATGATAGTATGATCTGAGGAAAAAACTCACATGTCTAGAATAAGCTTTGCATATGGAAGCTCTGCGTTCTACCCCTGACAATGCAATGCTCTTCTGAGCACTGTCAGGAATAGCTCATGGACACAACTAAGTAAAATCTAATAAAGGGGAAGGGATATATATATACAAAGTGAGGGAAAACCTTTCCCACTGAGTTCACTTTCAGGGAACACTGTGGATTAATCTTAATTGTAAAAATTAAAATAATATGGGCCAGAAGAGGTAGTATAGGATAGGGTACTTGCCTTGCACGAGGCCAACCCAGGGTTTGATCTTTGGCATCCCATATGGTCCCCAAAGCATCACCAGGAATGATACCTGAGTGTGGAGTCAGGAGTAAGCCCTGATCATCGCTTACCCCAAACAAAACCAAAGAGAGAGAGAGAGAGAGAGAGAGAGAGAGAGAGAGAGAGAAAAGGTCTTTGTAGCCAGTTTTTTAAAAGGCAATTTTTTCCCCCTGGTACAGTGTTCAGGAGACCATGTGGTGCTAGGCATTGTACCTGAGGTCCCCACAGGCAAAGCACAAGCGCTAGACTTTTGGGATATCCCCCAGTTCTGTTTCTGTACTTTATTTTTTTAATAAAGAAAAGCATTATTAGGACATATTTCAAATGTCTTGCTACTATAGTAACTAAGCAATGAAAAAAAGGAAACTTGAAAAATATGTAAATAATTCACATTATATATTAAGAACAATTAAACAGAGGTGGTAACATATATGAGTTAACATATAGATTACAATGAGAGGCAAGAACAATGACTGAGAAGGAGGAGGAACACAGAGATAGCTACTTACATAAAATAAACTACTGAATACAATTTACAGAGAGGAACAGACTCAAAGACAGAAATACAATATAATTCAAAGGCAGATTTTCAAGAATTTATAATTTCAACTGTTTAACAAATTCCAATTACTGTTTAACAAATTCCAATTAAATATGAAAACCTACTTATGGGTTTTCATATTATAGATTAATAGCTTAATTATAGATGAATAGCTTTGTACTCCTAACAAGGCATTATGTTGGCATAAAACATAATAGTATTTGTTTAATTCTGACTTAAAGTTACTTAGGAAGTAGAAAATGTTATAACACATTGGTGAAAACGAACACTTTAAGAAGTGAAAAGACGAGGCTCACCAAGGAAGAGAAAACCTTGATCAAAACAATGAGAAATGGGGCTGAAGCAATAGTACTGTGGGTAGGGCTTTTGATTTGCACATGGCAGACCCCCAGGTTTGATCCCGGGCATCCCATATGGACCCTGAGCACTGCCAGCAGCAATTCCTGAGTGCAGAGCCAGGAGTAACCCCAGATCATCGCCAGGTGTGCCCCATTCCCCCACCCCAATCAGGTGAAATAACAGCAGATATCATAGGAATATAAAAGACTGTAAGAGACTTCTCTATATATTTATACTGTTTTCGGGTTTTTTGTTGTTTTGGGTCACTCCTGGTAGGTAGTGCTTGGGAAACCACATAGTGCCAGGGATTGAATCTGTGACTTCTGCATGAAACGCATAAGCCCAGCCTGTTGATCAATTTCTCCAGCTGATATGATGAATATTTATATACAAACAGATTAAACAACTAGGAGAAAGGATACATTTTAAGACCATGTAACCTTCTAAAACTGAACAAGGAAGACATAGAAAGTTTGAAAAGACTATACTCCAAATACAGAAATTGTAATGGCAATGAAATTTTCCCTATGAACAAAAAAGCTCGAGGCCAGATAGGTTCATTGGTGAATTCTACAAAATGAACTTTCAAAGACCTAAAACCCTTGATGTTCAAACTCCTCCCCATTATAGATAAGAAGAGATAGAACACTCCTGAACACATTTTCTGAGGTCAGTATCAGTCTAATCCCAATAGAGAAATAAAAAGAAAACTGATTTCTCTGATGAACAAAGATACAAAAATCCTCAACAAAATCTTGCCATATTGAATCCAAAAGCACATCAAGAGAATTACTTATCATAACCAAGAGGGATTCATTTCAGGGATGCAAAGATGATTCCACATACACGAGTCAGTTGTAATACACTACTAACAAAAAAGGAACTTAAAAAAAAAATCACAAGATAATCTTTCATAGATGCTGAAAAAGTTCTGACAAAATTCAATTCGAGCAGGCACCAGTAATGTCTCTCATTGTGAGACTTATTGTTACTGTTTTTGGTATATCCAATATGCCACGGGTAGCTTGCCAGGCTCTGCCGTGCAGGCAAGATACTCTCGGTAAGCTTGCTGGGCTCTCCAAGAGGGGCGGAGGAATCAAACACAGGTCGGCGAACGCCCTACCGCTGTGCTTTCACTTCAGCCCAAGATTCAATTATGATAAAAAAAAATACTTATCAATATAAACTGGGAATAGAAGGAGCATACGTCATAAAGGCATATGATATCCAGCTAAGGTCATACTCAAATGGTGAAAATCTATGTTCTATTCTTAAGATATGGAACAAGATATGAATTTTCACCTCACCACTACTCTTCAACATAATTTCTGAAATCTGAGCAGCTAGGCAAGAGGTACAAGAAATCCAAAATGGAAAACAAGAAAAACTATCAGTATTTATGGGTAACATAGTATGTATGAAAATCCCTGAAGACTCTACTCTCAAAAGAAAGCATAACACCTTGCTAGAAACAAATTCAGTGTGAGGCTAGATAATACAATCAACACACATAAATCTGATGTATTTCTATATACAAGTAAGCGAAAGAAAATGGAAATTAAGAAAACAATCCTTACAACTATAGCAAAAAGGGTAAAACTAAGTCTGGGGGCTGTGCCTCATGTGGTAGAAAATGCCTTGGAGGTACGAGACCCTACCTAGGTCAAACCCTTAGTAATACATGGCCCCATGAGCAATACCCCCGTGGTTCCAGATCCCTAGCACAGGTGCTCCCTCCCTGCCACCCCCAGCCCAGATACCTGGGATTAAAACTAACAAGGAGACTGTCTTGCTGAAAGAAAGACACAAAGAAGTGAAAAGACTGTGCACATGGAAAGACTGTGAGCATGGATTAGGAAAACATCAAAATGGTCATCTAACTTAAATCTATACACATTTTCAACACAATCCCCAAGAAAGTAACAATGGCATTTTGCAAAGAAATGGAACCCCCTCCCTCTCTCCTTCATTTCCTTCCTTCCTGTTTCTAGTTGTACCCAGAGGTGCTCTGAGGCTAAGAGCTTGGGGGTTTGAGAAATCAAATATAGGACTTACTTTGAGTCTTCTCCCAGGGTCTCCTAAATTTTTTTTTTCTTTTTGGGTCACACCTGGCGATGCACTAGGGGTTACTCCTAGCTCTGCACTAGGAATTATTCCTGGGATGCTGGGAATCGAACCCAGGTCAGCCATGTGCAAGGCAAATACCCTACCCGTTGTGCTATCACTCCAGTCCCACCTCCTAAATTTTTTTAAGGTCCTCAAATAGCCAAAGCAATTTTGAGAGATAAAGAAGAAAAATGGAGGCATCTGGCTCCTGGCTTCAAACTGTATTATATACAAAGCTACAGTAATTAGAAATGTGATATTCTAGATGGAAAAACATTCCAATGGTATGTAATAGTGTGTCCAGAAATAATCCCATGTGAATATGGACATCTACTCTACAGTAAAGGAATAAACTTCACAAAATGAATGGAGAAGAAAGTTGGTTAACAGATGATATTGGAAAAACTGCTTCCACACCAGATCTCTATTTAATATTTTATACAAACGACCTACAAGGGACTCGGGAACAGGAAGGCAAGTTTATCCATCACTGTATCACTATCATCCCGTTGCTCATCGGTTTGCTCGAGCGGGCACCAGTAACGTCTCCATTGTGAGACTTGTTGTTACTGTTTTTGGCATATTGAATATGCCACGGGTAGCTTGCCAAGCTCCGCCGAGAGGGGTGGAGGAATCGAAGATGGGTTGGCCGTGTGCAAGGCGAACGCCCTAACCGCTGCGCTATCGCTCCACCCACAAGATACATGAAAAAACAGTATAAGGTAATAATCTTATTATTATAGAGATGCAAATCAAAACCACAATGTTGCACAGCTGTGAGAAAAAAACATCAAAAAGATCAGAACAAGCGTTGGCAAGAATATGAAGAAAAAGGAGCATAGCACACTATAGAAATATAAATTTGATCTGACTACAGAAAACAGTAGGTTATTTTCTTCTGCTTTAAAGTTAAATCACACAAAGAAAGTAAATTTTACATAATCCATCAATACAAACCCTGGGAACTTATCTAAATGATACTAAAACACCAATTAAAAATGATATTTGCAGCCCTATGTTCATAGCAGCATTATTTACAATAGCTGAATCATGGAATTAACCTAAATGTCTACCAACAGGTTAAAGAAGCCGAGTTGGGGTCAGAGTGATAGCACAACAAGTAGGGCATTTGCCTTGCGTGAGGTCGACTCTAGTTCAATCCCCGGCACCCCAAATGCTTCCCCTGAGCACCGCTAGGAGTGATTCCTGAATGCACAATCAGGTGTAACCCCTGAGCATCACCAGGTGTGATCCAAAAAGGGAAAAAAGAAAAAGAGCCAAAACTAACTCATGAACACCGCTAGGTGTAACCCAAAATTTAAAAAGTGTAATTCGGTGTAAGACACACCCATCAAAAATTTTGGTACTAAAATTTTGAAGCATGCCTGTAAACAAGTCCTGAAACTACTACTGATAGCTCTGTTGCTATTTCAAGTAAACACATATCTAAGGAGAAAAAGAATGAGAAGACAAAATCAGTCATCATGTCTAATTCTGATCTATAAAATAAAGAAACCTGATATATTTACTGCAAGGCACTAAATCCTTAAACTTTTTTTGGTAATTTTAGTGTAAAAAATGATTATTTTTGTGCATATGAAGCCATAAGAGAAAAATCTGTGAATTTGTGGTAAATCTGTCATAGACAAAAGTCAGTTGCCTTGAGAACATTTTTCCCCTTTCAATATCTGTACTTTTTATTAAGTATGCCTGTACTTTTCCACCCCCACTGAACCAAAAATTTTGTTAATTAAAACACCATGAGTTACAAATTATTCCTAGCTGAGTTTTTGACATATAATGACACCAACCTGGAACCAGTTTTAATTCATTCCACCAGTGTACCCAGGTTCCTTCTCCAATCACATCCCTTCCCCCCACGATGTTCCCCAGCTCCGGCCTGTCATCTTGACAGGCACCTTTTCAGTTTGGTTATTACACTTTGGGTTTTTCTTTTCTTTTTCCTTATGCTCCCCCTTTTTCCTTTTTTAAGTTTTTCCTACTTTTTTTTTCTTCATCTTTTAGTATGCCTATCCTTTCCAAGCCTGAATTCCTGTGCTAATCTGTGGAAGGAAATTATTTCTAAACATTACATCACAAACTCTCAGTACATAATATACACACATAAAATAAACACACAAACACAAAAACCAGGAAATTGTTTTTATACTTACTTTGTAAGTTGCGCTAATTCGAATTCCAATAATCTCTTTGCTTCCAATAAAGTATTTATTTCTTGTTTCATCTGTTTTTCTAGACCTTTTAAATTGTCTGCCTCAAATGCATGAGTCTTCAATTCATTTTGCAACAACAGTCGCTTATTTGATTCCTGTTCCAGTTGCAGAGTCAAATTCTTAACCTATGAATGAAAAAGTAATTCAGATCTTAAGTCTCTTAAGTCTCTTTAATAATTTGTAGACATTTAAAAGTGTTAGTCAAATATCAAGTACAATACAATTCCTTATAAAAAAAAATTCACTAGTATTCTAAGGAGTACCCACTCTTCTAGGTGTATATTACTGTGGAATTTACTATTCAAGCCAAATTAATTTCCAAACTTCAGGTATGAAATCTTGGAAAGAAAATAATTCTAACTCCAATATGTTTAGAAATTTTGGAGTAAAAGTTTAATACAGGGGCTGGAGCAATAGCACAGCGGGTAGGGCATTTGCCTTGCACGCAACCTACCCGGGTTAGATTCCCAGCATCCCATATGGTCTCTGAGCACTGCCAGGGATAATTCCTGAGTGCAGAGTCAGGAGTGACCCCTGAGCATCGCTGGGTGTAACCCAAAAAGCAAAAAAAAGAAAAAAAAGTTTAATACACAGTGACCATTTGGAGACATTTCCAAATATAATCCCAGATAAGGGGCATTTAAATATATTTACTGTTCATGTTATTGTTCGTCTACACAGTATCACTGTCATCCCATTGCTCATCGATTTGCTTGAGCGGGAACCAGTAACATCCCCATTGTGAGACTTGTTACTGTTTTTGGTATATCAAATACGACACGCATAGCTTGCCAGGCTCTGCCATTCAGGTGGGATACTCTCGGTAGCTTGCTGGGCTCTCCGATAGGAATGTAGGAATTGAACCCAGGTTGGCTGAGTGCAAGGCAAACGCCCTACCCGCTGTGCTATCACTATTGTTCATCTACAATATTCCAAAACTTAATGAGGCCTTCCTTAACTCTCAAATGTGATTAGTCTTAACATTTCTTTATCATTTACACTAACCCTTTAAAGATACATATGCTCCTAACTAGGTACCATTTTAATATTTTTCCAAAGTTTCACAAAAATGAAGGATCTTTTAATTTTACAGGTGGCCAAAATTCTATTTTTTAAATGACAATCTATACTTACATTCTCAGCTAACTCTAAGCATCTCTATTTTTAAAAATTCACTCATTTATTCAGTAATTGGAGATCTTGGTAAGGCATATTTTTAAAATAATGAAAATTAATTGTACAGTTATGGAATTATATAGCAAACAACAAAGGATAAAAAACAGGGTTTTGTTAGCAACTAAAACAACTCATAAGGGGCTGGAGTGATAGCACAGTGGGTAGGGCGTTTGCCTTGCATGTGGCCGACCCGGGTTCAAATCCCAGCATCCCATATGGTCCCTTGAGCACCGCCAGGGGTGATTCCTGAGTGCCTGAGCCAGAGTGACCCCTGTGCATTGCTGGGTGTGACCCACAAAAAAAAAACTCATCAATAAAAACTGATGATACGTATTTTTTTTAAATTTTAAACACGTAATATACTTCCAATCTCTTTTATTATCTTATTTACCAATACAATTCATTTTCCTAAGGAAATATTTTCACCTATAACTCCCTTTTTAAGTTTAAAAGACAAAATACATTTGCCACAAGTATCCACTTTTCTTTCTTTTTTTGGGGGGGGTCACACCCAGCGATGCTCAAGGTTACTTCTAGCTCTGCACTCAGGAATTACTACTGGAGGTGTTCAGGGGGCAATACAGGATGCCTGGGATCAAACCTGGGTCAGCTGCATGCAAGGCAAACACCCTACCTGCTGTACTATCATTCTGGTCCACAAGTATCTACTTTGACATGATATTCAACACATAGATCAAGTCACTTTCTAATCTTTATTTATCTTCTTACGCACTTTTTTCTTACTTATTTTGTCTGAAACACCTACTCAAATTTATGAGCTTTGACCAAAACAATTAAAAAACAATCTGAAACTCAATGAAAGAATGCATTCTTTTTTTGTTTTTTTTTTTCTTTTTTGCTTTTTGGGTCACACCCAGCGATGCTCAAGGGTCATTCCTGGCTCTGCACTCAGGAATTACCCCTGGCTGTGCTCAGGGGACCATATGGGATGCTGGGAACCGAACTCATGCAAGGCAAACGCCCTACCCTCTGTGCTATCACTCCAACCCCAAGAATGCATTCTTAATCAATTTTCAATAGCACTACGGATTTTATTTTTAAACAAGCAGTTAAAAGTGTTCCACAACTATTAGATGGTTTTCTTAGCAAAGAAATTCAATTATGATGGACCTTTTTATTACTGAACTACTTTATTAATAATAAATCTTTTTAAAAAATTTATTTTTTTTTGCTTTTTGGGTCACACCCAGCGATGCTCAGGGATTACTCCTGGCTCTGCACTCAGGAATTACCCTGGCAGTGCTTGGGGGACCATATTGGATGCCGGGGATTGAACCCAGGTCGGCTCCTTGCAAGGCAAATGCCCTACCCTCTGTACTATCACTCTGGCCCAATAATAAATCTTGCAAGCAAGTATTTTTATTAAAAGGAAGGAAGAGTGTTTAAGCAAGCACTCTTTTATTATCGTTATTTTCACTGATTCATGTTCTCTTTCTATAACTTAGGCTTCTCAAACTTTGACTTTTTCTTTGTTTTCTTTTCGGGCCACACCCAGTGGTGCTAAGAGCTAACTCCTGGCTCTGGGATAAAGGATGACTCCTGACAGTGCTTAGAGGACCATATTCGGTGCCAGGGATTGAACCAAGTCAGCTGCATGCAAGGCAATCACCTTAACCTCTGTACTGTTTTTCTAGCCCTTCAAATTTTACTTTTGAGGCCTTACAAGTCTCCAAAATATAGGTAATCTGGCAATACTCAGGGGTTACTTCTGGCTCTGAACTGAGGAACTACTCCTGGGGGTGCACAAAGGACCATATGAGATGCTGGGGATAGAACCCAAGTAAATCACATGCAAGGCAAGTGACCTACCCACTGTATTCTCTCCAGCCCCTCTTTTTCCCTTTTTAAACACGATGTGGTTTAATTATTGCAGTACAGTAACAAGAAATATCACAATGAGATGTTACTGGTACCTGCTCGAGCAAATTGATTAACAACGGGAAGACAGTGCTACAGTGCAGTGCTACTTCTAAAGTATATACACTAGTCACAAGGATGTATGTCATTTTAATCATTTAATAGTTTTCAAATATGTACCCTGTGTTTTCCAACAATCTGAATCAGTCAAGTCCCTGTAGCTTTATTTATTTTTGAAATGTAAGAATAAGCTCCTCTTTGTAATATCAAGATATGTTATAAGAAGGAATTTATTTTTATTTTTATTTATTTATTTATTTATTTTTGCTTTTTGGGTCACACCCGGCAATGCACAGGGGTCATTCCTGGCTCATGCACTCAGGAATTACTCCTGGCGGTGCTCAGGGGACCATATGGGATGCTGGGATTCGAACCCGGGTCAGCCACGTGCAAGGCAAACGCCCTACCCGCTGTGCTATCACTCCAGCCCCTCTTTTTATTTTTTTTTAAAAAAAAACAAGGTTAGTTTTATGGGAGAAGCTATGATACTTCCAAATAGAATTGTACTATCATAGTGCAAGATGATATGGACTGTATGCTGTGAGTTTTCTGTGTGTATTTGAAAACTGAAATTTTAGGAGCTGGGGTTTGTAGTTGTGACATAGGACTGAACACAAATACAAAAGGTTATTTTATTTAAATCTCCTTCAGGTTATTTAAATAATGACTCTTCCGTCACACTTAAGATTTTATTTTACTATATGGAGTTAGTACTGTTCATATTCCTTACTTCCTCCTCCATCCTTTCTTTATTTTCTGTCAAATGCTCAAGCTTCTGCTGTGATTGTTTGAGATCAACATCTAGCATAGAACATTGTTTCTCTATCTGGACAACTCTATTTTCAGCCTTCTCTCGAGCTTCTCTTTCTTCCTTCAGCTTTTTTTCAATTTCTGTAAAAGAAAAAGTAATAACATATAGTTAAAGAAAGGATGCATTAACATTTTTCACTTTAGACAAACTAGTACTAAAAATCCTTAGTTTTCATGTCAATTTATTATTTTTTATAGGGGCTGCCCCTGAAACTTTGGTATTCACCCAGGTGGTGTGGAAATCAGGACTGCAGAAGACTCTGCCAAGTGAAACCTGTCTTTGCTGTTTTAATTCTGGGACCCTAATAAACTATTCACGATACCAGTGCCAATGTTATTTTAATTATTTATACAGTGAAATTCCTAGAGAGGAGTTATAAAACATAATAAATAAAACTTAATTCAACATACTGAATCACTTCCTCACCTTTTCAGCATTTTAATATCATACCTCTCTGGCTATTCTTGCTGTCCTCCTCTGTGGCCGGGATGCTGATTTCCTGGTCTCTCCTCTATCTAACTCTCAAGAATTAAACTGTGCCAGGGCTTCATTCTGATTCCTCTTTTCATCTGTTCTTATTCTTCCCTTAGCAGATCTCATTAGATTCTACATATGGATCTTTGGATATGATCTGAATGGATACCTTTCCCTAAAGCTCAAAATTTACATATGATCATCTCCACCTAGATAGCTAATACTATTTTCAAAGTGAAAGTAACTAAAATAGATGCCCTTTAGAATACTAAAGCATACACATAAAATTTAAATATAGTAACCCTATTAGAATAGATATTCTTAATGTTCAGTTCTATGTGGTATTGCTGTTTTCATAAGTTTGACTGAATTATTTCTTTTAAAAAATATTTATGCTTTAGATCAAGATCTTTTAAAAAAATCAATTGACTATATTCAAGAAAAATTTGATTTTAACAGAATCATCTTTTGGGGGGGTTTAATTTTGTTTCTGGCCCACACCTAGTTACACTCAGGGATTACTCTTGGCTCTGCACTCAGGAATCACTCTTTCCTGGTGATGCTCCAGGGAGCCATCTGGGTTACCAGAAATCGAACCCAGGTTGGCCTCATGCAAGGCAAGCACCTTACCTACTGTACTATCTCTGGCTCCTAACAAAAACATATTGGTTTATTTTTAACATTGTGAAAATACATTGTTTGGCCTTACTAAATAAAAAAATCAAAAATAATAGGGGACGTGTACATCTATTGCTTAGAAAAGTTGTGTACAATAAAATTCAGGACTGATAAACTTGCAAAAGTTCATGTATATGTACAACAAACTATTGAAGGGTATTAAATTATAATAGTAGGTGAAAAGTCTTGATAAAGATGAAGCAGAAAGGTGATCATAACCTATTTCTAATGTTATGATCATTACATAACATAATGTGTGTCCTATGCCATTAGGAAAGTCACTTCCTCTGGATTTTTACTAAGAACAATATTTGGGGAGGTATATCTAATGTCAAATTATTTAGTTTGTCCCACGCTACCCCTGTGAAAATAAATTACCGTATCTTCTACCTTATTTTGTAATTATCCTCCTCACCTTAAGCAAAAAAAAAAAAAAGGATTTAATTTTTCATTCTACTTATTGTTATTACTTTGATTTTGAGGCCAAAATAATAATCCCTGGCGATGCTAAGAGGATCAGGTTATCAGGGAATCATTCTGATTTGGCGCCGTACAAAGCAAGCACACTACTCATTGTACTCTCTCTCTCCAGCCTTTGTCCTCATCTTAAAAACAGTTCACATGGTAGAGAAGGAACAGTGGGATGGAGGCAGAGGGTGACTGACTGCATGGAAGTGGGGGTATCAAACAGTAATATATAAAGTGCTGGAAACCATATTTCCACATTATAAAACAGTCAAAAAAAGATTCATGATAGAATTTATATTTGAAAGTAAAAATATGTACTTACTTTTGTAGTAAATATAAATATTGACTATAATGATGAACACATGAAACTTATGTTATAATGCAATGTTCTTAGTATTTTGAAATTAAAACAAAATTAAGTAGATGCCCTTATTTTCCCCTTATTAAATTATTCATAGCTCAATTTTAAGTAAATTACTGTTAACTCAGCTACTAGAATTAAAATTCTGATCCGATTCCCTTTTTTGTGCTTTTAAATTAACTTATCAATTCTTATCCTCTGCATTTCCACTGTTTTCACAGCTCTACAATTAATGTCTAAAATCAGTGCCTCCTAATTGATTTTTACCTTTTAAAATAGTAAGATACTGAGAACAGGGGTGGGCTGGGGTGTGCGAGCCTGGTGGTGCTCAAGGGTTACTCCAGCAATGCTTGGAGATCATGTTCCTACATGCAAAGAATGTAATCCAATCTTGAAGCCATCTCCTCAGCCCCTGATCTTCCCTTATAAATTGTTACCCTCTCAAAAGCGTTCTCCACATGGTAGTAAAAGTTATCTTTTAAAAACATGAAAACAGCTTATAAAAACACACACCTTAAATGACTTCCTGCTACCCTTAGAGTAAGAATACTGAACTTAGTTCCTAAGCTTGAAATTCCTCCTGCTCTTTCAGAGCAGCAGAGATAGCACAGTTGAGTGGTACATACTGGTCTTGCATGGTAATCAGGTTCAATTCCCAGAACCCTTGTCCTTGGCACCCTAGTTCAGTCGGTAGTGAGACTTGAGCATTGTGGGTGTGGCCCCCAGCCCCCCAAAATGAAAACTAAAACAGCTCTCATTTTAGCTTCTTTTTTTAAAAAAATTTATTTATTTTTTAATTAGTGAGTCACGGTGATCATTTTAGCTTCTAATATTTACTTCAAACATTGTCTCTGAGAGCCCTTTCCTCAGAATCTACGATCAGGCAGTTCTACTACCTACAATTTTACATAAAATGTATTTACTTCACATTAATGATTATAATCTGTACCTATTTTCATTTCATTGTTTTTGGCAATCTCCAATGTCAGAAAATATTACTAAGAGGAAGATTCTTGCCTTATTTTTTTGCTATATGCCCAACAGAATATACTGCAACTGCCCATGTTAGTCAATAATAAATGTGCATATGAAATAGAAGCACTTAAATACGCATAAAATTGTGTATGTACAATGCAGTAAGACTATAAAGACAGGTAAGTGCCAATCAAAAGATTCTGTGTGCAATGAAAAGGTTGACATCTATTTTGATTTTTTGGGCCACCACCTAGCAGTGCTCAGCATTTACTCCTGGCTCTGTGCTCAGGAATCACTTCTGGTGGGACTTGGGAAAATATAGTGGGAGTCAGGGAGTGAATCTAGGCTGGCCACAAGCAAGGCTACTACCCACTTTATAGTCCCAATGCTTTAATCCTAAAGAGCTTATACAATTATAAAATTTTGACTATAATAAAAAATTAAAAAAAAAAATTTGTTCTTCTTCTTTTTGGATCACACCAGGCGATGCACAGGGGTTATTCCTGGCTCTGCACTCAGGAATTTACCCTGGCAGTGCTCAGGAGACCATATGGGATGCTGGGAATCGAACCCAGGTTGGCCATGTGCAAGGCAAACGCCCTATCCGCTGTGTTATTGCTCCAGCCCCTAAACAAAGATTTTTTGGGGATGGTTAGTTTGGTTGGTTCTTGGGCCATATCCATCAATGCTCAGGGGTTACTCCCAGCTCTATACTCAAGAATCACTTCTAGCAGGTGCTTGGGGGACCATATGGGATGCCAGGAATCAAACCTGAGTTGGCTGTGTCAGGGCAAGCCCCTTCCCTGCTGTGCTATCCCTCTAGCCCTAAAACAAAAATTTCTATAAGCAATTATTTAAAAATATTGTGCAGAAAATATTAAAGCTGATAACTTACCATACATTGCTACAGACTTAGCCTCTTCAATAGATTGATGTTTGTCAGTTAAACGAGCCTTGGTTACTTTATGTTCATTTACCTCTTGTTCTAACCGCTGTTGTAATGATTTAAGTTTGTAGTTTAAATCTATCTCTAAATTATTCTTTTCCTATAAAAATGAGAATGAGTCATATAATACTGTGCAAAAAATTAATTTTACATTACTTACACAAGACACAGAAAACAAAATTATGAATCACATTTTTCTGAATGTATACCATGTTTACTTATATGTTTTTATTCACAACAGAGAGATCAATCATACGGTTACTATGTATATTTTGATGTGGAAAATCTGAATTTGATCCCTGCCACTACATGGCCCCCAACCACCACAAGGATGGGCACCTGAGCAACTTGTTGGTAGAAGTCCCAGAGCACTGTGGTCTCAAAACCAATTTATTCAGAAACATCCTGTTTATTTCATTTTCTATAGTTACTGATTTTTAAATATGACATAATTTAAAGCAAAACACCACCTCTTCATTATCCCTAGCCCCACCCATTTGAATAAGCCACAGCAGATAGCAGTTCTGTTGATAGTTATAACATTTTATTACATAATCTTGATCCCTGTCTTTAGTTATTCTGTCACAATTTCTTGACACACATAGGGGAAGTCAGTGATGCTCAGGGGTAACTTCTGGCTCTGTGCTCAGGAATCACTTCTGATGGCCAAGGGGAACGATATGAGATGCCATGTATTAAACCCAGGTCAGCCATGTGCAAGGTAAACACCCTACCTACCGGCTGTACAATCTCTCCAGTCCTAATTCTGTCACAGTTTTTAAGAAATTTTTTTTTTGGCTTTTTGGGTCACACCCAGCGATGTATAGGGGTTACTCCTGGCTCATGCACTCAGGAATTACTCCTGGCGGTGCTTGGGGGACCATATGGGATGCTGGGAATTGAACCCAGGTCGGCCGTGTGCAAGGCAAATGCCCTACCCGCTGTGCTATTGCTCCAGCCCCAAGAATTTTTTTTAAGAATTAAAAAAAATTTTTTTTCATAAGATTGTTCACATTAATTGATTACATTCAATATTTCAACATCAATTCCACCACCATTACACCTTCCCACCACCATTATTTCAAATTTTCCCACCACCATTCAAGCCTGACTGCCAGGGGCTGATGGTAGATGATTTATTTTCTATTGCTTATTCTGAGTATCATGAGAAGTCGTGTGGCCGCCTTTGCAGCCGTGCGCTTCTGGAATTCTAAAATTGTAAATGGCTGGGGTCCAGAGACATCTCTGTAGGGAGCTAATCAACTCTGAGATTCATTTGGGAGTCCCTGGATCAAAGCCGTTGTGCTGAGATGGAACCTGGAGGCAGATTGTGGGCATGACAGCCAGGACCTCAAGGAAGGTCCATCTCCATCTCCGCTGCCGCCATGTGGCCTGGAGTCTTCAGTCCTTGAACCCACATACCGGGGTTTTGCTTTTGAAAGCTCGATGTCACAATTTTTAAAAAGCCTCACATAATGGTCACTTTCCACATTTTGGGGGAGGCAAAAAAACCCACAGAAATGAACAGGATATATACAGGCTCTACCAGAGAGTTCTCATTTTTTGCACAAATGCACATACCAGTTTTCTGATCACTTCTCTGATGATACACCTAGGTTCAAATTTGAAAGCTGAATATGCATCTTATCTATTTAATCTTAGCAACAGACAATAACTAGTAACTTGGAATGGGAGGTACACCTGGAGGTGGCTTAGGGGCAAATTCTTGGCTCAGTGCTTGAGAGTATTTCCTGATGGTGCTCCACACTTCAAACTGAGGATTCTGTATGCAAAACATATGCACTAGACATTCCCTCCCCCCCAAAAACAATCCAGGCTAGTAGGACCAGCACTTTCATCTTTTCAGTGTGTAGTAACAGGGCAATTTTTTACATCAACAGGCATTTCCAAACCAAGCAACTAGTGATAATATCAAATATTTATTATCTTTCAAGGGCAAGACCAAAATTAATGCTACTTTCATTAAATTTAATATCTGATGGCTACTAGTTTCTCATAATTATTATACACTAAATCACTTCTCTTGGGGCCATGGTTATGAAACAAAGTAGCATTTATGTACCAAGTTTTGCATCCACCTAAACTGGATTTGTTTTGGGGGTCATCCCAGTGGTACTCAAGGATCACTCCTGACCTCCCTTGGGAGACCATATGTAGTGCTGGGAATCAAACTAGGGTTCACCACATACAAGGCAAGCACCATAACCCCTGTACAAACCCCTGTGCTTGATCCCCAGCCACTGGCCCAATCCCCAGCACAGCCATGTAGCACTGACAGCCTGAGTCTGGACTCCCACAGAATGTGGCCTGAGCAGTCCAAATCCTACAGAAATGGAGCAGCTCCGCATCCCGGGCCTTCACGCCAAACTGCCGGCCCACATGCTGAACAGCCCTTAGGCCCTCTGAACACCACTTGGCTTGCACTACCCCTTCCCCAAACCTTACCTTTTCTGAATGATTAAGCATGTCTTGAGCCTCTTTTCTTTCTCCTTGCACTCTTTCAAGACTATGTTTGAGGTGTTTCACTTCTTCTTGTAAAGATGTAATTCGAGCTATCAAACAGTGAAAAAAAAAACTCAAATGATAAAGTTATCAAAATAAGCTTTCAGCATGACCATTAACATCAGAAAAAAATGTTGTCAAATCTGATCAGCTATAATTTTCAATAGTATAAAAAGTTGGGAATTGAACCAGGGCCTCATATAAGAACATCACTTGCTGTACCACTTGAAACATATTCCCTGCCCATAATTCAAAAATCAGGTCTGAATCCTTGAGTGCTCTTTATGTATGTAAAGTAAGACTTAAGAGAGTACGGCAGGTAAGGCACTTGCCTTGCGTGCAGCCAAACTGAGTCAGATCCTCAGAACTACTTAGTGATGCCCTGAGCATCACTCCAGGAGTGATTCCTGAGAACAGAGATAGAAGAAAGCCCAGTACGGACCCTTCCCTCCCCCCCAAAAAAAAGTGTTAAAAAAAAAAACCACTTCACATATTCTATGTGAGCACACATACGTACACACTCACACACACACTCACACACACACACACACACACACACACACACTCTCTCTCACTCACTCCACTTATGTATGTATAGTCACAAAGTCACAAAGCATAGTGATATACATAAATATATCTATGCTTTGTATCAAAAGATTTTTGTTTCAAAAACATTTCACACAGCTTACATGAGCATGCATATTATATATATTATACGAATATATAGCACTGTCATCCCGTTGCTCATTGATTTCCTCAAGGGAGCACCAGTAACGTCTCTATTTTGAGACTTGTTACTGTTTTTGGCATATCGAATACACCACGGGTAGCTTGCCAGGCTCTGCTGTGCGGGCGGAATATTCTCGGTAGCTTGCTGGGCTCTCCAAGAGGGATGGAGGAATCAAACCCGGGTCGGCCATGTGCAAGGCAAACACCCTACTGCTGTGCTATCGCTCCAGTCCGAATATGCATATTCACAAAGTTATAAAACATAGATATAAATACATATGCTTTATGACCTTACCAACCTGGGGCTGGGGATATAGGTCAAAGGAAAGAGGAGACGAGGGGGAGGAGGGGAAGTAGAAGGGGGGAAGATAAAAGGAGGGGGAGGGGAAGAGGAGGAAGAGGGAGAGGAGGAAAAAGAAGAAATAATAATAATATAGTTTGGGATACAAGCTTCTGGCAGTCATGAATATTTCCTAGCTGATTGCCTTCCCCTGCCCCTATACTATACAACAGAGGTGGGCAAAAGCAGTAGTCAGGGGCTATTTCTGGCTTAGTGCTCCAGGGAAGGACCTTAAGTTGAACCACAGACTTGAAACAGCATGCAAAGTCAACCTCATTACCTCCTGTACTGTCTGCCCCATATTTTAAAGATTTACAGATTTTGTAGACTAGATCAGTACTTCACTTACGGTTTACTAATACTGATATATATATATATATATATATATATATATATACATATCAGACTATTATCCTAATTATATAAAAACAAACAGTTGTTTTCAGACCACACTTACCTATGCTCAAGGCTTACTCCTGGCTCTGCTCAGAATCACTCTTGGCAGTGCTTGGGGCATCAAATGTAGTGCCAGAGACTGGCTGAGCACAAAGCAAGCTCCTTGCCGCTGTATTATCTCGCTGGCCCCACAGTATTTTTCCTTAGCTATTTATTTCGGTTTGCTTGCTTGCTTTTTGGGGTCACACCCAGCATTGCTCAGGGATTACTCCTGGCTCTGCACTCAGGAGGAATTACTCCTGGCGGTGGGACCATATGGAATGCATGGAAGGCAAAACACCCTACCTGCTGTTCTATGGCTCCGGCCCCTCTTTCGCTCTTTGTGTGTGTGTGTGTGTTGTTTCTACCTTTTAGTGCTGTGGAAGTTCTGTAAGTTCACATACAAGTACTTGTTGGAATAATTTACTGTTTTTCAGATCTCTGGAGTGGGATATTTGGATCACATGATAATTTAGTATTTAATTTTGAGAGAGTTTGAAACTATCTCATAATTTGCTCATCATTTTATATTCTCACCAATAATGAGTTTTCATTTCTTTATATCCTTGTCATTACCTAGTATTGTTTTTGGTTATAGTCATTCTATGATCCTCAGGTTCAAGTTAAGCTTTTTAAAGAACTGCAATTTCTTAAAATGTATTTTCAACAAATTGGAATTTGGTTACATAAAGTTTAATGCTTTTTAAAGTATCGGATATTTTAAAAAAAGGCACTGAAATACACGCTTTAATTAACTGTGAGTTTTACTTTTTTCCCCCTTCCTATTTTGCTTATGGGTCACATCCAGTGGTGCTCAGGTACTATATCGAGTACTTCAGCCATCACTCCTGGGGATGCACTTGGGGACCCAGGAGTGCGTGTGGGGGCCAAACCCTGTAGAATTGTGCAAGGACTACTCTTATAATGTAAAGAGGAGACTGAAAGGGAGGAATAAGAAGATTTTTAGAAGTTCATTTTTTAGTTGATTTATCTATGTCATTCCATGGGTACACTGAACTACCCAAAAGAACTCAAAAGCCTGCCATGGACTGCAAACAGAAACAATGGGCTGGGATCCTAAAGGGATATGGTTAAAGATGACTGACAGTTTTCTTCATATACTCCTGCTGTATAAATGCTTTTTTCTAGCTTCTGTAACAATGTTTGCTTTGCTGTGCTTGCATGAACTTACCAGGATGCGGACCTGGTATGCTAAACAAATTTGGCAGCTATTTACAAAAGTACTCAGGGCACCAGGATGAAGTATTCCTTAATAAAAGACCAGTGCTTCTGCTCTGAGGCTGTTATTCTTGATAGAAGGACAGCCTGCCAACTAGTGTCAATGAAGATTTCTTCAAATTATATATTTTTTGGTCTCCGGTGGTCTTTTGGTCCGACTCCACAACAATCTGAGTCCAGGACTGTTCCTGATAATACCCAGGGGACCTAATACAGGGTATAGGAATGAAACCCAGGCCTCTTGCATGCACAGGATGCTCTCAGCCTGTTGAGCTGTCTCTCCAGCCCAGATTCTCGAATTTTGTTTTTGGACTACACCTAGAAGAGCCAGCACATTACTCCTGGCTCTGTGCTCAGGGGTAACTTCCACGGGACCACACGATGTGCCAGGAATTGAACCTAAGCTGGCTGTGTGCAAGGCAAGCCATGTGGAAGGCATGTACTATATCTCTGGCCTCAGACTGTAGCTTTTTAAAACTCACAATGCATCTCTATATGTATGCTGAGGCTCACATAAAGTTTACTTTTCATTATTACTTATAGTTTTTGGTTTGGGGGCCACACATGGTGGTGCCCAGGGTTTACTCCTGGTGCTATGTTTAGAGATCACCCCTAGCTGGGCTCAGGGGTACTATATGGGGTATTTGAAATTGAACCTAGGTCAGTTGTGTGTAAGAAAAGTGCTCTACCCACTCTGCCATATCTACAGCCTCTATGTGAGCTTTAATTTACCTTAAAGTTAAATAATAAACCTTAGGCACCATGGAGATAAGTCAAGAGAGACCATATGCTTGGTATATGCAAGAACCTGAGCTCTTTCAGGGATATCATTATGCTGACATTCCTCTCCTCCTATCACCCCAATAACACCACTGGGTGCAGTCCTGGTAACCCCACACCTACAAGCTAAACACTGCATGGGAGCAGGCCCAGGCCCCTGAGTCTGCCACTGTGGGTGGCCTTAAAAAGAAGCAAAACTAAATATTAAAGGAAGCATTTTAAAAAGATAAACATCAATTATCAATCCTGCCATGAATGCTCCTTAACTTCACTAATGCTGAAACACAGATTCATTTAAAAACATTTTTGAAAATCATTTCAAAGCAGAATCATATCTGTAACATGAGACATTTAAAGAATTTTAGAATTAAGAGGATTTATAGGTGGTCAACTTTTCTAACTCCTTTGTTTATAAAGAAGACAAATGAAGTAATTTTTACATACTATGTAAAAAGCCCTAGGAAAGTTAAGGAAGTTAAAAATAAAGCTTTTCTAATACATATAATAAGGCCACTCTCTTGTTATTTTTCAAATCTATTTTAAGCTGAGTCCCCGAGAAATAAGATTACACAACACTGCCCAGCAAAGAACCAACGGGAGACTCTAATTTTGTTTCCATAGTAACAGAAATTGACCCTGACCTCTCTCCACAGAATTATAACTAATCACCAAACCTCATGAGACCCCAAATATGTTCCCATCCTGCATGTAAGATTAAAATCAACTACACCACCACCATTTTCCCCCATCTGGCAACTTACACACATATCTGTTTTGATTAGGTATTATGAACGTCAGTACTTACGGAAATACTAAACTGGAGGCAAAAATTAAATGAAATGAGTATCAGCAGACATCTTTTATAAAACAATATGAATTTTACTATTATTATTAAAATTATTCCTTCAAGGTTATACTTAATCTTTTTCAATTCTTCACTTGCAATAGTATTCTCTTTCTACCAGTAATGCACGAAGAGTATCCAGTTATTCGGGGGATTGTTTATTTGTTTGTTTTCAGGTCACCCCTGGCAATGCTCAGGAGCTGCTCCTGGCTCTGCACTCACGAATTACTCCTGGTGGTGCTTAGGGGACCATATGGGATGCCGGGAATCAAATTTGGATCAGCTGCATGCCCTATCCATTGTATACCCTGGCCCAGAGTACCCAGGTTATAATAGTAATCCTTTTCTGCCTGACTTAATCTTACACTTTGAGTAAACTTTGAATGAGTCATGTTTAGAATTAAGTTTTTAGTACTCTGTAAAGTTGAAGACATCCTTATTATCTATCCTGAGGTGCTTGTGAGAATGAAAAAATTAAAATGTAGGCATGAGACTACTACTCATCTTTAAGAAAAGATGGCATGCAACTGATGATATGCAATATGGATGGATATGGAGAGTATCATGTTGAGCAAAGTTAGTCAGAGGGAGAGGATCAGACACAGAATAATCTCTCTTACAAGTGGGATATAAAGAAACAGATAGGGGTATAATAAATGCCCAAAAGCAACAGAAACTGAGAACTGATTTTTAGTACAAAGGTTACCACAGTGGAGGAAAGGAAGAAGATTAAGGTAGTGGAAGAGAGGGGGACAATGACGATATCCTGGAATAATGGTGGAGGGGTAGATGGAAGTGAACACTCTGGTGGAGGGTGCAGTGCTGGCACATGTTATGCAAAAAATTTTATCATAAATGGTACTGTAAACCATGGAGCCTAAAATAAAATTGTAATTAAAAAAGAAAAATGTAGGCACAAAGGAGGAAGAAGGAAAACAATTTCTGATCTCATCACCATTTTCTTTACAAGGATAAAAAATATATACACTGGTGTTGGGGATGTAGCCCAGTGGAGAAATGCATGCTTTGCATGGATGAATTTCTGAATTTATCTGCAGCACTAAAAAACAATTAGATCACAAATAAAACTATTAAAACAGTGATCGTCATGTTTTTTATAATTAAAAAAATTACCTTTCATTAATAAACATTACTTTCATTAAAAATATTATATACACAATGAATTATTACACTTAAAAGGGAACAATACACATCGCAAATTTGTCTTTTTAGGCATAATAATATGTGTATCTTATCACAGTAAGAAAAAAGTTTACCTTGAAGGTCACCAATCATCTCAGAATCATGACCTCTGTCTCTTCGTTCAGCTTCTAACACAGCTTGCAGCTGGTAATAATCTTTGTCCATTTGTGACTTGGAATTCTCTAAAATTCTATTTCTTTCTTGCAATTCTCTGTTTAGGGACTCTAGCTGACTAATTGACTTGCTCATCTCTGTGTGACTCTTCCTTAATCTTACAGCTGTATCTGATTCTGTTCTAAGTAAGTCATTGGCTTCTTCCAGCTATTTTAAAAAAGAGCAAGAAAATAAGATTTTTTTAATAAATCAAAATACATTCACTTCTTTTCGTCATATTCAAATTTTCTGTTGTAAAAACTTACCTGTTTTTGTAACTGTGCCAGTTTCTCATTAGCAAGCTGTGAATTCTGACTTACTTTCTTTAAATCTTCCAACTGATCCTTTAAAGTAGAAACTAGATGAAGGAATAAGATATAGAGATCACCTTTCAAGTGTAACATATAAATCTCTTTAGAAAATTAACTTAGTCTTAGGCCGTATAGTTACATAAGGTTCTCTATCAAAGTCAAATAGTATCTTTTTGGAAGTATTTATATTTTAAAATTATCAAATAAAAAGAGTATTATTTCATAATAAATAACACATAAACAGATTTGTTTCACTTCTGTAATATTTAAATTTTTTTATTCCCATAATAGTCAAATAACATAATGAAGCTGGTTTTTACATCATTTTCAAATTGTACAAGCCTTTGAATTTTAGCACTTACTTTTAACAACCTATAGTGGGATTGTGTTCACTTTAATATATATCTTTGCTGGAGCTGTAACTTAGTGTCAATACAAATGCACAAATGCTTTGTATGTATGAGGTTCTGGGTTTAGTTCCCAATACTAAAATCAAAAGTAGGCACATCTTAACAATTTGGTAACAGCATACAGACATGCTTCATTCTTTCTGTTCTATTTTGTGGGTGCGGCAAAATTTATCATATGTTGGAAATTAATTTTTGTATGCAATTTCATACAAAGCTATTACTTTTGTATATAACTTTTAACAACTTGTTTTAATTTTTTTACTTCCCCTTTATTGTTATGATAACCAGGGTTGCATGCTTGACTGTGATATTTACAAAGGGTTACATGCATTTTTTTTTTTTTTTTGGTTGGGGGTTGGGGAAATCCACAGTTGGCAGAGCTCAGGGCTTATTCCTGGCTCTGCGCTCAGGAAATACCACTGGTGGTGTTGAGGGTACCATACAGGATGCTGGGGATCAAAGATGAACTGGCTGCATTCAAGGCAAGCACCCTAATCACTGTATATTGCTCAGGCTCCATAGTCACATACTTTTAGTTGTGGTGATCAAACACACTGGGTATGATATATCAAGAGATCACAATCCATTGTGGTATGGAAAATCCCAAACCAGAGTGCTGCTGAAATCACAGTCAGAATATGGGGGAGTGCCACAGATTTAATTCAAGGCAAGGCCTTACGTCTGATCTATCCCTAGGCACCCTGTTTCTCTCTCTCTTTTTTTTTTTTTATGGTGACTAAATCAAAGAACTTTAATCCAATATGCAATGCAAGCATTTTACTACTGAGTTATCCTGAAACTCCCCATAATTTTTGTTATTTTAAATAATGCTGTGATGAATAGTCTTGATTATGTATCACTGCACATATAGGTGCATATATACGTAAAATAAATTCCAGCAGTAAAATTACTGGCTGAAAGAATGTAGAAATGCAATTTAAGTATTATTTTATTGGGGGAGGGCTATTTTAAATATATCTGTAACAAGGACCAAAAACTAAATTCAAGTTTTGTTGTTCAAATGTGGATGTGGGACTAGAGCAATAGCACAGAAGATAGGGCATTTGCCTTGCACTCGGCCAACCCGGGTTTGATTCCCAGCATCCCATATGGTCCCATGAGCACCGCCAGGTGTGATTCCTGAGTATATGAACCAAGAGTAACCCCTGTGCATCGCCAGGTGTGTCCCAAAAAGAAAAAAAAAAGGAAAAAAGAGCTCAAATGTGGATGGATGCTTGTTGGAAGTGCCTAAAAGAACATATTAAAAATACTGATGTTCAGTCCACATGTCTAAATAACAAGCTTCTCTATCTGGCTCTCTACTACCTATCTACTTGTTCATTCATTCATTCATTTATTTTATGGTTATATCTACTAGTGCTCAGGGATCACTCCCAGTACTGCTCAGGTGAGATTATATGGTAACAGGGATGAACTGGGATTGGCTATATGCAAGGAACACACCATAACCCCTGTTCTATCACGCCAGTCCTAGTTAACGAGTTTAATAGCAGTAGTCCCCTGCCTGAATCACCGTGAGCTAGTTACAAAACTTTCATGTTTGAATTTCAGTCATGCAATGATCAAACACCCATCCTCCACCAGTGCACACTTTCGATCACCAATGTCTCCAGTATCACCAGCCCCCCACCCCCATCCCAGGCCCACTCCTCCCCTGTCAATATGGCAGACAATTTCCCTCTTACTCTCCCTCTACCCATGGGCACTATGACTTAATAGCAGTATTCTTACTTACCTTTTAATAGACATCCCACTGCAGGGTTTGGGAAACCAGGGGTCACACCCTGCAATGTATCACTGGAATGAAGCCTGATGATTCAGTATATGGTCCGATGCACTAAACTTAAGGGTTCACAACACTGGAAGTGGTAGGGACTGGGGAGCTGCCAGGGAGCCACCAGTTTTAAGACATCCCAGTTTCCACTAAGCACAGATGGATGAAAATTATTCTTCTACACAAATACACTGTTTTTCAATATACTATAATTTATCTTGGGATCTATAAATTCAGCTCATAACATCTTTATGACTGTGACTAAAAAAAATACACTAAATTTAACTATCTCATGACAAAGAAGGGCAGTTCAGCATAAATTCCAAAGAAATGTCAAAAGGAGTAATATATTACCTTCATTTTCTACATTCCTTCTCTTCTCATTTTCCTGTTCTGCTTTTCGTTGGTACTCATTAATTCTATGCTGTAACAACATTTTCTCCTTTTCAATTTGAGATACTGTAGACTCTAAATTTCTTCTTTGATTACCCTGAAATTATAACAATATGATTATAATACTCATTCTCACTTATTTGAAGAAATATTTTTGCTCTTTAAAAAAATAGAACCCGTAAAGGCTTACAACAGATATATCAATTTCAAAGTAAGTATATCTAAAGGACAACTTTTTAGTAATGTGATTCAATTTGCCTAATATGAAGACATTGAGAATCCCCTTCTGCTAGTGTAAAAATTTTCAGGGGTTTCTGAATTCATGAATATAAAAAACAATCCTATAAATCTTTGAAACTGAATGTTGCTTAATTAGTTTAAGATGGTCACAATGCAATAGTGATCACATCAGTATTTTGGCTTATTTAAACCTAGATTTAAAATAATATGAAAAAAGACTTAAATATTTGATAATTATATGCTACAAAATTCAAGTGGTAGTAGGTAGTGCAGTAAGTTTAATAGTTTTGTGTCTCTCTTAATCCTTGTCCTATCTCAACAGAAATGTATCGTTTCTAAATTATTCTTTGATTCTTCTAATACTTATTTTATAAAAAGAAAAAAAAGAAAGGAAAACAATAAAGGGAGTCAGAGAAGTGGTACAGTAAGGTGTTTGCCTGGCATGCAAGTTAACTCAGGTTTGATTCCCAGAAACCCAAATGTTCCCCAAGCCCACCAGAAGTGATCCCTGAGAGCAGAGTGGGGAGTAACCACTGAGCAAAGCCAGGTGTGGCCTAAATATAATACAAAACAAAAAACATGAAAGAAACACTTGATTTAGAAAATAAGTAGGGAAACTGTAGGATAAACATTGGGTATGTCCTTTTAGCCTTGCCACAGGAAACTTAACCCTTAAAGCAATGTCCTTTTTGTATGGACACAGGAAGACAATTAATATTATGTCTTATATTATATTATATATGTCCTTTTAGCCTTGCCACAGGAAACTTAGCCCTTAAAGCAATGTCCTTTCTGTATGGACACAGGAAGACAATTAATATTATGTCTTATATTATATTATATTATATTATATTATATTATATTATATTATATATGTCAATTAATATTATGTCTCTTATAACTTGGGAACTGATTGACTCCAATAATATTTATTCGCGGGCATCTGCTTTCTCAACTCAGTTGCCCTTAGTTCCTAGGGCATCAAAATGGGCTAAGCCAAAGCGCCACAATACTCAAGTGTAAGTTGAGAGCATGGTCATAGACAAATGCTGTCATGATCCAAAAGTAACGATAAGACTAGGACTCTGCTGGGGTTAGGAAGACTAACCTGACCTGAGGACTGTGGTAGAAAATATAGTGAGATGTTCTCAGGAAGAACCAAACTTTAAGTTTGATATATCTCTTACTGTGCTCATACAGAATGACATTGCTAGAAATGTTAGAAGTAAATTTACTATAACTATTTAAGTGGCTTACCGGCTGAGGAAAGAAGAAAGCAACACACCCTGGATTGGATTCCACCCTTAAGCGTATCTCCTAGTAATCTGGAGTAACCTCCTTAGATGAGATTTTTGTCTTTGAGTTAATCTCCTGGAGGAATGGTCTTATCCCTCTTTGCTGATTTGTTAATGTTAAACCCCCCTTTGTGTCATCACCCTATGTGATTGCTATATAAACTAAGACTGTAATAGCAGAGGGAGTCAAAGTCAGAAGAGTCAGGGTCAGAGTCAGAGTAGGTCAGAGTCAGAAGTGAGAGCGAGTGCGGCTCCAGAAAGAGAAGCAGAAGGGCTCAAGAGAGAGAGAGTGGAAGAGACCAGAGGAGAGACGACAGAGACAGAGTCAGAGATAGAGATAGAGAGAGACAGACAGAACAAAGCACAGCGGCATACACAGAAGCAGCACACAAAGGAGGAGCCATTCTGATCCAGTCCATACACAGTGCCTGGATAGCACTGAACTCGAGAGCGTCGGCGGGGGTTGTAGAGAGGGGGGAGAGAGTGGGGGGGTTGTAGGGAGGGGGGAGAGAGAGAGAGAGAGAGAGAGGAGAGAAAAAGAGAGCGCCCCAAGAGCCCTCAAAGACACACACAAATCATCGCACCCCTTCTGCCCTTGCTTTTCTATTTTTTACAGGGCACTAAAGGGGAAAAAATACCCTAACTCTCAAACATAAATATTTATTTTTTGGGTTTTGAGGATGGTCTGGTCGCAGTGTGTGAGGTCTTTGGTTTGATCATTAAAAGGCCTTCCAATTTCTGAAATTTGCCACTCTTAAATTTTATTTATTTACTGGGGGGTTTTAGGTCACACTCAAAAGGTGCCGAGGAGCTATACCTTGTATGCAGTAATACGGCTATACCTGGTGGTGCTCAGGGGCCACTATGGAGAGTAAGGATCATTATTGGCAGTGGTCAGGGGACATGTAGACGGATCAAACCCAAGTTTTCAGCATGCAAGGCATGCACTCAGCCTACTGAGCCATTAATCTGGCCCTAGTTTTTAATTGTGCAATGTTTCTTTTTTTTGGGGGGGTGGGTGGGGGGGAAGTGGGCACACACAGCAATGATCCAGATCACTCCTGGTGCTGTTTAGGGGATCATATGATTAAAAAAAAAATGTTACTGAATCACCGTGAGATAGTTACAAACTTTCATGTTTGAGTTACAATCACACAATGATCAAACACCCATCCCTCCACCAGTGCACATTCCCCACCATGAATATCCCCTGTATACCCACCTTGCCCACCCTCCCCCTGCCTCCATGGCAGACAATATTCCCCATACTCTCTACTTTTGGGCATTATGACTTGCAACACAGACACTGAGAGGTCATCAGGTTTGATCCATTATCTACTTTCAGCACACATATCCCATCCCGACTAATTCCTCCAGCCATAATTTTCTTAGTGATCCCTTCTCTATTCCATCTGCCTTCTCCCCTCCGCTCATGAAGCAGTCTTCCAGCTATGGGGCAATCCTCCTGGCCCTTGTATCTACTGTCCTTAGGTGTCAGCCTCATGTGATGTTATTCTATACTCCACAAATGAGTGCAGTACTTCTATGTCTGTCCCTCTCTTTCTGACTCATTTCACTTAGCATGATACTCTCCATGTCTATCCACTTATAAGCAAATTTCATGACTTCATCTCTCCTAACAGCTGCATAGTATTCCATTGTGTAGATGTTCCAAAGTTTCTTTAGGGCACTAGGGTTATTTCCAGATTTTGGCTATTGTGAACAGTGCTGCAGTGAACACAGAGGTACAGATGTCATTTCTACTGTGCTCTTTTGCATCCTCGGATATATTCCCAGAAGTGGTATTGTGGGGTCATATGGGAGCTCAATTTCTAGTTTTTGAAGGACTGCCCATATTGTTTTCCAGAAAGGCTGGAACAGTCAGCATTCCCACCAACAGTGAAAGAGCGTCCCTTTTTCCCCACATCCACACCAGCACTGGTTGCTTTTGTTCTTTTGAATGTGTGCCAGTCTCTGTGGTGTGAGATGATATCTCATTGTTGTTTTGATTTGCATCTCCCTGATGTCTAGTGATGTGGAGCATTTTTTCATGTGTCTTTTGGCCATTTGTATTTCTTTTTTGAGGAAACTTCTGTTCATTTCTTCTCCCCATTTTTTAATGGAGTTAGAGGGTTTTTTCTTATACAATTCTACTAGTGTCTTGTATATCCTTGATATTTAATCCCTTATCAGATGGGTATTGGGTAAATATTCTTTCCCATTCTGCGAATCTTTCTGTATTTTGGTTACTATTTCTTTTGAAGTGCAGAAGCTTCTTAGTTTGATGTAGTCCCATTTGTTTAAGTTTGCTTCCACTTGCATTGTCAGTGCTGTTTCATCCTTAAAGATGCTTTTAGCTTCAATGTCATGGAGAGTTCTGCCTACATTTTCCTCTGTGTACCTTATAGATTCATGTCTGATATTGAAGGGATTATATGATTAAGTTGTGGGTAAAACCTGGGTGGGCCACATGCAAGCAAATGCCCTACCTGTTGTACTATCTCTCCAGTACCATAATCATGAAATATACATTACAGCAAGTTGCAAAGATATATATATTGAGAGGTCTTATATACCCTTCATTCAGTTTCCCCTAATGTAGAAAATGGAACAAAATAGCGATAGCACAGCGGTTGGGCGTTCGCCTTTCACGCAGCCAACCCAAGTTCGATTCCTCCGCCCCTCTCGGAGAGCCCGGCAAGCTACCGAGAGTATCAAGCCCTCGCAGCAGAGCCTGGCAAGCTACCCGTGTATTGGATATGCCAAAAACAGTAACAATAAGTCTCTCAATGAGAGATGTTACTGGTGCCCGCTCGAACAAATCGATGAGCAACAGGATGACAGTGACAGTGACATATTTCTTTTACTTGATTATAACAAATGACTTAATATTGAAAACCAAACATTTGGTTATTTTATCCTATTTAAGATCTCTATTTTAGCAGATTTCTTCTACTAATCCCATTTTTAATTCCACTATTTAAATGGAATTAAGCAGGCACTGTCTCATTTTTATTAGAGGTAGAAACACAGGTTTCCCACATAGTTTATATTGATACACAGGCTGGGTAAAGTAAACTTCATTATTGACGCAGTTACGGAAAACTTGGCACTCACTAGGCCTCTACAGACACATCATGTTATGGGAGAGAGAAGAAATTTGTTACTCCTGTTAACACAACTTCCACAGATGCTGTGGCATTGCCGGAAGCACCAACAGTCACAACAACCTCCTATAGCCTCTGCCATGTAAATGACCCACCTTCATAGCCTCACAACTAATCTCGGAAGAGATGCCAAGCCAAGCCAATAAAACTCACAGATAACACTGGTCTTTGGGCTAAAAACTCTGGGACCCCCTGGGGAAAAGGGTGAGCCAAAAGTCATCCCAGTTTCACAGTCTTCCTAGCTCCTGGTCTACTATACTGATCAATTTGTGATTTATCTGAATCTGAATACTTATGCTATTCCTCTAATAATTAAAATTTCTGCTAGGTAACCATGGAAAAACAATTCTAAAATCAATGTACTTAATTTTTTTTTCTTTTTTGGGCCACACCCACTAGCAATGCACAGGGGTTACTCCTCGTGGTGCTCGGGGGACCATACGGGTTGCTGGGAATTGAACCCGGGTCGGCCACATGCAAGGCAAACCCTACCTGCTGTACTTTAGCTCCAGCCCCACAATATACTTCTTGTTTCATCAGAAAATCAGGTTAGTATCATTCCTTTGTAAACTGTATTCTACTTCTTCTTCCTCTCTTTGCTTTGATTCCAGATTCAATTTTTGATTTCTTGATTGTCACATTTCAAGTATTAAGAACTACTGACTTGAAATTTAGTGTTGCAATAAAATTTCAAAAATTTGCATGAAAATGCTATTATGGCCTAATTTGTAACAGTGGAACCTATAACTCCAAAGTAAGGCTTTCATTATTATGCTTTGTTTCTGGTCTACAATTCAACCTAAAAATTTCAAATGCAGTTTTTCAGAAAAACAGAAACAATTTGAAAGAGACAAATATTCTCTAAAAGGAAAATTCTGATTAAAAAGTAAAAGTACCTCTTCATCCAATTCTTTCATTATCTTGTCTAGTTTTATGTTTGAAGTTCTGTTAAAAACAAAAGCAATGAAGATTATTAGAACATTCAATATTTTATTGGCCAGGGGTTAAGTAAATTAATAAAACTTAAATTTCTTAACTTTTTTTTCTGCTATGGATCCCCCTTTGAAAGTATGATAAGGTCTATGGCCTTTTCTAAAATATATTTTTTAAAGTATGAGATAACGTACATAGGATTAAAGAACAAAATTATATTGAAATAGTCATAAGCTTCAAAATCAATCCTATTTAGAAAACATACCCTTTATTAATACACTGAATATATAATAAAGCATAAATAATATATTGAGATAACCCCTACAACATAATATACCTGTGATTTCTACCAATAATATCCAAATTTATTATTATATCTATCAAACTTATTACCCTTACAAGTCACAGGGGGAATAATCTGAGTTTTCAAGACTTGTAAAAAAATTAAGAATATCTGTATCAGACATAGAAAGACTGCACTCATCTGTGGAATATAAAATGGCAGAGTAGGAGACTAATACCCAAGAATAGTAGTATATAATACCAGGAGGTTGGCTCCATGGCTTGGAAGCTAGCCTCACACTCTGGGGGAAAGTCATCCCAGATAGAGAAGGGAGCACCAAGTAAAATGTGATTGGAAATCCCAAGCGGGGAGGGAGATGCATGCTGAAAGCAGACTAGAGACTGAACATGATGACCACTCAATACCCCTATTGCAAACCACAACACCCAAAAGGAGAGAGAGAGAACAAACTGGAATGCTCTGCCACAGAGGCAGAGCGGGGTGGGGGGATGGGATAGGGAGGTGGGAGGGATACTGGGTTCATAAGTGGTGGAGAATGGACACTGGTGGAGGGATGGGCTCTCAAACATTACATGAGGGAAAAACAAGCACGAAAATGTGTGAATCTGTAACTGTACCCTCACTGTGACTCACCAATTAAAAAATAAATAAATTATTAAAAAAAAAGAATGTATCAAAAATAAAATAAATTTTGGGGAGCTGGAGTGGGTAGGGAGTTTGCCTTGCACGCAGCCAACCCAGGTTTGATTCCCAGCTTCCCTGAGCACCACCGGGGTAATTCCTGAGTGCAGAGCCAGGAGTAACCCCTGTGCTTCGCTGGGTGTGACCCAAAAAGCAAAAAATAAAAATAAAATAAATGTTAACCTTCAACACTTTGTTTTTGGGCCACACCTAATATTGTGCAGGGGCCACACCTGACACACTGCTCAGGGACCAAATGTGGTGGCGGGATCTGAACCAGGGCACACTGCAACTGCATGATAGGTATGTGCTTCCTTAATCTCTGTATTATTTCTAAGGCACAGTCAATATAGTTTTTACTTTACAAAGTTCCTTATTTAATGTCAACCAATTTGCCCTTTCTGTGAGTTAATTAAGATGCAACAGAAAAGCAACTGATCAGGAAGTAAATCATCTCTGTAGCTTTACAAGACTAAAGGTTGCTATAATAAATGCCCTTTGCATATCCAAAGGACAATAACACACCTAACTGGTGCCAACAAAAAAATATCACTTTTTTTTTCCTTTTTTGGGTCATACCTGGCAATGCTCAGAAGTTACTCCTGGCTCTGCACTCAGAAATTACTCCTGGCGGTGCTCTGGGAGGACTAAATGCCCTACCCGCTGTACTATATGCTCCAGCCCAAATACTACTTTTCAATTCTGAGATATATTTCACTAAAGGTGTAGCAACAGCAACTTCCATAATTCCACATGCTTTACAAGTGGTTTGAAGTTTGAAGTTTTCAAGTGTCTTACAAAGTTGAAAAATAAGCATTTTCTTAACAAGTTTAATAGAAGAAACAGAAAGTTATATTCTTACCTACACTTCTGCTCCATTTCATCTTTTAGTTGTATTTCATTATGCAGTTGTTCTTCCAGCTTGTAAATTGTTTTTTGCAAATTTTCCTGCTTTAATTTAAAATAACAAAGTCATTCATAAAAAAAAAAAAAGAAGAATACTGAGAGAAAAAATAGCTTTTTAAAAAACTGTTTAGTAGGGAACTGTTTACTTTTTTTTGAGGGAAGGGGAGCCACACCCAGCAGTGCTCAGAGCTTACACTTGGCTCTGAGTTCAGGGATCATTCCTGGTTAAGTGGGGGGGTTATGGGAGACCATATGGGTGGCAGGGACTGAACTAAGGTCTGCAGTATGCAAGAAAAACGCCCTACCCACTGTATCACTAGTCTGGCTCTGGGAATTATTTAGTTCTCTTAACCCTTTCTAACAAAATTTTTTCAAAGTCATTTTTTAACACCTATATGAGGAACCTTAGTAGGCATTAATAATACAAAAACTTGAAAGAACTGGTTCCTGTTTTCATAAAATAGTTAAATGACATCGGGGGAATGGGAAAATGAAAAAATTGTCCTAATTTCCCCACGTCCACCCCACAGAGAAGAGACCACTACTACAATAATAGCTGGATACAATCACTCCAGGCAAAAACTGAGTATTAAAAGGAAGTAAAGAGATATATATTATAAAGGAATATGCAATAAAGGTATTTTCGGTACCTGTATTACAAGACTTAATGCAGAAAAATGAGTGTCTGTCATAGAGACAGGCTAGGGGAGCAGGAGCAAGAGAGAAACTGGGGACATTGGTGGTAGAAAATGTACACTGGAGAAGGGATGAGTGCTGGCCACTGCACAGTGATTCATTTAAAAAAAAACCCAACACTTTATTATCTCTCCTTTACCTTCAGATTATGGGAAACAACTTAAAATTGATGTTAACTCATAGAAATACTAATACCTTTTATTGCTGCTCCCCTCAATTTTGCTGATAGGCCTTTATTGAAACCACTAAATGAATTAACTAAGTATGCTATATACTCGGACTACAGTGGTAGCACACAGAGGAGAGTGTTTGCCTTGCATGCGGCCGACACTGGTTTGATTCCTCCGTCCCTCTCGGAGAGCCCGGCAAGCTACCGAGAGTATCCCACCCATACAGCGGAGCCTGGCAAGCTACCCATGGTGTATTTGATATGCCAAAAACAGTAACAAGTCTCACAGTGGCAATGTTACGGGTGCTTGCTTGAGCAAATCGATGAACAACGGACGACAGTGCTACAGTGCAGTGCTATATACATGTTATGGACTAACTACCCCACCTAAACAGTAGTGAAATTCTGATAAACATGGTAACACCAATGAATATCAAGGACATTATGCTTTCCTCCTTACTCTATGAGGTTCCTAAATATAATTAATACTGATAGGAAGAGGGTCAGCGGTTACTAGAAAGGAGAGTAGAAAACAGAGCTACTGTTTCAAGTTTTAGTCTGGGATAAATAAAAAATTATGGAAATGGATGGTAACAGTTGTATAGCAATATAAAGATATTAGATAATACTAAACTGTACACTTAAAAATGGTGTTTTTTTTTTTTGCTTTTTGGGTCTTTTTAGCCCTGCTAAAATCTCAGGGCTGAATGTAATAGAGACGTTACTGGTGCCCGCTCAAGTAAATCAACAAACGACAAACAAGAGGATGACAGTGACAGGATGACCCAAAGGTCACACCCGGCGATGCACAGGGATTACTCCTGGCTCTGCATTCAGGAATTACCCCTGGAGGTGCTCAGGGGACCATATGGAATGCTGGGAATTGAACCCAGGCCGTCCATGTGCAAGGTAAACACCCTACCCACTGTGCTATCACTCTAGCCCAAAGTGGTAAATTTTATCTTATGTATATCTTGTCAAACACAAGAAACTCCTCTTCAAAATCTAATAAATATAAAAATCTGTAGATGTGTTTATTTTTATATGAACACCCTTACTGATACTGATTTCTCGTAATTCCTAATTCCAAAAAATAAAAGGACCACAACATCAATCTGTATAATCTTTAAAAATTTAATGCCTAATATTCAGACAAGAAAATGAACTAGAGAGGAGCCAGAAGGTAAAGAGTACTAGGAAAATTTAAGCTTATTAGCAATGCATGCTTGCTGTCATGCACATCAATACATTATCCACATCACAACTTTATAAATAAATAAAAGGATAAAAAATACCTACCAAGCTTTTATCCACATTGGAGCTACTTCTGTTATCATTAGGATTTGCTGAAGGTAAGTATCTGGGAGAAATTTTTAAAAGAAAACAAAAAACTCCTTAACATTCAATAACAACTAATTACAAATACTACATGTCTAATTTTATTTCTTTAATAAAGAAAAAAGAATCGTGCTAATGCTGTCTTTTAAACTTTATTATGAGTTTGTAATTTGTTTGGATTTGGGGCCACACCCCCACAACCAGTGGTGCTCAGAGTTTATTCCTGGCTCTGTTCTCAGGAATTACTCTTGGCAATACTATGGGGTGCTGGGATTAAACTGACATTTGCCACATGCAAGGCAAGCAGCTTATCCCTTGTACTATCTCTCTGGTCCCCTGTAATTATTCCTTAGACAAAACACAGAAATGTCACATATTTTTAAAAGAAGTTCCAGTTAGGTCACAAGTAATGATCCAAAATCATATGCCTTAATATACTTAAGGCAAAACATATAATACTGACATCAAATAGGACAAATAAAAATCATGAACAATCTTAAGTTAGTTTAGATCATACAGCGATTCCAGAGCGATAGCACAGCGGTTGGGCGTTCACCTTTCAAGCGGCCAACCCAAGTTCGATTCTTCCACCCCTCTCGGAGAGCCCGGCAAGCTACCGAGAGTATCGAGCCCGCACGGCAGAGCCTGGCAAGCTACCCGTGCCTATTGGATATGCCAAAAACAGTAACAATAAGTCTCTCAATGAGAGATGTTACTGGTGCCCACTTGAACAAATATATATATATATATATATATACATATTTATATTTATATTTAAGAGTCCAGTAATTTCGGTAGCTTTTTTATGGATGGCTAGGTTAGGTATAGACCTAAAAGTGTAAGGCTTTTGGGGCTTTTTCGGGGACCATTCCTGGTGGTTCTGAGGTCTTATTCCTGGTTCTGTGCTCACAGATCATTCTTGGCAGGATCAAGGGATCACAGTCAGCTGCATGCAAGGCATGTGTCCTAAGCACTGCACTATATCACTCCAGCCCTAAAAATTTAAGGCTATTTCAAAGATCATGTTTAATTTAGCTCTACGTTAGTGAAAACAGATCTCTCTGTCAATGGTAAAGAAAAAAATTGGATTCAGAAGAAAGAATTTTATAAGTGCTCTTTCATATCAGTAATTCTATTTCTTGTTTTTGGTTTTTGTTTGTTTTTGTTGGGCCTGGCTCTGCACCTGCACTCAGGAATCACTCATGAGGGGATGAGGGAGGGGTGTCAGGAGCCCTGGGAATCAAATACAGGTCAGCTCTGTGCAAGGTATGCACCCAACCTAATGTATAATTTCTCTAGGTCCCTATATTTGAGGAAATAGGTATAAGCAGTTAAAATTGTTTGCCCACGGGTATATAATACATAATGAATTCACTACATAGTTTTGAGAAGCTGAAAAATTAGACTTTCAGTACACCAACATGCTAAAAAACTAAGTATTAATCAAAAACACATTAAAAAACCAAAAAGAACTGTCTGGATACAAGATTAATACTAACTTTTGACCTATTATTTTATCTTGAAGATGTATAGTGTGCCACTTAACAAGGAATTTCTGAAAAATGGTATTCTAAATATTCTTGAGCCTTGAAAATTTTTTTAAGATACTGCCAATATTATACATCACCAAAAACTAGTATATTAAGACAATCTCTTTAAATAGCATTATATCTATCGTAAGTGTTAGTAACAATACAAATAAAGCAGATCCGAAACCTATCTCTAAATCAATGTTTAACATACTTACCTACGATTGCTATAATATGTAAATCCCACAAAAGGAAGTTGATTGCCTACAAAAGCTTTAGGTATAGGGAATGTTTCCTCATCTCCTTTATCTTCTTCCAAGTCATCAAAATTACTTGTGTCAATGTCACTACTTAAATCAGGTACAACTGGTGCTACAGCTAAAAACAGAAATAAAATTATTAATTCACCCCAGATGTATAATAATGAAGCAAAGATTCCACACCAACAATTAACAATTTGTTGTATATTAAAAAACTTAGAAACCACACATTCCAAATAGGTTAAATTCTATCAGTCAGCCTTATATGGATGGAATATCAACTGACCACTGTATAATTCTATGAAATAATAATATTCCAAGTGACATACTTACCATCTATCCCTCAAGTTTCACTTAAATACTGCAGTGAAGTATTAACTTTTTTGATTTGTCTTTTTAAGTAAATACTGCAGTATAAAAATATGAGAGTTTTATCTGCAGAAAAGACTTTTTGAAAGTTAAAGGAATGACTGGGGCTGGAATGTATAGTGTATAAAGTGCTTGTCTTTCTTGCATACAACAGAGATCATATCTGCTGAGTCCCACTAGAAGTGATCACTGAGTGCAGAGTTAGGAGTAAGTCCCTCAACACAGCCAGATGTGGGCCCCAAAACAAAACAAGAAATGAAGGTACGGACACAACTACCAACTTATTAAGAAAAAAAAAGGCTGAAACAAAAAATTATCAATAACTGTACACCATCCTATTAAATTTTCCTTAAATGAACAAATTTTCAGAAATACACATCTGAATAAATCTACAATCAAGAATCAAAACAATAGAAAATTCTAAGACAAGAAGGTTTCAAGCTGAATTCTACCAAATAATTAACACAAAACCTTTTCCAACTCTTTTAAAAAGGATAGGAACACTTCCTAATTTAATCCACGAGGCCAAAAATACTCCTGACACCAAATACAGACCACAGCACTATAAGAAAATCATATACCAATACAAACAAATGCAAAAAAAATCAACAAATTAGTAGCAAACTGATGCAGAAGTAGATTAAATCAAGTACATTTTAGTCTAGAATGGTTTACCATATGAAAGGTAATTGCAAGGAATCAGAGATAGCTCAGCGATTAAGGCATCTGCCCTGAATATAGTAGAACCTGGTTTGATCCTGGTACCTCCTGAACACCACCAGAAGCGAGCCCTGAGCACCACTAAGTGTGGTGCTCATGCACACTATCTATATAAAAGTCAACCAGTGTAATTGATCACATCAATAGAAAAAAATAGAATAAAACTCATTAACATTTCAATTAACAGGAAAATATTTGATAAAATACAAATAATGAGAGAATTTCTTCAAAGTAGAGTAGAAATGAGCATTAATAAAAGCCTACAATTAACAAGATGAAAAATTTTCCTCTTATGATTAAGGATAAGATCAAGCTGCTCACTTTCACCACTGCTATTGAGCACTGTACTGAAAATTCTATTAACAGAAATTTGGCAAGGAAAAAGACATAAAAGGCATTCAAATTGGAAACACATTAAATGTAATCATAATTAAAACTTCCAAATTCTTATTTGTAGCCATGGAAAACTCCTTAAGAAATTTCAAGAGACTATCAAATGACCTGGATCTGGGGTAGGAGCAATAGTACAGTGGCTGGGTGTTTGACTTGCGTGCAGCAGACCCAGGTTTGGTCCTTGGCATCCCATATGGTCCCTGAGCACTGACAAGAGAGATCCCTGAATTATAGGGTCAGGAGCAACCCCTGAGCATCACCAAGTGTGGCCAAAAAAAAAAGAAAAGGAATTTTAAGAGAGCAAGAGTCACAATTTTAGATTTTAAAATATATTATTCAAAGCAATCCCAATCAAAACATAGTGGTATTGACAAAAAGACAAATATGAAATATGGTAAATATGATTATTAAATACAGTGAGCCCTCACATAATTGGTCAAATTATTTTTGACAAAGGTGGTACTGTGAGAAATAAGGAGAAATAAGTACAGCATTTGTACTAAATGATACTGTAGCACCATAGTCCCATTGTTCATCGATTTGCTGGAGCAGGCACCAGTAACATCTCCATTGTGAGACTTGTTGTTACTGTTTTTCGCATATCAAATACGCCACAGGTAGCTTTCCAGGTTCTGCCATGTGGGTGGAATACTATTGGTAGCTTGCCAGACTCTCCATGAGGGATGGAGGAATCGAACCCGGGTCGGCCATGCAAACACCCTACCCGCTGTGCTATTGCTCTATTTATCCTCAAAAGAATGTAGTTGGATGCCTACGCTACACCATTAAAAAAAAAACCTCAAAAAAAAAACCCTCAAAAAAATGGAAAATAGTGACTGTGACAGGTTTTTTCCTTTTTGGGTCACACCCGGCGATGCACAAGCGTCACTCCTGGCTCTGCACTCAGGAATTACCCCTGGAGATGCTCAGGGGACCAGAAGGGATGCTGGGAATCGAACCTGGGTCGGCCATGTGCAAGGCAAATGCCCTACCCGCTGTGCTATCACTCCAGCCCTGTGACAGTTATTTATAAACTGTTTCAGATGACACTTTTCTTCGCCGAAGTACAGAATCGAAGTATCTTTTGATAAATAAATTATTTATTTATTTATTTTTGCCTTTTGGGTCACACCCAGCAATGCTCAAGGGTTACTCCTGGCTCTGCACTCAGTAATTACTCCTAGTGGTGTATGGGAGACCATAAGGCATGCTGGGGGTTAAACCTGGGTCAGCCATGTGCAAGGTAAATACCCTACCTGCTGTATTATCACTCTGGCTCAATGAATGAAATTTTTTTTTTGAGGTATAATGGCACACAGTTTTAATACAACCACCAATCTTCACAAAATAATTTAATACTTTGTGCCTGGGCTAGCAGCATCTTGCACTGTGACATTCCTATACATACATAATAAGCATTGTATCCAAGTACAAATGTTAAAAGCAGAGTAACTTAAGCAATTGCCTATACAAAGTTAAATAGACACTGTAGGTTATTTTTATTCTTGAATCATTTTTGCTGCATAGTAAATTGCAATTACATGTCAGTATAATGTTACTGATCTATAGAATACACTTTGAACTGTGAGGTATGACAACTCCCAATGAGAGAGCTAACATGTAAACCTGAATATTTTGAGTGATTTTTTTTTTTAGCTGCCATGAATGGGTAAGACAAAAAAAAAAAAAATCCAGCATCCATAAGACCCTAGAAACATTTTTCTAATCAAAAAATAAAAATTTAAAACAATTCTCAACTATTTCCTATTATTTCCTCACTGAAGCAGTGTTGAATGAACAAAGGGAAAAAAAATAATATTGAAGTGAAGCTGTTATGGAATTATGGATAAAATTGATTTTTAAAAAATCCGCCAGGTAACTGCTCATTTACTTTACATCAAGTTGAGATCCAGATATGTATATATATATAGAGAGAGAGAAAGAGATATACATCCCAACTTTCTAATTCAAGATTGCCATTAAATACTTCAATGAATGAATTTTTTTTCTTTTGCTTTCTGGGTCACACCCAGCTATGCACACGGGTTACTCTTGGCTCTGCGCTCAGGAATTACCCTTGGCAGTGCTCAGGGGACCATATGAGATGCTGGGATTCATACACGGGTTGGCCAAGTGCATGGCAAACGCTTTACCCTCTGTGCTATCGCTCCAGCCCCTCAATGAATGAATTTTTAAAATGTGAAAAACGTGCACATCAGAATGTCATTCAGTGCTGAAACAGAATGAAATCCTGACATATTATACAAGGTTGAACCCCAGAAATAAGCTAAATGAAATAATTCAGTCTGAAAAGGTTAAATATTGTATAATTCTATTTGATGTTCCTAGGATGGTCAGATTCATAGCAAAAAGACTAGACAGGGTGGAGATAACACAGCAAGTAGGGCACTTGCCTTGCATGCAGGTTCTATCACCCCAGATGGTCCTCCAAGCACCACCAAGAGTGATTCCCTGAGCGCAAAGACATGGTGATCATTGAACACCACAAAGTGTGGTGCCCCACACTTTCAAAAAAAAAAAAAAAAGAATAGTAGCTACTGGTAGGTTTGCTTTGTTTTGTTTTTGGCTCCAAAGCAGTGCTCTCGGGATCTGGGGACAACTTGCTGCAATACTTACTTGGCTAACCAGGATGGCAGTTCATAGAGCCCAAAGATGCTGAGAACCACCAAAGTAACCAGCAATGCTCAAGGGGCTCCAGGGTGATGCTCAGGAAATCCTGAGGTGCTGATGATTAAACCCAGGTAAGGCACATACTAAATATGTACCTTAATCTCTTTATAATGTCCTGGCCCCTATTCTATTTTCACTGTTTAGTTTTATTACCGCCAAGTCACATCTATCTCAAATCAATGGAAAAAGTAATTTCAAAACCTTACCATTCTACAAGCTTGTAGTGACGTGGCATTTTGGCACCCAGAGACTTATAGAAATGCATCTAGACTGTGAGCTGAGCTATGACTCCATGCCACCCAGGGAGGGGGAAGGATTTTCTCTCCCAACGCTTTCTTTCTATGGGGAAGATAGCAGCGGCAGCAACAGCAGCACCCATATGGCATCTGCCATTCTCCAGAACTCACATCCCAGAGGTACGAGCTTGTAGTGACGTGGCGCACAAGAGATCATGGGATGGGGTGTTAACGGCACGTTCTCTGCCCAGATGAGATCCGGAGCAGCCGCACAGGACACGGCCCCTCTGCTCCTTAAAGACTATGATCCGGGAGGTCTACTAACCCAATTTGGCACCCAGAGACTTATAGAAATGCATCTAGGCTGTAAACTGAGCTAAAAAAAACAGAAATCCAAAACCAAGAGGCCACTGTCGTGGCCGCGCGAGCTCCCATAATCATCATTCTCAGCAATGGAAAACAAACTATCAAATGATTCCTTTTCAGCAGGTTTGATTGTTGGGGGAAAATTCCAAATAATAATAGTCAGTTCTCTGTTGAAATATTGAATGTATCCAAAGTATAGAGAGAATAAAGTGAAGATCATTAGCCACTCAGGTGTGAGGTGGGGGGATGGGAGGGGGTATACTGGGGTTCTTGGTGGGGGAACAGGTGCACTGGTGAAAGGATGGGGGTTTGATCATTTTATGACTGAGACTTAAACCTAAAAGCTTTGTAACTTTTGTCACAGTGATTCAATAAAAATTAAAAAAAACTTAATTTAATTTAATTTAATTTCTGAGAATTTAAATTAAGAGTGAATATGATCAGGAAACTCTTGAAAATTCCATTAAAATTCAAGCTACTTTCTACACAGCTCTACAATGCAATAAATAGATGCTAAAGAAAAAATTCATTGCAACTTGTATATATGTGTTTGTAAAACTACCAAAAGAACTATTTGCAAAATCTAAGCAATATGCCAAAGAAAACTGGAGTTAAAAAAAAAAAGTTTCAAGAATATATTTATATTTAGCAGGTCAGAGAGGTCAGTACAGAATAAAAATATCCTTGGAATTTTAGGAGTGGGAAGTGAAGAAAGGGTAGGAAGAGGAAAAGTAAAGAAAAGAATAAATTCTACAGGCTTCAATTTTTCTTTCTCACAAAAATCACAAAACAGGAGCTGTAAGAATTAAGACAAAATGCTTATATGTTAAATGCAAGCAACTATATAAAAACTACAGACAGCAAAGCAGATCTTCACAAGATTAAAAAAAAAGATAATAATACTAATAAAATTACCTGATCATAGAAATTCTTGAAACAGGTTTTTTTTTGGGGGGGGAGCTTTTTGGGGTTACACCCAGCGATGCTAGAGGTTACACCTGGCTCTGCACTCAGGAATGACTCCTGACAGTGCTCAGGAGACCATATAGGATGCCGGAGATCAAACCCAGGTTGGCTGCATGCAAGGCAAACGCCCTCTCTACTGTGCTACCACCCTGGCCCCAACAGTTTTATATTAGTAAAGGAATTCATTTTACTACTTCTTCCATAAAGTACATAAAAACATCATAAAAAAAAATTAAACTCCCAGGGCTGGAGCAATAGCACAGTGGGTAGACAGCTGGCTTGCAAGCAGCCAACCCAGGTTCAATTCCCAGCATCACATATGGTCCCCCAAGCACTGCCAGGAGTAATTCCTGAGTGCAAAGCCAGGAGTAACCCCTGTGCATCCCCTGGTGTGACCCAAAAAGCAAAATAAATAAATAAATAAACAAACTCCCCAATTCCACTAGATTGAAAGCTTCACAAGGTAAAGAATTTTTTACTTATTTGATCACTACTGTTTTTCTAGTCCAATATACTCAGTATACAGCAGATTCTACAATATTTGTTGACTATGTTACCTCATCTCTTAACTAGAATCAATCTTTTCAAAACAAAAAAGAAACTATCCTCCCTACTTTTAATAAGTGATTTTTGTGGTCATCCTAAATTTATGCACTGCTTGACTTTGAAAAAATCAGATAAAGCAATATATTTTCTTCAGTCCTCTTTTCAATTTTCTTGAGATTTATAGTATGTGTATTTTCAACCTTTTTTACTAAAATTTTTTTTTTGGGTCACACCCAGTGATGCACAGGGGGTTACTCCTGGCTCATGCACTCAGGAATTACTCCTGGCGGTGCTTGGGGGACCATATGGGATGCTGGGATTCGAACCTGGGTCGGCCACGTGCAAGGCAAACGCCCTACCTGCTGTGCTATTGCTCCAGACCCTTTACTAAAATTTTAACTTGAATAAAAAGCACAAAGCTTTTCACAATGCAACCATTCATCAACTCACTCGATTCATTTCATTCTTGGAAGTTTTATCCTGAGGCATAAATAGTCATGTCACACTTACTTGTAAGAAGTTCCTTCTTTATGAATGTATAACTACTAATAAATTCACCCATGAACACGCTGTTTTTGTAGGTGATGCTGATAGCATGTCATTTAAAGTCATTCTTTGCAGTCTTATACAATATATATACTGCAGCTGAAGGTAAATTTTTGTTATTTTTTAAAATTTCCCTTAAAATTTTTTTCTTTTTTTTCTTGGTTTTGGGGCTACACCCAGTAATGCTCAAAGGTTACACTTGGCAGTGCGTGGGGACCATACGGGATGCTGGGGATCAAACCCAGGTCATCTGTGTGCAACACAAGCACCCAACCTGTTGTACTATCTCTCTGGCCCTTTTCTTCCATTCTTTAAAAAAATTTTTGGTCACACCTGGAGGACCGAGGCCAACTCCCAATTCTAAAGCTCTGCCTATACTCCAGTCCTGTAATTATTTACTTTTTAAATGTTTTATAACCAAGACACTTCACCAATATCGGCAGACATATTTTTTAAAAATTAGAGCAGCTAATTAACACTAATTATCTTATCTGAAAGAACTAGCCCCTCCAAGACAAAGAACCAATCTGTCACTGTTACCTAATTACCTAAGATGAATACCTAATTTGTAACTGTTTCTAAGACCACACAGCTGTAGACATATTCTTTATTATTGTTCATTGCCACTTTTACAGCAGAATTTAGGGATCAATATACACTAATTTTTCTCTGATGAGTGATAAAGAGAAAAAATTCCTTAAACTTGAGCTTAAGACATTCTTAATTTTTTTCTCTCCATTCCCTGACTTTTCATTGCTATTTGTTATTGTAGCACACCAAGTTGTACACGTGGCTGTGATGTTGGTGATGACACCAGGAGAGCTGATTACACTTAGCAGTGTGGGGTGATGTCATGAATCAAATTCACAAGATGCTTTGAATCAGATACTCAGACCTGATTGTTGACCTTCAAAACCCACAAAATAATGAAGACTTTTAGTGCCATTAAAATCTTAAATAGGGTTTTTCTGTGAAACATCTTCTACTTTTATGACTTTAAATATTTAAATACGGAAATACTCTGAACTGCCTGAAAATTTAACTTCTTACTCACTGATTATCTTCATTTCTAAACAACAAGCTCCAAAGCTAACAGGAAGGATATAATTTATATTCTCGGGGCTGGAATGATAGCACAGCGGTAGGGTGTTTGCCTTGCACGTAGCTGACCCGGGTTCAGTTCCCAGCATCCTATACGGTCCCCTGAGCACCGCCAGGAGTAATTCCTGAGTGCAGAGCCAGAAGTAAAGCCCTGAGAATCACCACGTGTGACCCCAAAAAGAAAAAAAAATTAATATTCTCATGGGCTGGGGTGATACAGCACAAAGGGTAGGGTGTTTGCCTTGCACGTGGCCGACCTGGGTTCGATTCCTCCACCCCTCTTGGAGAGCCCGGCAAGCTACCGAGTATCTTGCCCACATGGCAGAACCTGGCAAGCTACCAGTGGAGTTTCAATATGCCAAATACAGTAACAACAAGTCTCACAATGGAGATGTTACTGGTGCCTGCTGGAGCAAATCGATGAGCAACAAGATTACAATGATAAGGTGATACAGAATATTCTCATACACATGAGACTGGGACAGTGTTAATGATAAAACTTCCTTATATTTTGTTTTACAAAGAGAAAACACTTGTTTTTCACAAGTTATCTCAGATATTTCCATAATAATTTAAATTTATTAGCCTTTGATTTCCTCCACAATGAAATACTAATGTCTAAAAGACTATTTACAAGTATTTAACATGGAGCAGCGATAGCACAGAGGGTAAGGCGTTGGCCTTGCAGGCAGCCGACCCAGGTTTGATTCCTTTGCCCCTCTCGGAGAGCCCCGCAAGCTACCAAGAGCATCCCGCCCGCACAGCAGAGCCTGATAAGCTACCCGTAGCATATTCGATGTCAAAAACAGTAACAACAAGTCTCACCATGGAGACATTACTGGTGCCTGCTCGAGCAAATTGATGAACAATGCGACAACAGTGCTACAGTGTTCTGAATGGGACATGAGAGAGAACAATATAACAGCCCGATATTATCAAACATTTCTTTTATAATTATATTAGGACTATAGCCATGTAGTATTTGTTTTGTTTCGGGTGTTCAGAGCTTACCCTGGCTCTGTATTCAAGAATCACTCGGGACCATATGGGGTGAGGGAGTCCCAGGACCATATGGGGTGAGGAGATTGAATCTGGAGCAGCCACATGCTAAGGCAAGTGACCTACTCTCTACTATAGTTCCAATTCTCCCATACAGTATTTGTTTATTCTAATCAGATTACTGCAGTCCAGTGAATGATGGAAGCCATAATGAAAATCACTGAACCATATTGTATTAGTTTATATTATGTTTTTTCTTATAAATACATGTAATAAATATACTATCTTTGTGACAAAGTTTAATTATAAATTAGGCATAGTAAGAGATTAATAAAAACTAATAATGAAAGATTAAAATGATATACTATAATAAAGGTTAGTGAAAGCAATTTCTCCCTCTCACTCTTTCTCAAAATACAATAGTATATTTTTAGAATGTGACTGACCAAAAGTATCAAGCTACGAAAAAAACAAAACTCAAGATAAAGGGCGACAACAATATACATATATTAGCAAAGAAGGTTCAAGAGACTATTAACAACTATTTAAAAATATTCACTATAATATGTGAAAAAAATAGCTTACTGTCTCGAAGTGTTTCCCAAGCCCACTGATCATTTTTGAAGAAGAGATGTCGTTTGATTTCTTCTACACCATTTCGCCCTAATCTTACTTCTCTGTGTAAGAGGGAAGAAAAAAAAATTGGTTATTATTTTAACCTATACAGTTTTATTGCAGACAGAAACTAAATCTATGTAGGTAAATACAATCTGTCACTGAACCTAGCAAGTATCACACCAATGACTATCTTTAGATAGAAATAGGAAATAAAATATTTTTTAGAGCTCTGTACTGTTTACTTAGCATATACCATATATAACTAAATCTCTTTCCAATTTAATGAAGGTAGAATAGACAAAATTTAAGTTCTCTGGAATTAAAGATCTTATAATTTGATACATGCATACACTAATAAGTACATGTAACACTTGACATATTTATCTTCCAATTTTTTGAGTGTGTAATGACAGGGATCAAGCCCAGGTCAACTACATACAAGCAAATGTTCTACCACTGAGCCAAAATCCCAACTTACATATTTATCTTTAAATAAAGGGGGAGTAGGAGGAACTGGAGAGATAGCACAGTTTGCCTTGCATGCAGCCAATCCAGATTATAGCCCTGCATTCCATATGGTCCCCCAAACAGTCAGAAATAATTTCTGAGTATAGACACAGGAATAACCCCTGAGCACCGTTGGTGTGGCCCAAAAGGAACAAAAAAAAAACACCCCACCATAATAACAGAAATATGGGGTCAAAGTGATAGTATGGCCAGTAGGGTGCTTGCCTTATATGTGGCCAACCTGGGTTCAACACCTGGCACCTCATATGGCCCCCTGAGCCTGTCAGGAGTGACCCTTGAGTGCAGAGCCAGCAGATTAGTGCCAGAGTCTGTGACGCTCACACTATGTGTTACTAAACTTATCAAACTCAGGGTCTTGTTTGTCTCCTTTACTGTCAGTGCTATGATTCATTCTCTCTCTCTCTCTCTCTCTCTAACTGAATTGTGTGTGTGTGCCCCGTTTTTATTCTTCTTTCTTTGTTATAAACATCTAAGCTCTGCTTTACACTAAGGCTCAATGATACAACGCAATCTTACATGACATCAACTATAAAAAACATGTTTTCAATTAAACTACGTGTCACTGATTGCAAAATACCCTCAATTTCAACAATGCTAACGGTGTTTCTAAAAAAGCTCAGACTCCGGGCTGGAGCAATAGCACAGCGAGTAGGGCATTTGCCTTGCACACGGCCGACCCGGGTTCAAATCCCAGCATCTCAGATGGTTTCCTGAGCACCGCCAAGAGTAATTCCTGAGTGCATGAGCCAGGAGTAACCCCTGTACATCACCAGGTGTGACCCAAAAACAAAATAAAACAAAAAAGCTCAGACTCAAGAATGCACAGGGGCTTAAAGCATCTACTTCAAATGCATACATATATATATGGTCATGACTTCAAACCCCTTGTGTACTGAGCATGCTCTTGGCAGCTCTGCTATTTGCAATCCTTGGCATTTCAAGCAATTCTGAGCTGCACCACAGCTGAAAAAATGTATAACAGTCAGGAAGTGCAATCTCTGGGGCACACATGGGTAAGGAACAGTGAAGTCCCCACAACCATACCTTGTGTGTTGCAACTAAGAGTGTGATCCCTGGTAACCATATGTGCAGGCACAGAATTAAGAGTGTAAACTTCAAAGCGTGCTGCTGATAAACAGGCAAGAACCACAACCTATGTACAACACCCAATAAGTACCACAGTTAAAAAAATGTGCAACCTCTGTGATTGCAACAAGTAGGTAGAAGGGAATAAAAATAAATTGCTAACTTTGTTAGAAAATTGAAAGAAAGTTCAGACACACAAACAAAAAATACTCTTATTTTTATACTTAGTAACTAAGTTATAAATTTAATAATTAAATTTGAAAATCATCTGATTTACCCACTACATATTATACCAATATTTTAGGAAGAGCTGAGGAAATAGCTCAGTGTTAGATGCAAGAGACCTAGGTTTGATCCCCAGCATTGCATGGTCCCTGCACACTCTGGGGTGTGGCCCCCAAACAGAAAAAAAACACTTTTATGTGTTCAGCTAATGTTTTAAGGTAAATGAGCTGAGAAAAGTCATCCTAACAAAACCATAGAATTATATTGTTTCACTGTCATGAATGGTTTTATGAAAGGCAATATTATTATTGCCAACATTCAAATACTGAAAATCAGACACAGACCTTAAAAATCTAAGCAGGGTTGGAGAGTTATAGCACCTGCCTACCATGAAGCTATGACTGACACTAGTTCAAATCCAAGCACTGCATTTGGCCCCTCAATACTGCCAGGCATGATCCCTGAGCACAGAGCCAGGTCTGGACCAAAACCAAAACCGAAAAAGAAAAGGCAGGGGAGGCAGGGAGAAATCTGAGCAGCAAAATGAAGACTTTCTTTGACTGGTGAAAAGATTGATGATAAGATTATATATTTACCTGTCAGTAAGGAAAGCACAAATAAGATTTTTTGCTTCTTTTGAAATGTCATTATCATCAGGAAATGTAAGTGAGTTTTTATGATTCATAATCTTACTGTAAGTTCCGACCAGAGAATCAGCATAAAAGGGTGTATCACCTAAATGGAGACAGGGAAAACACAGTAGCAGTTTAAAAATCAGTTTCAAAGATAAAGAATTAATGTTCTTTAAAGATTATTAAATATGAATTTAACAAAATTATACTTTATAAAAGACTAATACCATCACAAAGTTGCTCTATGCCTTTAGTTTCTAAAACACACATATACAGACACATACACACAAAACACCTACTTCCTACAAACAAAACCAATACTTATACTCTATTAGAAGAAGCCAAGGAGTAAGTTGGCAGCCTATGGTATAGGTACATAAAATTCTCCTTTACTTACCTACAAGCATTTCATATAGAAATACCCCAACTGACCACCAGTCACATTCTCTTCCATAATAACCATCACCACCTTGAGATTTTAATACTTCAGGGGAAATATAGTCAGGAGTTCCAACTGCTGTATCACATCGTACCATACCTTCCTAAAGAATGAAAAGACAAATTTTGGATTAGGATACAAAGTCTCCACTTTTTAAAATAATTTTTCTTGGTACAACCCATAAAACTCAAAATATCGTAAAATATTTCATCTGGCTATAAAATATAATAAAATCTAAATCAAACTTGACAAAAACAAATAGCTCAATATCTCTGCCTCTGTCTCACCCACATATACACACATATTATATCCACTCTATCCACAATCATGTTATGGATATGATAGTGATTTTTGTAATTTTCACTATTATTATCCAAGTATTTTCTCAATCCATATATACACATATAAAATATTATTTAATTATGTATGTATTATGGATATGTAAATAATTTTAATTTTACTATATTTCTAGAAGCATTGTCACCATGCACTATTCCCATTTTCTCAATCTAACAAAACCATCTTCATTGCAGAGAACAAGTATATAAGCCATGCAAATAGATTAAAGTGCTAATAACTAATCTGATAAAATAGAATGATTACTTTAAAAATTAAAATTGCCTTCTCCTTGCCCCAAGGAAAACTGGGGACACTGGTGATGGGAAATGTACACCAGTTGAAGGGATGAATACTGTATGACTGAAATCCAATCATGAATAACCTTGTAACTGTGTATCTCACAGTGATTATATGAATAATAATAAAAAAATTTAATTGCCATTCAATTTAACTGTCATTAATTCCCATTTTTAACTGTCATTAATTGTCATTAATTGCCATTTCTTTAACTGTCAGAAACCTTGAAGAGACTATACAGAACCTGACTGTACTAGTAAGAGTGTTGAACCAGAAAGTACATAAATGGAAAATGGCTTGAGAGTGCTAAGCACAATGAGTATTTACCTAAAATGCATTTTGTTTTGTTGTGTTTTGGGGCCATATCTGGAGATGGCTCTGTGCTTACGGATCATTTCTGATAGGGCTTGGTGGAACATATGGGGTGTGAGGGATTGACCTCAAGTGAACAAGCATCGTATAGGCTGTACTATTGCTCCAACCCCACCGAAAATACATTTTTACTTATTTATTCAATTGAATCACTGTGAGCAACACTTAAAAGCTTTCATGTTTGAGTTTCAGTCATACAATGACCGAACACCCATCCCTCCAACCAGTGTACATTTTCCACCACCAATGTCCCCAGTATCCCTCCTACCATCGCCACCCGACCCCTTGCCTCTATGGCAGACAATTTCCTTCTTACTCTCTCTCTACTTTGGGGCATTATAGTTTGCAATATAGAGAGGCCATCATATTTGGTCTTTTATCTACTTTCAGCACACATCTCTCATCCCGAGAGATTTTGACTTAGTGATCTCTTCTCTATTCCAGCTGCCTTCTCCCCCAGCTCATGAGGTTGGCTTCCAACCATGAAGCAATCTTCCTGGTCCTGTCTCTACTGTCCTTGGGCATTAGTCTCATATTATGATATTTACATTCCACAAATGAGTGCAGGCATTCTATGTCTGTTCCTCTCTTTCTGACTCATTTCACTTAGCATGATACTCTCCATGACCATCCACTTATAAGCAAATTTCATGACTTCATCTTTCCTAACAGCTGCATAGTATTCCATTGTGTAGATGTACCAAAGTTTCTATACAGCTGTCTGTTCTCAGGCACTCGGGTTCAAAAATGCATTTTAATGCTCTATCCAAGACAAAAGCTACAGACTTGTCACTTATTTCAATTGGTATAAACGCAATAGAATTATGTTACATCAAAAGATCTCGGGGCTGGAGCAATAGCACAGCGGGTAGGGCGTTTGCCTTGCACTCGGCCGACCCGGGTTCGATTCCCAGGATCCCGAATGGTCCCCCGAGCACCGCCAGGAGTAATTCCTGAGTGCATGAGCCAGGAGTGACCCCTGTGCATTGCCGGGTGTGACCCAAAAAAAAAAAAGAAAAAGAAAGAAAGATCTCATGTAACGTTTCTCTCTAACCAATAAATTTTCTTTTAAAATAATAAATACAGGGCTGGAGTGATAGCACAGCAGGTAGGGCGGGTAGGGCGTTTGCCTTGCACGTGGCTGACCCGGGTTCAACTCCCAGCATCTCATATGGTCCCCTGAGCACTGCCAGGGTGATTCCTGAGTGCAGAGCCAGGAGTAACCCTTGTGCACCGCCAGATGTGACCCAAAAATAAATAAATAAATAAATAATAAAAGATGTTTAAAAAATTAATTAAATAAAATAATAAATACAGATTCCTGGTTATTGTTCTGTGATGTTCTAAACAACAAATTAAGAAAAAGCAGCTGACTTGCTCCTTATCTATGCAAATACCACTTATAATGTGAATACTAAGAATGGATGCCTTAGGTCTTACTCTCAAAGTAACAAGATCTTTTACATGTTAAAAGAAAACTAAGTAAAACATCAAAAGTGACACATAAAATGAAATAGAATTTTTAGAGAATCTAATTTTAGCACTAGCATTATTAATATTCAGTGATTCTTATGCTAACTCTATTTCTAATACTGTAAATTACAGAGATGCTCTAAAGAACTAGTAAGTGTAAATTCAATTTACCCTAAACAAGGGAAAAAATAAATCCCTACACATTACTACTAAAACATTAAGGCCACAGCAATTATTTAAACAAATAAAACAATGCACATCAATTCTGTGCAAGACGAGACACAGTGAATTATTACGGTACTTTCTAGAAAGCATCCATCCTAATTTAGAAAAATTAAAATCTAATTATTTAACCTTATTCATCTTCATACAAGTACCAAAATCTGCTAGCTTCAAATGTCCAGACTTATCCAGCAGCATGTTATCAGGTTTCACATCTCTAAGGAAGGAAAACAAAAATAGTAACATACTTCTGAAACAGATAAGACACCAATAAAAGTTAGATGAAGCAGTTATTTAAAGCCATGCATCCTCACTCAATCCAGATAAGGCCACCTTTGATCTATATATGCTCCTCATATGCTTTCTATCTACATCTATTAATCATCACTATGAAAACTCTTCCATATGCTAAAGCCTCAGGGAAAACAGTCCTATAACACTCCCTTTCCTTTATTTTTTGGCCACACCTAGGATGCTGGCAAGCTACCGAGAGTTTACTGCTCACACAGGGGAGTGCCTGGCAAGCTCCCCTTGGCGTATTCATATGCCAAATACAGTAACAATGATGGGTCTCATTCCCCTGACCCTGTAGAGCCTGCTAAAATCTCAGGGCTAAGATGGAGACATTACATGAATGGAGCAAATAGATCAACGGGATTGACAGTGACAATGACAGTGACCTAGGATGCTCAGGGCCTACTCCAGACACTGCTTTAGAGATCACTCCTGGTAGGGCTAGAGGACCTATGGGGTTCGAATAATTGAATGGAGGTCACCCAGAAAGAAAGCAACACAAATTTCCTTCAGGCTATAATCTGTCCAGCCTCTCCCTTTCGTTTTCAGCAGTCTGACTGCTTCAGGGAAAAGAAAGTCATTTGAGAGAATAACCACAAAACAACAACAACAAATACAACTTAAACATACAAGACAGAAAATGCAGGAATACACCCAAGACTGAGCTGAGTTACTACCATCTTTGTGTCCCAGTAAATATACACTGGATTCAAATGAAGCTATTCTACAAACACATATGATTTATATATAATTATATATGTATGTGTTATATATTATAGATACATATTCTATAGTACATCTTTAATGTTTACTAAATAGATAATATATATTTATAATATGTAATATATTTAAATATAGTTTATATATTTAATAAGTATTAAATGTATGTAATTTATATATGACTTACTAATTAATAAGAAAAATGTTTATTTAAAATTTACACATAAGAAGAAATCAAAAGCAAATTATTTTGTACATAAAAATGTCTAACACTCTGGTACATATTTTTAGATACATAATCAAGATTAAAGGATGTTAAAGAACACACTGATATCATCATTAAATTGAAATGTTAAAACTTTTGAAGGTTTTAAGTTCTGAAACATCACTCATGTTATATGGAAGGAGACAATTCTGGATTTAAGTGGGAAATGCTAGGTCAAGTAAAGCTTAGTATTTTTCAGTTTCTCTCATTAACAAATAAAGTTTAAAACATTCAAATTTTTACCTATGAATAAAGCCCATGGAATGAATCGCATCCAATGCAAGAACGACTTCTGCAGTATAGAACCGCGCCCATTTTTCAGGGACATCATAGTTACTCATTAAGTTTACAAGATCACCACCAGGCATGTATTCCATTACCATGTAAAGATAACGATCATCTTGGAATGCATAAAAAAGCTGTAAAATGCAAACAAATACAAAGTGAAATTAAGAAAGATGGTTTAAGAATGTATAAAAATACTAACAATTAACATAATTATAATAATCAAATTGCTGCAATCTTAAGTATTCAAAAAAGCAAAACAAAACAAAAAACCCCCAAGTATCAGATCTTAGCACATATAAAGAATCTAGTAACTGAGTATCTTTAAAGAGTTTGAGGATGATTTTTCACCCCTCTATCAATACAAACAATTTTTAAGCTGAAAAAAATTTCGCAGTAATTTCAAGAAAGACTGTCTTGAACAAAAATATATTGTAATTACAATTCAATTCGCATAGTGCTGGGTTTACTGGAAAATTTATATCGACTCCACAAGTCTCAAGAAGTTTAATAAATGAGTCTCAGTCGCTCCTTATCTGTGTAAGGAAGCAATGCATCAGTGCCTCAGCAACTATAATCCCTTCAAAAAGAAAGGGACATGTTTGACTTTCACGTTGACTTTCCTGTCAGGCAGTTAGCAACTAGTTAAGATTTAATAATAGACATAAAGTAATATATAAACTAGAGGAATACTTTGTAGAGATGAAATGTCCTTCAGAACTTTTAAAAAAAAAAAAACCAGTACAACAGATGCTCAATAAATGATAAGTCAGTTGGCGGGGGAGCAATAAAAGCCAATAAAGCAGCAGGAAGAATGCAGTGACTAAAAGAAAAGAAGAAGAGTAAAGTCCATTGAGACAAACCCAGCAGAATAACAAGTACAGACATATTATGTGAGTAGGGTTAAAGTCAGAAGAAAAGCAAATTTATGAATGGACATTTTAAGTAAAAGTGAGATCAGAACTAAAGAAAAACAAGTTCTAAAAAGATGATAGCTAAATTTTCCATTTATGCCTTAATATATACATGCTTCTATTTTTCAAGTGTATGAGACACACACACACACACACACACACACACACACACACACACACACGTAGATTGATAGATAGTTCAGGTAGAGCAGAGGCACAAAGTCCTGAGTTTGATCCCTGATAACACGTGCACCCATCATCACTGCCCACATGTGGCTTTCACAAAAATAATGACACCTTCCCTAGGGATGGCTTCCACATAAAAAACACCTCCCCCAACCCCCTAAAAAAAGGGAGAAAAAGACAAAAGGCAATCTAACCCAAAATTTACATTTATGAGCAAGTAAACTAGGGCCTAGAGAAGTAAATACTTTGGCCATAGTTCCACAGATAGTCAAAACTAGACTAAAATCTGCAACTACTCACTTATAGTATACTTTTCTCTTTACTGAAACCCTACAGCTAATAAACACAATATAATTTGAAATTCTAGCTAACTCATTTTTCCTTAACATCTCCCAATCCTCTCCACAACTTGAATGGAACAAATAAACAGATAAACGAGTCTCATATTTTTAAAAAAATTAATTTCAGTATAAAAAGTATCTATGGTATAAAAATATAACTTTCCCTAAATCAAAGCAGATTAATTGTCCTAATACTTAAAATCTTCAGAAGCCTATTTTGATTTGAGTGTATTTTTCTCCTAGAGATGAATCAATAAAATCTAATTTCATTATTTTAGAAAGGTAAGACCATTTTCTAATTACCTACTATTCTCTTTTACTATTCAAATAAACCAACTTTCTTACATTTTAGCTACTAAGTAGGCTAGCAACAATATCAACAATAGCAAAACCATACCTGAACGACCCAAGGACTGTTAGCAAAGGCCATGATGTCCCTTTCTTCCCAGAAAAAAGCAGAATCTGATCTCTTAATCATTTCAAATTTACTTAGAAGTTTCATGGCATATACCTTCCTGGTAGATTTATGCCTTACCTTTAAAATGGAAAACATACAATAATGAACATTTTATGAATAGTTAAAGCTGAGCATTTCCCTGAACAATTACATCTTTTAAAGATCTTATTAAATAATTTTTACATTATTGACCTAGTTATTTGTATTTTATTCCCTCCTACTTAACTATCCCATCTGGGTAATGTCAAGGCTTTATTTACCAAAGGTAAGAAAGCAGAGAGTCTTTTGCCCGCACACCTGGCTGTCTTCCCCAGGGCCCCTCAGAGGGGATGGGCTCCTGCTTCCCTGCCACCCCGAGCAGAGTTCCTGGTGGCCGAAGACCACCGGAACCTAGCTACAGCCATGCTGGAGGGCCCTCTCCACACATTCGGACAGGCCTCATGCATGAAGGTACCGGCAGAGGAACCCAGGTGTGTGTAATCCCATCAACGGCCAACATCCAGAGAGAGACTTAAAAGCAAGCTCCAAGAAGATATCTTTAGCTTACTTCTCCCTCTGGGAGAAACTGGCAAACTTCTGAGAGTTTCCTGCCCACATGGGACAGCCCTGCAAGCTTCCCATGGTGTATTCATATGCAAAATCCAGTAACAAGCTGGATCTCATTCCCCTGACCCTAAAGAGCCCCCAGTGCAACATCTTTAGGAGGGCCAAGTCGAGATAGACTTCTAAGATCTCAGGGAAAGGACGAAATGAGATGTTACTGAGCCCGCCCGAGAAATCGGTGATTAACGGGATTTCGTTATTCGTGAAGAAATATTAGGGAAACATACTTTATTCTTTATATTATAGCCATTTTCCCCTTCTTCATTTTGCTTTGTATGCTGACTTCTATTTATAAAACTTACTACTCCAAAGCAGTTTAGATAATCTATCATTAAGAGTAAAGATTTCTCATTTGATATTTGAGGACTTTAAGTGACAGTGACTGAACCCAGGTCCTCATGCATTCAAGGCACATACTTTACTGTTGAGCCACATCTCCTACTTGTTTAATGTTTAAAATCTTTACCTATGGGTGTTTGGGGAAAATACTTCACAGCACTACTATATTTGACCATATACTTTTCCACAGAAGAAATTTTTTTCCCCCCACAAAAAGTCCTGCTGTTGCTGGAGCGATAGCACAGCGGGTAAGGCCTTGCACGTGGCCAACCCAGGTTCGATTCCTCCATCCCTCTCGGAAAGCCCGGCAAGCTATGAGAGTATTCTGCTCACACAGCAGAGGTTGGCAAGCTACCCATGGCATAGTCAATATGCCAAAAACAGTAACAACAAGTCTCACAATGGAGACGTTACTGGTGCCTGCTCAAGCAAACCAATGAACAATGGCAACGACAGTGCTACAGTGCTACATACTTTTCCACACCAAAATAAGAACATCAAGGGCAATTTAAAGCAACAGTTTTATACAAACTATATTTCTCCAACAATTATGTTAAACTTAAAAGATTCTTTTGATATTACTAAATAACCTACCAACTGGACTTCTCCAAATGCACCTCTACCAATCACCTTCACTACTTCATAATCTTCAGCTTTCATGCGCAAATCTCTAATTTTATTTATTGTGTCTTTATCTGTAAGAAAAGAAAAAAATGTAATTTGAAATCTCTGAAGCATAGAGTGCTTGTTTTATATGTGAGTTTTAAAGGAATTCAACAAAAATCAGTAGGACTAAATATATAATAGCACATGCAAAGTTATAAGATAGAGAAATGGTCAACATGTGAAGAATTATTTAAAATTCTGGGCTGACTTCATTCCCAGTTTTAGTTTTCTTTGACGTATAGTTAATAGAATGTTTCAGCAAACAAATCCATTACAAAGACATAAAGGGAAAAATTAATCAGGCCCTGGTACTTTAAGCCCCTCACATTTGATCTAAAATCATAGGTAGATATTATAATGAAATTAAAATTTCTTTTTATGAAGTCAATTTCAAAGATCCTGGTTTTTTTTTAAAGCATATAATGTATCAAAAATAAACACAGTAAAATATCACATACTTATATATCATTCCATTTATTAGAGCCTAGGTTTTAAATTAAAACAACAGTGGGAATCTCAATTGTTTATATAAACCTGTCATGCTACAAACTACAATAATTTTCAAATCCCCACTGGATAGATGTTCTAATTCCTAATTTGGTCATAGATTAAAATAAGGCTATTTTAATCCACATGGGTCAACACTGGCATGAGATTACATAGAAAAACTTAACATTTCAGAGTTGTACAAAATGCAGAACACCTATTAAACTTAAGTTCTAACTCCTAATAAAAGTTGCATAAAATATATTTATCTCTTTTCAAATGCACATTTAAGCTTTTGTTTGCACACTTTATAACCAATAAATGCAAGCAATAAACAGCAAGCTTTGACACAAGGCTAACATTAATTCAGCATAACAATAATACTTCAACATAAGTTAATTTTTGATTACTCTTCTACTCCTACCCTTTCTAGGGTTAGAAAGATATAGAGATATACATATGCAAAATAATTAATTTACTGACCAAGTATTTATATTTACAATACTGGATCTATCACTGTAAATAGATATATTTGTAAAGGTAACTTTAAAACATAACTCATGCTTTTTAGTTCAAGCTCCAGTATTGTAGAAATACACACACACACACACACACACACACACACACACACACACACAGAGTAAGGTAGATAAGTAAGCCAGTGCATATTGAGAACACTTAAGCAATGATTACTACTACGAGGAGACTTTCTGGAAACAATGAGACCTAAAACAAGCCTAAAAAAATAGTAATGATAAGTTGGTGAGAAGAGAAACGATGAGAAGATAGTATACCCACCTGCCAATATAAGCAAAAGCACAGAACAACTATAGGCCAGCAGCAATAAAACCACTATTTAATCAGTTATTTACTCAACAAGAATCTTTTTCATATCAAAGCATAAAGTTCCATATGCAAAATAAATGTTTTAAAATGCTCTGTTTTGCTAACCACTTTCCATGACGCAGTCTGAGAGTACTATGGGACCCACTGGGAACCAACAACTTGGAAACTACTATTATGGATAGGAAACCATGAAAAGCAGTAAGGGAGATCAACAATACAGGCAAATTTTACATTTCAGTTAAACCACTTTAGGAAATATGTATTCAAAAGATGAAATTAATAAAGGAAAGACTAGAGGTGAAGATAATTTTGAAAACAATGTAGTATTCTAGAAAAGAGCTAAAGTCCTGAAGCAGGATAATGCATCATGTAATAGCCTACGGGATTGAGAAAGAATTCCTAGCTCTGGTTACAGGAGATTTTGAGCCATAAATAGGCTACAAAGTCTGTGTCGTAGCTCAGAATATATATCTGCTGTAAATGTGTAGTAATGGAGATCTTGCTACCTATTTAATTTCATCTAGCATAAGAACCATAGAAGCAATCTGAGATTACTTGTGATTCAAACATTAAGAAGTTGAAAAGAAGACACTAAAGAACATTATTAAGTCTGGTAGAAAAATCCAATTTCAATAATCAGTATTCGTGTGAATTAAGAGTTGAGAGTACAGTGAATAGTTGAGAGTATCATTTTCACTTTCATAGTTCAGAAAAATCATCATGGCTTTTGTCTTAGGCAGCTGCCATGCAAAATGCCATATAGACTGTTGACTTAAGCAGTATAAATTCATTTTTATCAGAGTGCTATATGCTGGAAATTCAAGATAAAGGGACAAGTGTGTTTAGTTTCTACTGAGTTCTTCTATCCTGATTTGCTGTAAGACACCATCCATCTCTGTGTGTGCCCAAGTGACCAGGAAAACATGTGCATTAATTCTCAACACATAAATAAACCTTTCTTACCTGAGTCTTTACACCTGCATTTTTACTGACCCTAATTCCAAATAGACATGTTAGGGATTAGAGTTTCAATACAGGAATTTGGGAATGAATGTTAACAACACAATTATACCATAGTAGTATTTAACCACAGTAAGATGTTAACAATGCTAAATCATCAATCTGCTATATGCAAAGATAAATCAGAATGTTTTGCTAACGTTTTTTTTTTCTTTTCTTTATTTTTTTTTTTTTGAGAGGGTGGGAAATGGGGGAAGTATTTTGGGTCCTACCCAGTTGTGCTAAGGGACCACTCCAGATATGTTTACGGGAACTACTATGAGGCTGGGGGTTGAACTGTGGTCTGCAATGTGCCCTAGTCCTATACTTCACTCTGACCCTCGCTTTAGTTTTAACCAAAACGGGTAACACCATGAGCAAGAATGTTTCCCACTGACATTGTAGTTCAGTAACATAGCAGTCAAGTATCTTCCACCAAGTACCTGTCAATGTCTAACACTGTTAACTATAGGTTTTAAATGCCTTTTTTATGCATCATATATAATTTTAAACTACCATCATTTCTAACATATCTTTAGCAGACTCCTCTTTAAGCTGTACTTAGTGTTTTCTCAACTTCTTCAAAAACTATTCTTTTCTGGTAGCTGTAGAGATAACTCAGGACCGGAACAATCAGTCCTGGAGCCCCAGGCTTGATCCCCAGCACTGTATGATCCCCAACCACCACTGAGAGGGACCCCAAGCACTGAGATAGGAACAGCCCCTGAACACTTCCCTAAGTATGGCTTAATGGTACCCACCACCCTAAATCTTTTGTATTTTGTTCTATGCAAACTATAGAGGGTATTACTTTTACCACTTCAAACTTGGCACTGATTCTTCTAATAAGAGTTTTAAAAAATGTCTTAAAAGTTGGCTTTCATTTTAATTGCTGATGTTTACCCAATGGATCTCAATTCCTTCCATGAGCAACTGTCTTGCCAAAAATAGTCTAACAAAACAAAATCTACAAACTCTCCATCATAGAACCATGGACTAGTTTCTTTATGACAGACAAGAGCCCTTTCTCAAAATCTCAACCACCTACATTTTAGAAATATGCTATGGTTAAGCTGGTTTCTCCAACCACTGTTGAGAGCAGTACAGATATTTATAACTTAAAGAAAGAAAAAAGTCCGGCAACTGATCAAGCTGCTTAATGGCTATGATACCAGAGACTCCAAAACAAATCTTGGAACTCAGTGGCTTTTGGTACAAATGCATCCAGATTTTGCATTAGGTTGCTGGCGCCAAGCCACCCCAGGTAGGAACAGGTTTTGTGCTTTGGCCTGTTCCCTCTGGTGGCTCAGTCGCCGCCATCTTCCAAAGGCCTAAGGACAGCCAGGTAGTGGCCTGCAGTGACGAGACAGGCGGGACCTCAAGGGATAGGGGTGGAGCCGGCCTTTTCCTCCCCAGCCCCTCCCCAAAGAGATCCCTAGCCCACGAACAAGCCCTCTGGCGACTGAGCAAGCTGCTTAAAGGCCAAGATCCAAGAGACTACGAAACAATCTCAGAACCCAGTGGCTTTTGACAGAAATCCCTCCAGATTTAATTATTAAAACTTCAGAATTCCAAAATCGCACAGCAATCATATGCTGTTCATAATTAGCAACAGAAAACAAATTGTCTAATGTTGCCTTTTCTGCAGATCTAAGTGTTGGAGTAAAATTCCCCCCTCCCCCCCCACAAAAAAGTCAGAGTATAGTGGGCATGGTCTTACATGCAGCTGACTGTGTTCAATCCCAGGTACACCAGATAGTCTCCTGAATGCAAAGCTAGCACTATGCCTTAAACTCTGCTCTGTGTGGTTCCCACCCCCACCCCTACTCCCCTGCAAAAACCCCAAACCAAAAATCAATCAATAGTGCTGAAACTAGTAGCCAAACTGCTCAGTTAAGGAAGTTCTTCTGCATGATTTGACAGTAACTGAAGTATGGATGTGGATGCCAATGAGATGAGATCGTATGGGTTTTTTTTTTTTTTTGCGTCACACCCGGCGATGCACAGGGGTTGCTCCTGGCTCTGCACTCAGGAATTACCCCTGGCGGTGCTCAGGGGACCATATGGGATGCTGGGAATCGAACCCAGGTCGGCCGTGTGCAAGGCAAACGCCCTACCCGCTGTGCTATTGCTCCAGCCCCAAGATCGTATGGTTTTATTGGTCATGTTTGAAGACCAATCTTGAACACATTCTTATGTTTATTACTTGAGCCATGTATAATCATGCTGACATTTGAATGAACATGTGTCAAAAATCAATAAAAAAGAATCCACTTGTAAAACTCCAAATTTTTATCTGTAGTTCAGACTATTTCCTTAAGTCATATCCATCTATATACACACAACACACACATAAATAAATTCAGTTATTTATTAAAAATTATCTACAAGGTTAAAAATTGACAAACCTCTCTCATGTGTTCAAAACTGAAGGAAAGGCTGGAGAGATTAAATAGGCTATCATTGAATGGCATGCTTTGCTTTAATTTTTTTTTAACTTACTGGGCCACATCAAGCAGTGTTCAAGAGTTATTCCCAGGGGTCTGAGAAAAGTACAATGGGTATGACAAGGTTGGGGCAGAGGGGTTTCATGTGGTCAAAACCAAAAGAAACACACACACACACACACACACACACACACACACACACACAATTCCTCTGAGCTGGAAAGGTAGGATAGCAGGTAGGGTGCTTGCATGGATATAGCAGATACAAGTTCCATCCCTCACATGAGTATGAGCCCCACCAGGAGTGATTCCTGAGTTCAGAGCCAGAAATAACCCTTTAGCATTACCGGGTGTGGCCTCAAAACAAAACAAAACAAACCCCACAAAACCACCAAAAAAATCAAAACCACAAAAAAAGTTATTCCCAGATCCTAAAGTATGTGATCATTTAATCTTCAATACAGGAGCAAAAAATATGAAGCAGAATAAGGAAAACTTCAACAAGTGGTGCTGAGGGGCTGGAGTGACAGCATAGCGGGTAGGGTGTTTGCATTGCACTCGACCGACCCGGGTTCAAATCCCAGCATCCCATATGGTCCCCCGAGCACCGCCAGGAGTAATTCCTGAGTGCAGAGCCAGGAGTAACCCCTGTGCATCACAGGGTGTGACCCAAAAATAAAAAAACAAGTGGTGCTGAGAAAACTGGGCAGCTACACATAAACAAATTCAGATCTCTCTCTAATTCCGTGCACAAAAGTCAAATCAAAATGAATGGGTTAAAGACCCTGAAATAAGAACTGAACCATAGAGTACATAGAGGAAAACGTAGGTAGAACTCTCCATGGTATTAAGGGCAGCAGGTAGGGTATTTGCTTTGCATGTGGCCAACCCAAATTCAATCCCCGTCATCCCAGATAGTCCTCCAAGCACTCCCAAGAATTCCTGAAAGCAGAACCAGGAGTAAACCTGACCACTGCCAAAAAAGAAAGAAAAAAAGAAATAGAGGAATTCTTCATGACATTGAAACTAAGGCACCTTCAAGGATGTAAAACTCCACTGACCAAGCAAGTAGAAGCAAAGATAAACAAATGTGACTACATTTAGAAGCTTCTATACCTCAAAAGAAACGATGATCAGGAAACAAAGACGGCCCACTTATCTGATAAGGGTAAATATCAAAGACATAGAAGGCACTGGTGTAACTTTACAAGAAAAAAAAAACAGTCAACCCTTTCAAAACATAGGAGAAGAGATGAACAGAAACTTCCTTAAAGAAAAAATTACAATGGCCACAAAGCACGGAAAAAATGCTCTGCATCACTAATCATCAGGAAGATGCAAATCAAAACTGTTGTTTTGAATGAGAAATTATCTCACATCACAAAGACCAGCATGCATCAAAAAGAAAAAGAACAACCAATGCTGGTGTGGATGCAGGAGAAAGGGACTCTCATTTACTGTTAGTAGGAATGTCGGCTGGTTCAGCCCCTCTGAAAAACAAAAAATGAGGAATTGAGCTTAGCTAGAAATAAAATATAGAAAAGATATTGGCACCCCAATGTTCCTTAAAGCACTATTTACAACAACTCATGTGTTCAAGAATAGATGACTGAATAAAGAAGGAATGGTACATATGTATATAATGCAATATTACTTGACTATAAGAAAAATAGTCATGCAGTTTGCTGCTACATGGAAAAATCAGGAAAGTATCATGCTGAATGAAGTTAGAGTAACAGAGAGAACACTTCACTTCAATGATCTCAGAAATATAATGGTGCAGTAACAAAGACCCAAAGACAATGAAAACAAAGACCATGAGAACTGGTACTCATAGAAAATCTAGACTGGGGAATAGGATGAGGGTGAAGAGGTAAGGGCAACGCCTATAATGGAAGGAAGCATCCAACTAGGAGGTGGAGGTGGTGCTAAAAGGTGGTAAAATGTTATGTCTGAAACCTTATCAGCAATGGTACTTCTACAAACCAGTGCAAAACATATACAACACACACACACATACATATATATATATGTATGTGTGTGTATATATGTATGTTATCTCACACTGTTGGTAAAATCAGACTGGTGGGTGGGAGGTAAATAGGGGTGGGGGACATTAATGAAGGGGCGGGGATACTGGTGAAAGAATCAGTGTTGAAACACTGCATGCCTGAAACCTATTGCTCTGTGTTTTGGGGTAATTCTTCACAGCGCTCAGGAGACCATGCAGGACAGGGATCAAACCCGGCTGTCCCTCAGGCAAAACATTCACTCACCCTTTCAGTTATCTACCTAGTACCTCTGGAGATATGTTTTGCATGCTGGAGGCCGGGAAGGCCAGGGTTCAATCCCCAGCACATAATTTTCTGAGCACCTGAGCTGGGAGTAGCCCTGGTGTTCCATCTATGTAGGGCACCAAAAAAAAAAATGAAACAAAACAAAAGAGATGTTGTCAGGCAAAACTTCTATGATCAACTCAAGGGTGTTGTGACTTTTTTTTTTTTTAATCCCACTACACTATACATCCTATCTTTTAGGAAAACATGCTGGCTGTATCTCTGAAATATATCTACAATCTGGACAATGCCACCAACATCTCTTCCTTGAATTATTGCAATAGCTTCTGAACCAATTTGCCTGTTTCTATGCTTGCTTCTTCATATTCTATTCTTAACACGAGATGGCATTCTTAAAAACACAAGTCAGATCATGTCACTCCTCTTCTAAAAACTCTTTAATGTCTTGCCATCTCACCCAGAGCAAAAGTCAAAGATTTTACAATGGCCTACAAGACTCTACATGACCTAGCCTATTTCTTTACTTCTGACATCATCCTACTATTCCCTCCCTTGCTTAATTCGCTCGCCACAATGGCTTTCTTGCTGTTCTTTACACATGCAAGGTATCCTACTCTCAAATTATTTGCATTGGCTATTCCTCTATATGCCATTCTGTTCCCTCAGATATTCATCTGACTAACTCTCCAAAATACATCCAGTCTTTTTTTTTCCCAAAGGCCACCTTTTAATGAACTTGCCATTGTCACTCTTTCTAAAACTGAAAAATTCTCAGATCTTCCAAACATTTTCAAAGCATTTCTTGTCACCCATGGTATCAACCTCTTTGTTAGAGATAGTCTTTCATATATTTAAAATGAACGTTATAATTATAATACATTAAGTATAATTTATATAATTATATTTGTAACATATTGCTATTTGTGCATTATATATTTCTTACAAATATACTTATAAATACTATTCTAATTATAAAAATTATAATTATAAGATTATAAATATAGTGAGCCTTCATTAAGTCTAAGACCAATATATGTAATCTCATGACTATCCAGACTCTTATTTTTCTTAACCAATTTTTGGTTATCAATTATGTTAATTAAGAAGATACTGTTAGCTGTTTTGCAGTGTGAGAAACACAGTACATACAGTAAGCAAATGGATGGGAAATTGAGTGATAGACACCTTAAGTCTTCACAAGCCAGTACCTAGACAACTAGTCTTTAAATAAATACAAATTAATAAGAAGGGCAATGTAGAATGGGTCACTACAAGGTTGCTAAAAGTTTAAAAACAGTTGAAGGACTGAAGACAGTATATGAGGGTGGGGCACATGTACTCAACCCTGGTTCAATCCACAGCAACACATATGGTCCCTTGAACACCACCAGAGTGATCCCTGAGTACAGTCAGGGAAGAGACCTGAGCACCACGGGGTATGGCCTAAAACCTCCCCTAAACAGTAATAAAAAATTAAAATATTTAAAGTATATACAATCTTCAATCTGACATCCTAAGAAACAATTTTTCTTAAAATATTTTTAAATTATTTTATAATTGGTAAATTCTAAAGCGATTTATATTAAAGAGTTGATATTATTTATGTTAATATTTATGTTTGCATGTTTATAATTTGTATGTTACTAACAACTCTAATAATAAAATATTTTAAATATAAGAATTCAATAACTATATAGTTACAAAGAAATGTTAACACTGCATTAATTCAGTAATTATACTACTGAAGAATAATTATATAATTTCAACATAAAATGATTTATTAAGAGACACTGACCAGAGAGATAGTATAAGAATAAGGTGCTTGCCTTGCATGGGACTGACCCTTGCACAGAATATGATTTTTCTGAGCATTGTCAGGAGTGATGCCTGAGAATAGAGACAGGAGTGAGCCATGAGCAAACCAGTTTATGACCCAAATCCCCTGCCTCTCAAAAGATATAATAAACTACATGTGATATACGAACTCAATTAACTTTACTATTTATTTCAACTTTGCTGACTGTATTACTTCCTAACAATACATTCATTTACCTAACCAAAAATTCTAAATTATATAAACAATATTTTATCTCTTTAGATTATAAGACACCTCTCAACTGTTAGAATTTTTTAAAAATGTATTAGCAATGGGGCCATTGGGGGCAGGGCACTTGCCTTGCACACAGCCAACCTGGGTTCAGTCCCTGGCACCCACTGAGCACTGTCAGGAATAATCCCTTAGCACAGATCCAGAAGTTACGTTCTGAGCACACCTGAGCATGGCCCAAAACAACAAACCAAAAAAGTTATTAGCATAAATAAAATGTAGCAATAAAACGTATTCACTGTACATTGATGTGAATGCTACTGCTTTTGCCCAAATAAACCCAGTATCCTGGCATACTTGTTTTTTTGGGGGGAGGGGGTTTTTGGGTCACACCCGGCAATGAACCAGGGTTACTCCTGGCTCTACACTCAGGAATTACTCCTGGAAATGCTCAGGGGACCATATGGAATGCTGGGAATTGAACCCACGTTGGCTGTGTGCAAAGCAAATGCCCTACCCTCTGTACTATTGCTCCAGCCCCTGACCTGGCATATATTTAAAATAGTGAAAGCAGGGTCTGGAGAGATAGCACAGGGGTTATGATTAAAGCGCTTGCTTTGCACATGGCTGACCCAGTTCCACCTCTGGAATCACATACACGCCTGAGCACCACCAGGAGTGATCCCTAAGCAGAGCTAGGAGTGAGACCTGCCAGATGTGACACAAAAACCTACATAAGCAGCCAAAGCATCCAAATAATCTCTAATTTATCTAAAACTAACCTGAAAAAATTATACTATATTAAATTTCATAAAAGTTGATTGCTTTAATATGAAAATTATTTTATGCTCAAACCTTCAAATACAATTCAAGCTTTAGAAGGATGTGTTATGCTTTGCCAGTGAAACAGCGAGTAACCCAGCCTGAAAAGCAGACTGAGGAAAATGAATTCCATAACATAGCATAAAACAACTTTTAGATATTGTTGATGTCTGAATCTATAGCGTTATTTCTAGATACTCTCCCCAATAGTACTCTCAGCACTGTCCAGTTATTTGTAACTGCATTACCACTCTATCCCTTTGCAGTTGTTGACTACTAACCCTAAAATGTCCTTATTCTATTACCCATTTTGATTAGATTACTATCAGATATGCTCTAATCTTGTATCTCCTTCTACAACCATTTCTGATTTCCTCAAACAGTGACTCTTTTTTGAGATGCCACTGTTTCCCTAATATGTCACTAATTCTGGACAGAGTTATAACCCATTTTGTACTAGCAAGAATTTGTACTTGGCCTCTCATCAAATGAGAAGTGCTTGCAATTGCCTATTTTTTAGTTCTTTTGATATACTGATAAGCAGAAAGATAAGTCAATGCAAAAGAAAAAATTAAAATTTTCCTGCAATTAGTTAAGATATGAGATTAAGAAAACATTTGCACCTAAAAAGTTTGCAATTGGGCCAGAGAGAGTACAGGTGGTAAGTCTCTAAATGCAGTTGTGTCTGTAGCAACTCTGGACCAAATTCCTGGCACCAAATATGATCCCTTAAGTACCAACAGAAGTGACTTCTGAGCACTATCAGGAATAGCCCAAGCATTGCCATATGTGACCACAAATTCTACTGCCCAGTTTAAAAAAAAAAAAGTCTGCAACTGAGAATCTGGTAGAATCTTCCAAAATAAAATGAAAAGATAATATATAAATATTTTGAGGAAGCCTTCCCAGTGGTGCCTGAAAGTCATTCCTGGTAGTGCTTAGGGACAAGAGATCAAACCCCAGGCATTAGACAAGCAAAACAAGAGCTTAATCTATGGAACTATCTCCACCCCAAACTTAATATTTTAATAAAAACAATTTGATAAAATACGAGGCAAGTTTTCCAAGTGTAGAAATGATAAAAAATAAAAATTTCAAGAAGTTAAAACAATGTAAAAACATGTATATCTGTTTAAAAAACAACAACAACAAAAAAACAGGGGCTGGAGTGATAGTGCATCGGGTAGGGCTTTGCCCTTCATTCAGCCAACCCAGGTTTGAGTCCCAGCATCTCATATGGTCCCCTAATTTCTGAGTGCAGAGCCAAGAGTAACCCCTGAGCATCGCTGGGTGTGACCCAAGGAAAAAAAAAACACCAAAATTAAAAGACACTACTACAATACATCCAACATAAATATGTCAGCATATATGGTTTAGGAACAGAAGTAAATAAATACAGCAGAGATAATTTCTTTTCTTCTCTTTTTTTTGAAGTAAAACAGATTTGGAGGTTTTGAAGGGAAGGAGGAAGAGAAAGTGGGAGAGTGGCGAGTAATGTGTTCAAGAGAGAACATGGAGAGCGGAGGGAGGAGAGCCCCTACACACATCACAGCATTAGATATGAAAGCATTAAAGTACACATCTCAAGAAGGGAGATGAGGGTACCATATGTGTTCGGCCACGTGAGCGCAAGCAGCCCATGGGGTCATGCAGCATATGCGCCAAGATAATATCTTAACACAGATCTTCGGTATTTTTTTTGTTTGTTGTTGGGGGGGGTGAGGGAGGGTTGGAGGGGGTGTACTGGGCACACCCAGCAGTGCTCAGTAGCTAATATTATATCTGTGCTTGAGGATTACTTTTTGGTTAATGCTCAGGTGACCATGTGGTGCTGTGAATGCAAGCCAGGACTCCAGGACGTCTGAATGTAAAGTATATGCTCCAGCCCACTGATCTATCTCCCTCACCCTGAATCTATCTTATCTAGGTGTGTATACTAAAACTAATTCCTCTGTATAAAACACACACACTTATAAAAGAAAAATAGAGGAATATGCATTCAGTCAGCATGTACACATATAATTCATTCAACATATTCATTTTAACCACTTTTTTTTTTTTTTTTTTTTGCTTTTTGGGTCACACCCGGCAATGCACAGGGGTCATTCCTGGCTCATGCACTCAGGAATTACCCCTGGCGGTGCTCAGGGGACCATATGGGATGCTGGGGATCGAACCCGGGTCGGCCGCATGCAAGGCAAACGGCCTACCCGCTGTGCTATCACTCCAGCCCCTTAACCACTTACTTTTTTTCCCCTTTCTCTGCAAAATATAAAATCTCTTGATTAGAGGAAAAAAATTCTTCTGATAGGCCTTCAAACTAATATAGTTCCTTTCACATTTTCAACTCATCTTATATAGGAATTATTAACAAAATAACCAGATTCAAGAGAAGAAGAAAAGGGCTTAAGTTAAAATCAATATTCAGTTAATTTACTTAATTACTTATCACAAAAATTACTTACATCGGCTTAGAAAGTTGTCAATATTTTTGTTTTTTCTTAAAGCAGGGAAATCCAAATCATATACCAAAGCATCCAATCCATCCTAAAAAAGACAAAAAAAATTTTTTAAATCATGATGAAGTTTCTATTTTTATGATAAAAAAATAAAACATACCTGTAACATTAATTTGCTTCTTTAATACAGTCTGTATTTATTTAACATCTTCAAAAAGGTTACATGAATACGAGGAAAAACTTTTTATTTCATATAAAATTTTCATTGTCTTCCAAGCAGAGGAGCAAACAAGTGACTTTGACATGCCCCCTTTCACTTCCCCTTACTACTACGTTTATCTTCATTTCAACAGACACCATCAAAGACCGAATGGCCTATATACATGACTGCAAATACATAAAAACAGTATCACTGTATCACTGTTATCACTGTCATCCCATTGTTCATGGATTTGCTCAAGTGGGTACCAGTAATGTCTCCATTGTGAGACTTGTTACTGTTTTTGGCATATTGACTATGCCACAGGTAGCTTGCCGGGCTCTCGGAGAGGGTGGAGGAATCAAACCCAGGTCAGCTGTGTGCAAGGCAAACGCCCTACCCCCGTACTATCGCTCCTAAGATGTGAAAATTGGGATAAAATTAATTCTGCATTCATATATTTTCAAATAATACTGAGTTTCTATGAGTTCTTTGAGGCAATTTCTATAGCAACCACAGGCGAACATAAAATTCAGCTCTTTAACTCTTGAACACTAAAATATAATCTAGCATGGTGAAAGTGAGCATACTTGTCTTGGGCCTGATCTTAGGAAGAAGGCTTTCAGTTTTTCACCACTGAGTCTTATGTGGATTTGTGGTAAATGTTAACTACACTGAGGAAAATTCCTTCAATTTCCATTTTATTAAGGGATTTTTTTGTTTTTAAATCACGAATTGGTGTTACATCTTGTCAAATGCTTTCTCTGCATCTACTCTATTTTCCCTTGTATTAATATGGTGTATTACATGGTGATTGACCTGCATATGTTAAACCATCCCTGCATCCCCCAAATGAATCCCACTTGATCACGGTATATGATTTTTATGATGCATTGTTGCATTAAATTTGCTAGTGTTTTGCTGAGAGGATCAGTGCTTCTGCTCATCAGTGATACTAGTACATAATTTTCCTTTTTTGTGCTATCTGCTTTTGGTATCAGAGTGATATCTGATAGAGTTTGATTCTTTGATTTCCTAGAAAAGCATGAAAATAATTGGTAATAGATCCTCTTTAAAGGTTTGGTAGTGAGCATACCTGGGCTTTTGTTTTGGGGAGACTTTTGATTACCATTTTTATTTTCTCTAGAGTAACTGATCTGTTTAGGTGCTCTGTACCGTCAACCTTGGGAAGTTATAGAAATCCAAGAATTTATCTTTCTCTTCTTGGTTCTCTCATTTTGTGGCATGAAGATTTTCATAGCAATCCCTGATGATCCTTTGAGTTTCTGTGGTATCTGTTGTGACATCGCCCTTGTCATTTCTAATTTAGTTTATTAGGGTCCTCTTTCTATAAGAGTTTTGCTAGTGGTTTACCAATTTTATTTTTTTCAGAGAATCGGTTCTTGGTTTCATTAATCTCTGCCCTAAGCTTTATTATTTCCTTCCTCCTGCCTACTTTAGATTCCTTTTGTTGGTCCTTTTCTACTATCTTCAGCTGTGTGGTCAGATTATTTATATGGGCTCTTTTTTCCTAATGTATGTTTGCATTGCTATGAACTTTCCTTATTCCGCTTTTGCTTTGTCCAATATGTTCTGGTAGCTCATATCTTCATTCTCATTTGTTTTTTAGGAATCTTTTAATTTCCTCTCTGAGTTCTTCTATTACCAGCTGGTTGTTCAGAATTGAACTTTGAAGCATAAAAATTAGGCAAGGAGGGGCCGGATCGATAGCACAGCAGGTAGGGAGTTTGCCTTGCACGCGGCCGACCGGGTTCAATCCCCGGCATCCCATATGGTCCACCAAGCACCGCCAGGAGTAATTCCTGAGTGCAAAGCCAGGAGTAACCCCTGAGCATCACTGGGTGTGACCCAAAAAGCAAAAAACAAAAACAAAAACAAAAACACCAAAAAAACCCACCCAATTAGGCAAGGAAAAGATATTTGTTTCCAGATAGGAAAAGAAGTCAAGCTCTATTTGCAGATGACATGATACTACACTTAGAAAGTCTTAAGACTACAAAAAAGTCCCAGAAATAATAAATGTGTATAGTAAAGTGGCAGGCTACAAAATCTATATGCAAAAGCCCAGGGCTTTACTATATGCACATAATAAAATATAAAATAAAAATTTAAAAGATCCTCTTCACAATTGTAGCTAATAAAATCAAGTACTTAGGAATCAGTTTAACAAAAGACGTGAAAGATCGATACAAAGAAAACTACAAAAAACTACTAAAAGAAATAAAAGAGGAAATCGAAACATATTTCCTGTTCATGATCAGTATGATTAACATTGTCAAGATGACAATGCTCCCCAAAGCATTACAGATTCAATGCAATCCCTATAAAAATACCCCTGGCTTTTTTTCTAAAGAGATAGATAAAAGTCCTGAAATTCATATGGAATTACAAATATTCACCCCCACTCCATCCCCCACCCTGCAAAGCCAAGCAATCCAATTCTAGAGAAAATGAAGATGAGAGGCATTGCTCTCCCCAACCTCAAACGTACTACCAAGAGGTATACTAATTAAAACAGCATGGTTCTCAAATAAGGACTCTCAGACTGGAATAGTATTGAAAATCCAAAGACAGACCCTGAGATATATAGATAACTAATGTTTGACAAAGAAGCAAGAAGTATGAAGGAGGAAATACTCTTTAATAAATGGTGTTGGAAAAGCTGGTGATTCACAAGCAAGGGGAAAAAAAATAACTCAAGAGACTCCTTTCTAACACCAGGCAGAAAAGTCAAATCAAAATGGATTAGAGACCTCAGTATCAGACCTGAAGCTAAAGACATCTTTAAGCAGTCAAAGCCAAGCAAACAGAAACAAAGATAAACAAATGGAACTACATTAAATTAAGAAGCTTCTGTACCTCTTAATTAGTTTAGGAAACAATGAACAAATATCAAACACCCCAGACTGGGAGAAATTATTTGCCCATCACTCACATGACAAAGGGTTAATACCCAAGATAGATAAAGCACTGACAGATCTATACCCCAAAATGGGGCTGGAGAGAGTGCAGTGGGTTAATGGTCCTTGCCTTTGCATAGAGCCAACCTGGGTTTGATCTCTAGCATCCTATATGGTCCCCCAAGCACCTCCAGAAGTAATTCTTTAAGGGTTTTTTGTTGTTGTTGTTCCGTTTTTAGGCCACACCCAGAGATGTTTCTGGCTCGTACTCAGGAATTACTTTTGGCAATTGTAGGATTACATAGCTTCAGGTAGTTTAGGTTTACTGGGTTACTCCCGTTACAGTGCTCCTATTCCTCTTTATTTGTAGCTTCTTTCTTAATGTTCTGTTGACTTGTAAATAATGTTTTTCTCTTCTCCTTGAGTCCTTTGCATAGTTTATTCAGAACAAGTCCTTTTTGTATGGACAAAGAAAGACATTTAATTGGCTTTGAATATTATTAATTCCCGGGCATCTGCTTTCTTGACTGTAGCCTTGGTTGCCCTCAGTTCCTAGCCCTCTAAAAGCCAGGGTCCCAACGGGGGACGAGACGGACCCAGGGCAAGCAGTAAGTTATGTGCTACCCTGGCATCGAGATGGGCCTGGCCAAAGTGCCTCATTCTTAACTGTAAGTTAAGAGTCTGATCATGGACAAGTGCTGTCATGATCTTAAAGTAATGACGAGACTAGGACCCTGCTAGGGATAGGAAAGACTAATCTGGCCTGAGCACTGTAGTCTGAGATTGAGATGACCCCAGGAGAGCAATTCTAAAAGTTTAATACATCTCTTGCTATGCCCATACAAAATGATTAATATTAAGAATGCTTATATGTTTGTTGGACAAGGAGAGGAGAAACACAACCATGGGATTTCATCATTGATGGGTCCTGCTGAAAGAGAGAATAGGTGTTCTGCTATTGTTATTGAACCTTTTAAGCTTGAATTGTTACATTGTAGATTCCAGGCTCTGCCCGGTATGTAATTGACAATGTAGATTTCATGTGGCAGCCCAGCCCAGTCTTTGGTATGTAAATCCCAGTGCTTTTCAGCCCAAGGAAGGCTTCAGTTTTGGTTTTATATCTTCTTTCCGGAGGCCTAGATTACTGGCCTGCAGATACAAGAGAATAATGTTGCCTCAATGTTCTTCCTGTAAGATATTTTGGTGCCTTTGGTGACTGTCAATGTATTGCGCCCTGAGCAAAAAGGGGTTCCGAGAGACATGGGGAAGGAGAGACTAGAGGAGGGACAGAGTAGATCCAGAGAGGCTGGAGCTGGGAGTGCGGGAGATGGAAGTTTAAAGATTGAATAAACAGTAACAAATCAGCAACCAGCTGGGTCCTTGTTCTTCCTTCGCCTTTCCTTGACCACCGGCCATCCAGTCCAGATCCAGTCCTCCGCGAGCATTTAGTTTTTTACAGGCAATGCTTCAGGAACCATATGGGATACTGGGGATCAAACCTTGGTTGGCTGCATGCAAGGCAGATGCCCTGCCTGTTGTACTAACAATCAGGCCCCCAGAAGTAATTCCTGAATGGAGAGCAAGGAGTAACCCCCAAGCATCACTGGATGTGGGGGGGGGGGGGGGAAAGAGGAGGGAAGGGGAAAGGAGAGATAAACAAAGACTTCCTCAAAGAAGAAATATAAATGGCCAAAAGGCACATAAAAAATTGCTCTGCATCACTAATTATCAGAGAAATGTAAATAAAAACAACTATGAAATATCTCACACCAAAGAAACTAGCACATATCAAAAAGAACAAGAATAATCAGTGTTGGCATGGATGTGAGTGGAAAAAAGGGGGCACTCATTCACTGTTGGTGGGAATGTCCACTGGTCCAGCTTTTCTGGAAAACAATGTGGACATTTCTAGAAAGTAAACTAGGCACTGAGTTCCCATTTGACCCAGCAATTTTACTTCTTGGGCCAAGGACCCAAAGATCCAAAAGCACAACGGACATTTACACCCCTATGTTCACGCAGCATTATTCACAATAGCAAAAATTTGGAAACAACCCAGTGTCTAAGAGAACATAACTGGATAAAGAAACTGTGATACATATACCCAATGCAATACTACTCCATCATATGAAAAGATAAAATTATGTAATTTGCTGTTATGTGGATGGCCCTCAAGAATATCATACTGAGTTAGGTTAGTCAGGGGAAGACAGACCTACACATAAAAAACTAACTCATATGCAGGATATAAAAAATACAATGGTGGAATAACAAATACCAAAGGCAATGGAAACAAAGAATGGGAGAACTGGCTTTCAGCAGGGAAGCATGCCACTTGGGAGCAAAGATAGAAAAGGGACTATAAAGCGGTGGAGGGAAGTGTTCAACTTAAAGGAAGAGGGGGAGTTGAAAGGCAGTGAAGTGTTATGCGTGAAACCCCATCAGCAACATAATGTAAACCACAGTGCCAAAAGTTACATATTAAAAAAAAAAGCACCTCTCATAGAGGCAGACTGGTTATGGAAGGCAAACAGGATGGTAGTGGTGGAGGGAAGTAGATCCTGCTGAAGGAATTAGTGTTCAAACAGTGAGTGCCTAAAACCCAATCATGAGTAACTTTGTAATTCACAGTGAGTAAATAAAAACTAAAAAAAACAAAAAACAAAAAACAAAACCCACATCTAAACAGATGCAGGTAATTTGAAGAAATGTCAATCAATACTGGAAGTGGAAGTGCATTCATTACATTTAGGTCGTGAAGGAACAAGAAGTAACACTCAGGTAGTCCTAAATAATCTTTACTTAAGGAAATTTAGTTTGTTGCTACAGTGCCAAAGAATAGAACTTAATAGAAGACTTTCAATGGACTTCATAGTCATAATAAAAGACCGAAGGAGATATTATAAAAGGACATACAGACTTTATGCTTTATCATAAGCCAGAATCACTGTTATTTCAGAATACTTAAAAATATTCCCCTAGGAAACCAAAAAGCAAAGTCAAATTTAAACAAGCTTTTAAATGTCACACTGTATAAGGTGAATACTGACCATGACGATGACCAAATATAATGATCCTGCTTACTGACTGAAGCAGCTCAAACCACCCAAAACTGACATTCCAAAATTAAAAGTTTTATGTGGATATAAAGAAAAAGCTACTCTACTAAAGTAAGTTTATCTGCCTTTATAAGCATTTGAATGTGTCTATTTTTCAGAACTTAATTTGATTTTCAGAAAGATCAACTCATCTATACTTGATCTATTCAAATTGAAACAAATCATACATTTGAACCCATTATTTTCTAGGAAAAGGCAAATTAAACATGAATAGTTAAGGAGGAAAAAACCCTTTCCACTGTATTTTGAATTCTTCTAGGTCATGATGTCAAATCCTTCTCCAGCTGGAGTGTGAAAACACTATTCATATTCATAATGCCTCAACTTCCACTCTCCTTGTGTTGCTAAAACCCAATATAGTGAGACAATGTGATATTTTTAGCTACACCCAATGTGCTCAGAGGCTACTCCTGATTTGGTTCGGTGCTCACTCCCAGTAGTGCTCAAACCTGAGGCTCCAGCACACAGAGCATGTGCTCCAGCCCTTTGGGCTATCTCTCTGGCCCATCCTGAGACAATGTTAATAACTTCCTCTGTGCTTCCGATCATAGGAATTATTGTATTTATTTATAAGTCTGTCTCCTCTGTAGGAAAACAAAAACTAATAACTGTTATAGTAAAGATATCTCCTGCCTCTGATATTAGAAAAGGTAAACAATATAGGATGATTCGTGGTTTGTTTTTTACTTCTTGGTTCTGGGTCCATCAGTACTCAGGCAGAACTAAGGATCAAACTCAGGCCTTGCACACGGCCAAGCTGTGTTCAATAACTGGCATCCCAAATGGGTCTCCCAAGCGTTGACAGGAGTAATTTCTGAGTGCAGAGCCAGGAGTAACTCACAGACATTGCTGGGTGTCACCCAAAAAGACAACAACAAAGTTACATGAATTATCACATTTAATAATCCCAGCAATCCTAAGTATCTAAGCAAGGATGATGTGATTGAGTTCTAAAAGAAGCTAAGAACTTTGCCCAAAGTCACAAGGCAAATAAGTGAATGATCTATGTGGGATTCAAAATTAGTCCAATTCCAGAGACTATGCTCTTAATCACTATGCCTTCATAACTAAGTATTATTAGAAACGAACAGAGGAAGTTCAATTAAGATGAAATACAGGGGCTGGAGTGATAGCACAGCGGGCAGGGCGTTTGCCTTGCACGCGGCCGACCCGGGTTCGAATCCCAGCATCCCATATGGTCCCCTGAGCACCGCCAGGGGTGATTCCTGAGTGCATGAGCCAGGAGTGACCCCTGTGCATCGCCGGGTGTGACCCAAAAAGCAAAAAAAAAAAAAAAAGATGAAATACATTAAGAGCTGGAGTGATAGTACAGTGGGTAGCGTGTTTGCCTTGCATGCAGCCTACACAGGTTCGATCCCTGGGATCCCATATGGTCCCCTAAGCACCACCAGGAGTAATTCCTGAGCACAGGGACAAGAGTAACCCCTGAGCATTGCCGGGTGTGACCCAAAAAGCAATAAATGGGATACAGTTATAAATGATCAAACTTGGAGAAATATTTTCTTTGTCCTGTTAAAAACAATGGTAAAATTCAAGCAATGAAATAGAAAATGTATATTGAAATCAATCACTACATAGAAACTAAAACTCATATCCAAAGATATTAATTTAGAGGGTTTCAATTACTGAATTTTTATTACACTCCTAAAGAAAACAAAAGTGCAGAAAATAAATATCTATCCAGATCATGTAATATTTAAATTTTTAATTTAGGAATTCAACTAAAAAATTCAGGCTTCACACCTAACAAATTTTTTCTTTTACTGTATCATTACAACATGCCAGGCGACTAAAAGCTTACATTTGGTAGACAGGGAACACCTGTAAAGGCAATTAGAGGCCACCCCAAAAGCTTCTGTCCCTCTCAGAGAGCCCAGCAAGCTACCGAGAGTATCCTGCCCGCATGGCAGAATCTGGCAAGCTACCCACGGAGTACTCGATATGCCAAAAATAGTAACAATGATGGTCCTCATTCCCCTGATCCAGGGACGAATGGGACATTACTGGCACCCGCTCCAGCAAACTGATGAATAAGGGGATGACAGTGATTCAGTGAAAGTGATACTGTTATCATACTCACATTCTTATACATCAATGTGTATATTAAGTATCTACTAGGCTGACAGGTACTTGTCAAGAAAGTCACGTTTAGGAGCTGGAGCTACAGCATAGTAGGTAGGGTGTTTGCCTTGCATGCAGCCAATCCGGGTTCGATTCCCGGCATCCCAAATGGTCCCCTGAGCACCGCCAGGAGTAATTCCTAAGTGCAAAGCCAGGAGTAACCCCTATGCATCGCCAGGTTTGACCCAAAAAGAAAAAAAAAGTCACATTTATGCCACTTAATCCTCACAACAGAGTAAGGTAGGCATCACCACCTCCATTTTAGGGTTGATAACTAGATATTATACTGGTTTAACAAATTGTTCAAGGATTATGGGATATAAATACCAAAGCCTAGGCTATAACCCGCCTTTAAAAAATGAAAATAAAAGCAGAACCATATTCCTTAACATGAAAATGTATATGGATGGGGTTTGGAAGATAGACACGTCCTACTAGATAGTAAAAGTTTAAAAATCATTATTAGACCTTATTACACCTTTTTTTTTTTTTTGGTTTTTGGGTCACACCGAGCGATGCTCAGGGGTTACTCCTGGCTTTGCACTCAGGAATTACTCCTGGCATTGCTTGGGGACCATATGGGATGCTGGGAATCAAACCCAGGTCAGCTGCGTGCAAAGCAAACACCCTACCCACTGTACTATCACACCAGCCCCCTTATTACACCTTTATAGTTGAAAATGTGTGCCATTAGCAAATCAACAAGCAACACCAATGAAAAGGAACGGAAAGTTAAAAAATAGATGAAAGAAATAGCTCAGAAGGGCTCCTGAGTTTAAGTTTAAGAACCACATGCCCCACCCCTGCCCTAGTATCACAGGGTGCAGCAGCCTTGGTGTTCCCATTACTGGGACCAAGCAGCATTATCACCAACCTGGAGCATTTAACCACCAAGTCCCGTTTGGAGTAGCACCGGATCGTACAGCTGGAAGTGTACACACACACACACACACACACACACAAACACACACACACACCACACATGTTTGGAGTAGCAAGGATCGTATTGCTGGAAGTGTACACATACACACACCACACACACACGTTTGGAGTAGCAACGGATCATATTGTTGGAAGTGTACATGTACACATACACACCACACACACACACACACAAAAAAAAAACCACTTGGGAGCCAGCTCAAAGAACTGGTGTGTGTGCTTTGCAGCGTGGATACTTGGGTACAATACCTATCACAGCAGAATCCGCCTAAGCAACACACTGGGAGCAGACCCTGAGCGCTAATGTGTATGACCAAAAAACCAAACAAGACATAGATAACATTCATAAATACACAGTGAAATTTAATACATAAGGAAATTTGCATCTCTAATTAATAAAAATAACTATTTTTAAGCAAATGGAATTGGAATAACCAGTAATTTAAAGTTAAAACTGGATGTATACTCAAGTGTAAATTTCATATAGACAGGGATACTAAATTAAGAAAACTTAAATAATGGAAGTACAATAATAAAATGTGGAGGAATCCCTTAATAACCTGGACACTGGGAGAAATTTTCTATGACTTAAAATCTTTTTTTTAATCACTGAGCCACATCCAGTGGTGTTCAGGTATTATTCCTGGCTCTGTTTTCAGGAGTTGACATCTAGCACTACTCAGGGGACCATAGGTAGTACTGGGAATTTGAACCAGGGTTGCAGACACTGTTGCCACATGCAAGCAAGTGCTTCATCACCTGTACTATATCTTGGGTCCTTTGACTTAAAACATGAAGCAACATTTAAAAGCTATTTTGTGCTTTTAGAAACAAAAATATTGCAAGGGCTGGAGCAATAGTACAGCAGGTAGGGCATTTGCCTTGCATGCGGCCAACTAGGGTTCGATTCCCAGCATCCCATATGTCCCCTGAGCACCACCAGGAGTAATTCCTCAGTGCAAAGCCAGGAGTAACCCCTGTGCATCGCCGGGTGTGACCCAAAAAGCCAAAAAAAAAAAAAAAAAAAAGTAGAAGGAAAACCTAAGGCAAATATTACCAAAATAAAAAAAAGAGCTGCATACTAATAATGAGAAAGAGAAATTAAGCAAACAATCCCAGTTATAACTATATCAGAAAAAGTAACATGACCAATAATAAATTTAGTCTGGGGACTGGTAGGGCTCTTGCCTTGCATGTAGCCAACCCAGGTTTGATCCCTGGCAGTCCATATGGTGACCCAAGCACCACCAGGAATGATTTCTGAGTGCAGAGCTAGAAGTAACCCCTGAGCAGCCTGGGTGTTCCCCCTCAAGATAAATTAATCTATGTAGATTAAAGACCTGAACATTGAAAACTTTAAGACACAAAGAAAAAGATTTACTCTGTGCTCAAAGATTAGAAAAATTAATGATGTTAAACCATCCAAACTAGAGGTTGGTGATGATATAGTGCAGAGGGTAAGGTGCTTGCTTGCATACCGCTGACCTGGTTTAATCCATGCATCACTTATGGTCCCTGGAGCATGAGCAGGAATGATCCCCAAGCAGAGCCAGGAGTAAGCCCTTAGCACAGCTAGGTGTGACCCAAAACCAAACTTAAAAAATCCATACTCCAAACAATCAATACAGATTATTTTGTCAAATTTACAGACTGTCAAAATTACAAAGACTTTTATGTAGAAAATGTCTACATAATGAAATGAAACAAACAATCCTAAAATTTGTGTAGAATAAAAAGACCCCAACAAGACACAGCAGCGAGTCCAGGGCCACACCACAGCCCGGGAGATCTCTCCAGGCCCATACCAAGTCAATTCCACAAGGGCACACATATGGAGCAGGTGCAGTCTCCACACCTACTCCAGATGAAATCCCAGAGACCAAGGGCTTCCACAAGCAAGGCCCAGGTATGTAAATTCTAGGATTAAATCTCCAAGCCACACGGCAACAGAGGCGCCAGGCTGTCATACCCACAAGCTTCTGCTGGGAGCCATCTTGGTGTACCAACAGACCTGGTCCAGAGACTCCCAAGTGAATCCCCAAATGGATTAGTGCCCTACAAAGAAGTCTCTAGAACCCAACCATTTACAATGTAGGATTCCAGAAGCTCTCATGATATTAAAAATGACCAATGAAAAATAAATTATCTAGTGTCTGCCCCAGGTAGGTAGGCTTGAATGGTGGTGGGAAAATTCAAGCAAAACATAATGCCCAAAAAGTAGAGAGAGAGTATTGGGGAAACTGTCTGCCATAGAAGCAGGGTGAGGACTGGGATGGAGGGGAATACTGGGGACATTGGTGGTGGAAAATGTGCACTGGTGTTCGATCATTGCATGGCTGAATCTCAAACATGAAAGCTTTGTAACAATCTCACAGTGATTCAATCAAAAAAAAAAATCCCAACAGCCAAAATAATCCTAGGAACCAGTAAAGCAAAGCTAGAGGCATCACACTTCCTGATTTAAACTACATAGATCACAAAGCTGCAGTAATGAAAATAGTATGGTACTGACATAAATACATGTAACAACAGAACAGAATCGATTCCAGAAATAAACCCACACAGATATGGTCAATTAATTACAATAACAAGTTAAGAATTTATAATAGAAAAAAAGGCAAACTATACAATGAAAGTTGCTGGGAAAAGTGGGCATACAAAAGAATAAAGCTGGATCACTATAATATACAAAAATAAACTAAAATTAGACTTAAGACTTGAATGTAAGACCACAGAACTCTAAAACATATGCAGTAAACTCTTTGACACTGATCCTCTAAAAATTATTATGGGATATCTTCAAATGAAAAGGAATCAAAGCAAAAACAAACGCATCAATTTAAAAACCTTCTAGGTTGGTGAGACAGCTCAAGAGCTAAGAGCACACTTTAAATGCAGGCCAGGCTGCTGGCAGATATATTCCTGAACTCTGAATTAAGCTACGGCCCCATGCAGCCCTGGGAGGGTAAGGGTTTCTGTCCCTTGGCTTTCCCCCCCTGGACAGCATGGCGACCGCCACCATGCAGAACCAATTGGACAGAGGTAGGAGTTTGCAGTGACGGGACAAGATGCATGGGGAATCTTGCAATGGGGGAGGCAGACCCGGCTCTGCCTCCTGCCCAAATGAGACCCCGAGTGGTCGCCCATGTACAGCTCCTCCGCTCCTGAACAGCCATGATCCAAGCGCCACAGAAACCAATCTCAGAATGCAGCGGCTGCTGGCAAAATACCTCTGGACTTAAAACCTGAATTCCAAATCTGGGCGGCCGCTTTCTCAACCGTGCAACATCATATGCTCTTTGTTACCAACAACAGAAAACATGCAATCTAATGATGCCATTCCAACAGGTCTGACTGTTGGGGGGAAAACTCCAAATAATGATAGTGAGTTTCCTGTTAAAAATTGAATGTAATCAAAGTAAGGAAAGAGTAAAGTGAAAATCATCTGCCACACAGGCAGGAGGGGGAGTGGGGGGGGATATGCTGGTGTTATTGGTGGTGGAACATGTGCACTGATGAAGGGATGGGTGTTTGAGCATAGTATGACTGAGACTCGATCCTAAAAGCCCTGTAACTGTTCTCAGGGTGACTCAATTAAAAAATCACTGTCGTGAGGGGGCGGGGTGGAGCTATACTGGGATTCTTGGTGGTGGAATATGAGCACTGGTGAAGGGATGGGTATTCGAGCATTGTATAACTAAGATTTAAACCTGAAAACTTTGTAACTTTCCACATGGTGACTCAATAAAAAATTTAAAAAAAAAAAATCACTGTCATCCTGTTGCTCATCGATTTATTCGAGCGCGCACCAGTAACGTCTCTCATTGAGAGACTTATTGTTACTGTTTTTGGCATATCCAATACGCATGGGTAACTTGCCAGGCTCTGCCGTGCGGGCTCCATACTCTCGTAGCTTGCCGGGCTCTCCAAGAGGGGCGGAGGAATCGAACATAGGTTGGCCACGGCCCAACCACTGTGCTATCACTCCAGCCCAATTAAAAATTGGATATGCCAAAAACAGTTAACAATAAGTCTCTCAATAAGAGATGTTACTGGTGCCTGCTCGAACAAATTTAAAAATAAAGTAAAAAAAAAAAAGTATAAAAAAAAATGCAGGCCAGGGTCTATGGCCAATACTGTATGGTCTTCTGAAAACTTTAGGGAGCAATTCTGGGTATAGCCCAAAAACCCAAAAGAAAATAAAGCTTCTATAAGGCAAAGGAGATCAATAAAATGACAAGGCAACCTGAGCAGAGAACTATATAAATAGCAAATATTACCACGTAGATTATATATAAGGTGATACAGAATCTATTTATAAACTTAAATAAACTGCACTATTAAAAAACAAAAATGAAGGCCACCACGTGGGCAGGCTGGGAAAACCCTATAAAAGCCAACTTGGATCTCTCTCTCTCTCTCTCTCTCTCTCTCACACACACACACACACACACACACACACACACACACACACACCACCCTCCTCAAAACGTAAGAAGGAATAACTGCTGAGCAAAGTCAAGAGTGAACCCAGGTGTGGCCTTCAAACAAAAACAAAAAAAGAGGTCAAACCAAGACAGAGGACACAAATTGAAGTGAGAATCTCCTACCTGTATCATACATAGTCTTTGTTTTTTAAACATGTAAAAGCTCTACATAAACAAAAAAAAATAAGACCAATAAAAAAATAAATTCTTGAAAAATAAGGGGATCTCTATCTCTCTCTTTTATTCTTTTTTGGGTCATACCCAGCAGTACTGGGAGTAGAGAAGAGAGAAACTGACTCTGGATTTGGGGTACTACATGGTCCTGGGGATCAAAATGGAGCTCCCAAATACAAACCATATCCTCCAGTCATTGAGCTATCTCACCGCTCCAGGACACAGTATTTTAACATCTCCTTAGTAAAATATTCTAATATTAAATAGAAGTACAACTGAACATTACATTTTCTTCAGCAGTCTCACTGCTAGCTACAACAGATTTTAGACACAGGCTATAATAAGTGAGTAATTCTGTTAACACTATTAAAACCAGGCTTCATATTGGTTTTTGGGGCCACACCCAGTGTCTTGTGGTTTGCTCAGTGCTGGGGACTAAATCTGAGCCTTCTGCATACAAAGCACGTATGCCAATCCATTGAGTGCTGCTATCTCTCTGACCCCATATGTTTCTCATGCAAAAGAAAAACTAGAAACAACAATATTAAATATTTCTTACTTTCAAAGTACAATTTTATAGCTCTATTTGTTAAACAAGAACAGGAAATAATTTCAACCCAACAGCAAGGAAAATTACCAGAACCTAGATTAGTGTTTATGAAAGTGGATGATACCACCACCATCCCATCACCCCACCCCCAGTCTGAACAATCCAGAGCAGTATAGCCTTAGGTGCAGTTGGGGGGTTGCTGTGTATGTGTGTTATATATATTAAAAAATTATTTCTGTATGAACCACAAAATGTTTCAAGGTAAGTAATTGTAGAGTATTATCTTATGTGCTTTCCTTAGAAATTAAATCAAAGGATTCTTTAGAATTAGTTTTTTAAGCAGTGGAAGCCTCAGTAGGAAACTATGAGATAAGTAGCAAATTAGTGTAGAGGATATATTTTTTATTCCCTTCTGTTCAGATCAACACAGTCCTCTCTACTGAAAACAAATCCTCGGTAAGGCAGCCCTCTCTATAGAGCTATCCTTTCCTTACCTCTTCAGGCTTACAAGTATTAACAGCTTTCTTCCCATGATTAATGGTAGTAGTTACTGTACTATATCCTCTCATAATCTTAAAATATTATCTCTAACAAGATTTTCTTAAAATTCCCTCAAATACCCAGTTTGTGCCATGTGTACTACACTAAAACTTTAAGATGCCTTACTCTGAATGGTGACACAAAGACTAAAAGGTACATTTCATAGTAAGACAGTTACTAGTGACAGTTCTTCAGGTCCTCATTTTTTGCTTTTTGTGTGGCGCTCACTCAGCAGTGTGACAGTTAGTGAGAGTTCTTCAGGTCCTCATTTTTTGCTTTTTACTTGGGGCTACACTCAGCAGTGCTGGGGGCTACTTCCAGATCTGCACAGACTGTGTTCAGAGGTCTCTCCTTAGTGGTGCTCAGAAGGCTGACCCTGGCTTGATTGCCAGCACTGGAATCCCCTTAATACCTCCAAGAGTGATTCCTGAGCACAGAGCCAGATATAACCCCTGAGTATATCTGAGGCCCCACAACCCTCCACCAAGTGAAATAAAAAGGAAGCCATGTGGTACCAGGGAGAGAACCCAGTACCAAGGTGTGTGCTCCCACCCCCATAAAAAAGGGAAACCACGCAGTTCGGGGGAAGGAAACCAAGATTCCTGCATGCAAAGCATGCATTCCAGTACAATTAGCAATCTCTCTAGCCTAAGGTCCTAAATTCTTAGACTTTCATTTGATTGTGAAGCAGGAGGGGGTCAAAGAGATAGCTCAACAGGACACACACTCAGGCTTTGCATGAAGAAAGTTAATACTTGAACCCTAGTACCAAATGATCCCATGTGCGGTGCTGGAAGCAACCCACACACAGAGCTGAAAACAGCCTGGGAGCACCATGTGTGCCCCCGCTCACAAAGTGGGGCTAGAGAGATAGTAAAAGAGTTAAGGAGTAAGCCTTGCACGCAGACAACTGGCTGAGCCCTATGCAATCCTCATGCATCATTAGATGCAGCCCTGGAGGCTCTCAAACACCACAGGCAAGTCCCTAAAGACCCCTGAATGTGGAGGCCTGAGCAATACTGCATCTTAGGACCTTAGCAATGAACCTGCAGTCAATAAGTCTGAGAAATAACAAGGAAGCGCCCTCTGAGCTCTATGCACTGTGTGGAAAGCATCGCCCCCATCTCCACCAGCTAATGCTTTCTCTAAACTGCTGCTTTGTGAATATGGAGAGTATCACTGTTGAGTCATGTTAGAATGAGAGGGAGAGGCACAGAATGATCTTTCTCATAAGTGGGATATAAAGAAACAAAGTAGGGGTGGGAGGGGGTAAAGCAATAGTTCAGTGGGTAGAGCATGTGCCTTGCACGCAAATGCAACTCAGGTTTGATCACTGGTATCCCGTTAAGTTCTCTGGCGTCCACCTGAGTGCACAGCCAGAAATAGACCCTGAGAACCTCCAGGTGTGGCCCCAAAAACCAAAATAAATAATAAAGAAACAAAACAATGGTGTAACAAATACCCAAAAGGCAACAGAAACCAGGACCTGGTCTTTTATCACAAAGCTTCAGAGAAGGAGAACACTTGGGACCATGGCGGAGGGAAGCAGACACTGGTGGAGGGTGTGGTGTGGGAATGCATTCTGCAGGAGACACAGTATTAAAACTATAGTGCCTAAAAATAGAATAGGATTAAATAAGTGATACAACTGAAGATCACAAGTAGGAAACAGAGAGATAGTTCAACCAGCTGAGCATGTATTTTACATTCAGGAGGTCCAGGTTAGATCTCTGGTACTTTATGGTCCCCAAAGCAACACAGGAGTGACCCTCCTCACCCAGCACACCACACTGGAATTAGCCCCTGAGCAACACCAGTGTGACACCAAAACACACAAACAAAAACCACAAATAGAACAATTAGATAAAAGACTAATGTAGAATTTTATAGGGAAGATACAGGTCATGATCAGAATAGAAATCAATACCTCTTGACAAAATGCAAAGTAAAATAATCTATGAAATACTGATTGAAAAATTTAAGTAAATCAAGCTCTTAGATCTAACATTCACTTTAAAAGGACATATGAATACAGGAATCAGTAAAATGTCATTGTAAGAAAACAAGAAGAAAAACCTAGAATGTGAAACTTTGCTCAGTACTAACAATCTAGTACTTTCAATAATACATTGGAGGTTGTTCAGAGATGAATGGAATTGTGTGGAGAGACTGCTTTAGATCAAAATAAGAATTAAGGCCTAATAAAAAAAAGCAACATGAGAATTTTGTCTGGATCCAGAACTAACAAAGCAACTGTAGGGGGGAAAATACCCTTCTAGAAGACCAGAAAAATATGAGCATAAGCTTGAAACTTAATGATATCAAAGGACTTTTAATGACCATTTTTTTAAGGGCCTAAGAGATAGCACCCAGGATTAGACCCTTGCTTTGTTTATAGCCATTCCCAATTTGATCCCCGGCACCACATATGGTCCGGTATGACCAGGAATCACTTCTAAGCATGGTCTGGTGTGTGTGACCCAACCCGCTTCCCCCCATTTGGGGTGGGAAAGACAAGAGAAAGTGTGATCTTGGGGCTGATGTACAGAGGGTAGGGTGCTTGCTTAGCACACAGTCAAACCCTGGCATCTCATATGGCCTCACAAGCACTACCAAGAGTGATTCCTGGCCAAGAGCCAGGGGTAAACCCTGAGCATCACCAGGTGTGGTCCCAAAAACAAAACAAAACAAACAACAAAAAAGTGACATATAAAGCAAGTATGACAATGTTTTGAAGATATAATGGCAGGGGGTGGGGGTGTGTCTGGAAAGAACATACGGAAGGTAAAGTGCTTGCCTTGGATGCAGCTGAACCCAGCATCCCATACTAGCCCAGGAGCACCTCCAGGAGTGACCCCTGAGCACAAAGCCACGTGTTCCCCTTCCTCCCCCCCCCCAAAAAAAAAAGAGAATTTGAACGAGTGCTTAGGACATACATTGCTCTTTTTTGTTGTTTTGGACCTTCTTCTTGCCTCTGTGCTTAGGGGAACTTTCCCATATGCAGTATTGGTGATCAAAAGCCGTGTCAGTTCCATGTACCTTAACCCCAGTACTCTCTCTCTGTCTCCAGGAGATACCTTGTTCTTAGGGTTGTATGCTAGGTTCTAGGATGTGCTACTGACCATGTGTGAAAGTCTGGGTTTGATCCCTGGAACCACTAGAATCACCCCACCCCATCCCCAAAAATTTACATGCTAAAGAATTTAACAGATAAAGGTTATGTTAACAACCTTCTAAGTGGAACACTGTATTAGTTTCAGGTGTATAACATAAAAGTTAGAAAATTACATAATCTGGGTAATGTGGTTCACTATACTATTATGAAATTGCCAAGCAAATCACAAACCCAAGTTTTTCTACTACAATCATAGTTTTCAAACTTGAGTGTAAGAACACATATCTCATACAGAATCCTAGGACTTGGCTCCCAAATTTCTGATTTTGTTTGTCTGGGCACAGACCCAAATTCCATTTTTAACAAGATCCTTAAGTGGATCTGACGCAATCTACAGACTCATATCCAAAAATTATACATTGTAAACTTTAAAAGAAATGATCCTATCTTTACTTCAGTGCCTATCAGAGTAAATAGCACATAGTAAAAACCAAATAAACATTTGTTCAATTAAGTAACAAAAGAGAAAGCTAAAGTGAGGGGAAGGAGTGTTAATTATAATCCATTTCAAAATCAGCTCTGAAAAACAATCTGAGATAAACTGTCCATTTCTTGCCCCAAAAGTTAGTATGAAATAATGAACTTTATAAAGGACAAGAAGATGAATAAAATAAAAATAAGCATGGAAACAAAAAGGCACAAATATAAAGTTATACGTTTTGAAATATGTCCCAAGTTTAAGACAAAATTTTCAAGTCTCACTATCTTCAAATTTTTAATCTTAGGATAAGTAGTACCTTAGTATAGGAATGGTAAAATAGACAGGGACTCACAGAACTTTTAGACACACGAAAGACATCAGTTACTACATAGCCCTATTCTTCATTCTAAAAATAGGGAAACTATAGTGCAGGTAACAAAAAAGAGGTACTCACTTAATCATTAACAACAAAACAACACATATGCTAATTTTCCTATTTTCCAACCCTGTGTTCTTTTCACTACACCATGTTAATATTTTCCATTGTGAAATGTAGTACTATCTGTTCATCTTCTTGTATAATCATGTGTTGTAACCATCAGTTATGTTCTAGAATAAATGCATGTCTCTCCTCTTGTAGGAATGAAGAAGTTAATCTGTTATGCTATCATCAGTGACAGAACTCCACTGGCAACATTCACCTCCTGACATGTGGGTTTCTCTGTAATTCATCATAACAGAATCTATAGCTGGGTGTTTTTGTTTTTGTTTGGTTGGGGGGAGATTTGGGACACACCTAGTGGTGTTCAGGCCTTATTTGTGGCTCTGCACTCAAAAGATCAGCCCTAGTGGGACTCGAGGGACCATATGTTAGGAATCACACCCAAGTCAGTAGCATGTGAGGCAAGCACTTAATCCACTATACTATCTCCTAGTCCTAGACACTCTAGTCGTTTGACCATAGTTAAATATTATCAAAACTTATAAAAATGAAACTGTAAACTTATGCAAAATCGAATGAGAATTTGCTTTATTTTAAAATAGGGCCGGACAGCTGGAGTGATAGCACAGCGGGTAGGGCGTTTGCCTTGCACACAGCCAAGCAGTGTTTGATTCCCAGCATCCCATATGGTCCCCTGAGCACCGCCAGGAGTAATTCTTGAGTGCAGAGCCAGAAGTAACCCCTGTGCAACCCGAGTGTGACCCAAAAAGAAAAAACAAAACAAAACAAAATAAAATAAAATATGTGGTTCCTTCTTCTAGATTAAAAGAGCATATAAGTATTTTTTGCTTGTTTGGTTTTAGGCCACACCTGGCAGTGCTCAGGGCTTATTCCTGTCTCCGCATTCAGGAATCACTCTTGGCAATGCTAGAGCGGCCATATGGTGTGCCAGGGATCAAACCCGGGTCAGCCATGAGCAAGGCAAGCACCTTACCTGCTGTACTCTCCTCAGTCCCCCAGATTGAAAATATTTTTAACTCAAGATATTAAGGAATGACCTAGTTCATGTCTCAGATGTTAGTCTGAGCCATCTGTCCATATACCCACAGAATGCTTATAGTACAAAGAGGCCTATTTATAGAACACATATAAAAAGTATAAAAGACAGCAAACAAGTAATATACCAATTCATGATGTAGTAAATGAGTTCCCAACAGTATTTAACAATATGAATCCATAGCACACAATATGTACATAAATCATGACAAAATAAAGTCTCAAAATCCCCACCTCCCCCACCTACTCCAGATGGACTCTGGGTGACCAAGAGCTTCCACAAGCAAGATCCAGGTATGTGGGTTCCAGGATAAATCTCCACGCCACATGGTGGCAGAGGCATGGGGCTGTCCCTCCCCAGCTCCCCACCCGCACTGTCATTCCCACAATGTGCCTCCAGATGCCACCTTAGGACACCAACAGTCCTGGTCCAAAGACACAGCAATGAGTCCCGGAAGGTACCACAGAGCCAGAGATTTCTCCAGGCCCCATAGCCAATTTCAGTGGGGCACCCCAGATGGAGCAGGTGCACTCTCCCCACCTACTTCAGATGGAATCCCGGTGACCAAGAGCTTCCACAAGCAAGGCCCAGGTATGCTCGTTCCAGGAGTAAATTTCCATGCCTCATGGCAGCAGAGGCGCCGGGCTGTCCCTTCCCAACTCTTCCCGCTCATCAGCCTTGCTGTCATACATACAATGTGCCTCCGGGCGCCATCTTAGCAAACCAACAGCCCTGGTCCAGAGATGCACAAATGGATACCAAAATGAATTAGTGTCCTACAGAAATGTCTCTGAACCCAACAATCTACAATCTAGGATTCCAGAAGCACATGGCCATGGCACCCGAGATATTCAAAATGAGCAATGGACAACAAATGATCAAGCATCAGCCCCTGGCTGACAGGCTTGAATGGTGGTTGGAAAATTCAAGCAAAATATAATGCCTAAAAGGAGAGAGAGAGTATTAGGGAAATTGCCTGTCATGGAGGCAGAGTAAGGACTGGGTTGGGGGGGTGGAGGGGATAGACTGGGGACACTGGTGGTGTAAAGGTGTAAAGTGTGCACTGGTGGAGGGATGGGTGTTCAACCACTGTATGGCTGAATCTTGAACATGAAAGCTTTGTAACTATCTCACAGTGACTCAATTAAAAAAAAAAGGAAAAAGAAAAAGTCATGTGGAGTTCACACCCAATTCAATCAGCTTAATCAATGGCTGAAAAATAGCAGTACTCCAAGTTAAAAAAAAAAAGTCCCCACCTCATTCTACTCAGTCTATGTAAATACCTTCACTTTCCATTACAATTGGCTTAGACACCTCAAAGAATACATGGATTGTGAATTTATTGGCATGGTTTAGGGTGCCCAATAGATTATTCTGCACCTTGAGAAAACAATATGTATATCTAGTCTAACAACAGTGACTAGTACATATAAATGGAATACTGGGACTTGAAAGATCATATAGTGGCTAAGACACTTGCCGTGTATGCAGCTGACTGATATCTAGCACTTTTTTTTTTTGCTTTTTGGATCACACCTGATGATGCACAGGGGTTACTCCTGGCTCTGCACTCAGGAATTACCCCTGGCGGTGCTCAGGGGATCATATGGGATGCTGGGAATCGAACCCAGATCGGCCGCATGCAAGGCAAACACCCTACCCGCTGTGCTATCGCTCCAGCCTCTCTAGCACTTTTTAGAGTTCTTTCTACCCCCACTCCCAGCAACACCAACAGTGATCTCTGACTCCAGAGCACAGCCAGGTGTGGCCCCTCCCCCACCCCCCCAAAGAAAACAGGAATACTATAAATATGACAATAGTAATAGTTGCCAATTAACAAGAGACTGCTAAATGATATAATAATTGTTTGGGGGCTAGAAAGTATAGGAGACAAAGTGCATGCCTTCTACATGACCAACCCAAGTTTGATCCCTGGCACCCCATATAGTTCCCCCAAGCACTGTCAGGAGTGATTCCTGAGTACCACTGGGTATGGCAAAAAGAACAGGAAAAGAAAAAGAAAAAAAAAGAAGATTGCTTTGTCTTTTTTTTTTAATTGAATAATCATGAACTGCAGACTTACTAAGACATTCATAATTGAGTTTCAGGCCCACAATGTTCCAATCTCTTCACTGGTGTCCATTACCCTCTACCAATGTCCCCAGTTTCCCTCCTGCCTTTGTCTTAATATTACTCAATCCTTCCATTTACCTAGTACTATACCCTCTCCACTTCAGGAAGATGAAACAAGCTTTAAGAGACTAAAAATAACTCACCTAAAATCATATACTAAGTACAGGGCAAACTTTGGATTTAAATTCAAATTCAGACCCCACCCAAAGATTTGGTGAAAAAAATCAATGTATGAAAAGAGCAACTTCCTCTTTTCAAAAGTTCTCATATGAACACCAGAAAATTTCAGCTTGAAATTCAATAAAAAATCAGTTGAATGATACACAGGTAAGTTAAAACAAACAAACAAACAAAAACAACCCCTCATTTAAGTATACGGGAGAAAACCCACTTTGGAATATGAATACTCTGATAGTAATATACCACCTAAGAAGAGATTAGTCAGACATTTGAGATACGAAATCATGGGTTGGGGAGATAGTACATGGGTCAGGGCACTAGCCTTGCATTCAGACCTTGGCTGAATCCCCAGCACATGACCAAGAATCCTTGGGTGTGGCCCTGGAAGCCCACAAGCACCTGGAGGTTCCCAAAATTTCTGGGTTTGTGTGCACCACATTCTCAGGACTTAGCATTCAACTGTCCAGTCCACATGGACAAGAATCACCAGGAATGGCCCCCAAGTCTCATGGCACCCTGCAAACTCCTTGAGAGGTCCCCAAAATAGAAAGACCTGAAATCAGAAAATACAAGTTTTTATATCACATGCAGAGATTTGATAAGTGAAAGCTGTACAAATGGATAAATTCTCCAAGACAGTGAAGCAAGAAAAATGTCTTAAAAGCCAAAGATTGAGGCTGAAAGAAAAAAGCCAGCAATGGAAGATGAGAAGGCACTGGTCCAGGAAGATTTTGGGGGGAAAAAAACCTTAAATGCAAAACAAACACCCCAAGTTTCATATACATTTGCCTTTTCCATTCTGAAAAAGGGACTAAAACAATATAGTAATAAACAAATACACAGGAAACAAAAGTGTTAGGACTCCCTTTTCATCCTTCAACTCATCCTTTGTTACACCTCCAACAGCAAAACAAAACACTGGAAAGAAAAGTCACACATGTTTAACTGCTACCTCAAAGCACTATGATAAACATGTAATAGCAAGAGAGCTGCATTTTCAAGAATTGTATGGGAAACTTCAAGACAAACAGACCCCTAATCTTCTCACCAACTTACTTTTATCTTTTCTATTTTACTTAAAAATCCTATGCACTTTTTCTCTAGAAAAATTAAAAACAAACTCTACCCCTTAATTTTTCCAAAGATACTCGGAACTAGTGAGAAACTATAAATAAGTCCTAGATAAAATAATCCTAAAGCAAAAAAGCTGAAAAAAGAAAAACAACTCTTTATGATCAAAACCATTACCTGGATAGAAAAAAACAATAGAATGCTTGGAAAAAGTGACAGAAAACCAAGGCTGGGTCATTTTGATGATCTAGAAAATAAGTGAGTAGCTGCCCTACTACCTTAATAGCTGCACATTATTTTAGTGCTTATATTTTCAATATATAATTTGTTTGAATAAGTTACACATATTCAAGGAAAAACTGGGTATCAATCTTCCAAGTACATCATTTTATAATTAATAATATTCGTGATTTATAGTACCACTGTATCACTGTCATCCAGTTGCTCATCGATTTATACGAGCAGGCACCAGTAACGTCTCTATTCCTCCCAGCCCTGAGATTTTAGCAGCCTCTCCTTACTCGTCTTTCCCAACAACTGGAGACTCTTTCAGGGTCAGGGGAATGAAACCTATCGTTACTGTTTTTGGCATATCAAATACATCACGGGTAGCTTGCCAGGCTCTGCCCGTATAGACGGAATACTCTCGGTAGCCTGCGAGCTATATTACTCTCTATGATTTGTTGCCTACTGTCTGAACTCCATCAAATATGGTGTGGCAACTATAAAAAATAGGTAGGAAGTGTCTTATAATAGAAAGCTGCCAACATACTAGAAAGACAATAAATTGTAAAAAGGTATCATCCAAACTACAAATAAGACATTTAAAGTCCTTACAGGAAAAATAAGAATACCCACTGAAAAAGAAAGTTACTACAGTACAACATGTGAATGAGTAACTGTAAATATAAACTATCATGCAAAGAAAATATAAGCTAGACATTTCAAAATCAGAAAAATGACTTTTGTCTCCAGGACAAACCTAATCCTTACTAACTTCATATTTATATGCTAATGAAAAATTAATAGCTACCACTAAACAGCTGCAGAACTAAACAGCAAAAAGGACCTTGGTTATAATATTTCAAGGAAAGAATAAAATCTATTGCCTCTTCTCTTTCATATCATACTTCTGGACAACTTTGTGCTCCCTATGTGGCTAATCCTGAATAGCCTTGCCTGCCTTCTTGCATGGATTTTCCTTTGTTCAACTTTCATCTATTACCCTTGGTTCTGTAGATCTCTACACTTACTTTATCAAATGGCCATCTTTAATTAGGAGCTCGGTTTAGTATCTGCAATAGTCTACAGATGATTTCATGTTTGGTCCACTACTCCCTCAAATATATCTGAAATAGATAGGTATTTATAGGCTTACATTCCAAGGCAATTTCCAAATCTAACTTTGTTTCTTATACTCATGTTTTCATCAGCTTCACTGTAATTAAGGCTAGAGTTTTCGGAATCTTCTAATCCTCTTTAGTTCCTCCTTTCTTCCCAACCTTACCAAGCACATTTCATCGCTTCTACCTTACCTCCTAATCCATCATTATCATGTTCAAGTTTGGGGCTTCAATAATTTCTGGACTGATAGTTTTTTGGTTTTTTTTGGTTTTTTTTTGCTTTTCAGGTCACACCCAGTGATGCACAGGGGTTACTCCTAGTTCTACACTCAGGAATTACTCCTGGCGGTGCTGGGGGACCATATGGGATGCTGGGAATCGAACCCGGGTCGGCCGCGTGCAAGGCAAAAGCCCTACCTGTTGTGCTATCACTCCAGCCCCACGATAGAATAATTTTAAAAACACCTCCAATTTCAAACCATCCCGGTCTCTTTCCATGCAATCTTCCTGTATACAACTACCAGGTTTATCTTCCTGCCTTCCTAGCAGTCTTACCTATAAATATTTAATAGCCACAACATACTGAAGAAAATCTAAACATTCGATAGTCTAGCAATCAAGCCATGAGCAATCCTTCCAATTTTTTCTTCTGATGCTCTTAAGCATGTCATGGCCAGTCATGCCTTTATATCCCACTCCCCCTATCAATACTCTATCTGGATACATCCATTTCTCAAAAAGCATACTCTGGCTCTCTCAACTCAAGTTGATGTCTTCTCTTTCAATTTCCAGGAGTACATATGACGTATACCAGTTTTTTTTAATAGAAATGTACATCATGTTTCTTTGGCTTGTCAAAGATTTCTGCTTTATCTGTGCACATATAGAAAATCCGTAGGTATGAGATTAACTGCTCCTAGCAGTACCAACAGGGGAAAGCAACTTCAAAAGATGGGTGATCTCAAGGAAAAAGTTCACCATTCCCCGACTCATCAACAAATCTACCAAGTTCCCAACAAATGAAGTTATAACAAGAAAATAAGGGGGAAATTAAGCTGCTAACACCTCCCTACAACGTCATTTCATGGAATAGAGTTTCAGAAGCAAAGTGGAATTGAAAAAAAAAAAGACAGAATTTGGATAAGTGTTAAAGTAGTAGAAAAATGTTGGTTTTTCTACTACTCTCCTTCAATAAAATGTTGTTTTAAACATCAGTCTTTCTGCTTCGCAACAGAACCCATAAAGTGGGAGAAATATCAAACATAAAACCTACTACGTTCTAATTCACTGTCAAGGATGCTTACATACAATCATTTTGAAAGCTTTGGGAGAAGTCTTCCATAACAGTGAACTTTTAAAAATAGAGAACGATACCCAGAGTAACTAAAATGAACATTAATTTGAAATTATGTGTATGATTTTCCACTGATTCTAGAGGAGTTTTTAATTTCCATGGATGGCATCATTTAATCAGAATTATTTTCTATCTCCAAAATTGGTTCCTTGAGGAATCTGTAAATTACTATCCACATGCAAACTTCCTATAGCTATAATCACTGTCACTGTCATCCCGTTGTTCAATGATTTGCTCAAGCGGGCACCAGTAACGTCTCCATTGTGAGACTTGTTACTGTTTTTGGCATATCAATATGTCACGGGTAGCTTGCCATGCTCCGCAGTGGGGGCGAGATACTCTAGGTAGCTTGCTGGGCTCTCCCAGAGGGGCAGATGAATCAAACCCCGGTCGGCCAGTGTGCAAGGCAAACGCACCTACCCGTTGTGCTATCGCTCCTGCTCCTGTAGCTATAGAGATGTATTTTATTTGAACTAAGACGTAACTACTTAGGGCTGGAGCCATACTAAAGCGGGTAAGGTGCTTGCCTTGGCGCACGGCTGAGCCAGGTCAGATCACTGGCACACTATTTGGTTCCCTGAGCCTGGTGATCCATAAGGTCAGAACCAGAACAAGCCTTGAGCACCTCAGGGTGTTGCCCAAAAAAAACCCCACAAAATAATAAAATGAAATGGAACCATTTAACTTTTGAATTGTTTGTAAATAGAGAACTTAAAGAGACTGCAGCTATTGACATTAGGGCAAAAATCACAAACTTAACGAGTTTCAGTTACAGATAAACCATATATGCTCAATCACTGGAAGACTTTTAATACAGAACTTTTGAGGCCAGAAAGACAGTACAGCAGGTAAGGCACTTGCATACAGCTAACCCAGGTTTGATCCCTGGGCACCCCATATGGTTCCTCCAAGCCCCACTGGGAGTGATCCCTAAAACACAGGCAGGAGTAAGCCCTGGGAGTGATCCAAAGAACCAAACAATAAAAATAAAATCGGATTTTGTCTTTTCATACACTTAAAAACTTCTCCAATATTTTGAACTAACACCATTAAGCACTATCCAAAAAGGCAGGTACAATAATTATCTGTGTGGTTATTTTGTATTTAAGGGTACTGCTTAAAGAAACAATACAGAAATGGTATGCCATCAGTTCCCTTGGGTTTCTGCACTTCATCTTCCAGCAAAAAGTTCCTTCAGACTCTAGTCACTTATGACATCTGGGCTCAAAAGTCGCTTCCTCAATATTGATTCTCCACTGTCGCGCTGTTTACTCTTAAAACCAAACCCTTAGGGAAAAAGCGCTGTAAACGGAAAAGCAGTCCTTCCAACAATACTATCGAACTTATCAGAAAGATTAGCACGCCCGAAATCTCCATCCAAGTCTACAGACTAGCAATAACTGACGTGGTGACTTTTCATATGATGCCTGCGAGAGCAGAAACCAAGTGCCTTTTGTTTAAAGCTGAACTGGGACACCACGAAGATTTCTGCCTGTGGTTTGCACAGTGACCATCCGGGGCCAGGATCTACAGGGCCGTGACAAGTGGTTTTAGAAGCCCTTCGAGATTCCGCGGGCTAAAAACATCAGTGCGGGTGTTTCCAAGCTTATGCACCCCTAAAACCGGCTTCTGCGGGCTAGACCGCAAAGCCGAGAAGAGTAAAGGCTTACGGCACCCGCAGAGCAGCGGGGCGCCGCGCTACTCACCAGTAAACAATCCGAGTTCACCTCCGATTTGGGATCCCGCAGTAGGTTGTCGATTTTTTCAAACCGAGTCTCAAAACTGTCCCCAGTCGACATGGTGCTGCTGCTGTGACAATACCCTCGTACCAACACCGGCAGCGGAAAGCAATTTCACCCAACTTCCTCCGCCGAGGGGCTCGCGGCCGCGGAGCCGAGGATCCGGAACCTCAGGGTCACCAGGTGCGCCCGGGGTCCCCTCCGCCCCCTCACTGCGGGGATCTCCGCTCGGCCGGAGACCCAGGGCCGGGGGCAACGGCGACCCACAGCCGCTCGGATGCCCAAAGTCGCATCCCACCCGGCAGCCCCTCACGCCAGCCGACGGCGCCGTCTCCAGCAGCCCGATGGCTCCGGCGAGGGCCGCCCGCCACAGGGAGGGCTCCCCGTCCCGACAGGGGCAGGCGGGGCGCGAGGCAGCCAAGCGCAGGGTGGAGGCTCCTCCGGCGGCAGAGGGGAAAAGAGGAAAAGGCTTGAGCGCAGGGCGGGCGCGGAGCTGTGCCAGCTGCCGCCGCCGCTTGGGCCGCGGGCCTGGCCCGGCCCGCTCGGCTCCGACGCGCCCGAGGCGCCCTAGCTTCGCATCCCCGGCTCCTCTCGGCCCGGCCCGACGCACCGATGCGTCTCCGCCGCGGCTGGTCCCCGCGGGGCCGCTTCACTCTCTCATTTTGTCCCGTCGCTGCTGGCGCGGCTGTGCGGTGGACGGGCGGGCAAGGGCGAGGTCGGTGCCCAATGGAGATCCGAGAAGCGGCAAGTCCGGCGAGCTGGCGGCGAGCAAGGACGAGGGTCGGCGCCGGCGACGACCGAGGAGGGAGCTTCTGGGAGGGTCTGCGGGCTCAGCCGGGTAAAGGGCGAGTCGCGGAGGCGAAAGCCCGGGGGGTGGGGCGAGGGGGGCCGAGTGGGACTAATATGTCCGCCTTCCTGTTCAAACAAACGGAGACCGCGGCGCCACTGCGCATGCGGAGCGCGGACGTTCAGAGGCGAACTTTCCAGGCGCGCGCACGCCGGCGCCTCCAAAGGGCCCGGGCTGGCCCGGGCGGGAGGCGGGGCGCGACCGGGCCTCCCGGAGTGGGCGGGGCAACCGCGCGGGGAGGAGCCAATCGGGTGGGGCGAGCTGTACCGCCCGGCCGGGCTCACGCGCCCCGGAGGCGGAGCCCTCGCGGCCTTCCGCGGCTTGCCGGGCTTCCTGCCGACTGCGGCGGTCCGGAGGGTTGTGACGGGAGAGGAAGAAGGTATTTGTTCCCTGTACTGTGGCGCTAGGGTGTCGTTAGCACGAGATGCCGCTCGCTGGCAGGCCCCGGCGTTTTAAAACTAGCGGAGTTGGGTCTTGCGGATGTCTGTCAACGCCGGGCGAGCGTGACACTCGGGACGCAGCTTTGCTGTCCGCGAGCCCCCGCACCGCGCGCGTGTCCGGAGCACTGGCCGACCGACTCCGGACGGCATTGCCCTTAGAAGTCAGACTCAACTTGGTTTTTTTTCTTTTACGGGGAATAATCCCAGAGGGAAAAAATTATTCTGGTTGTTAAATCATTTTAGTTATTCATACTTTTTCCCAACACTATGAACACTCCCTCAGGAATTCTCTTGTTGATGTGAAATCCTGCCGTTTCCATTCCAAAACTACAGTGAAACGTAGTTGTGATTTTTTTTAACCAGTATTAATGTAGATCAGAAAAATAATGGGCATTTCCTCCTAACTCAGTTGCCTCACTAGCTGTGGCATGAGAGGGAATGAAAGACTTGTTGCTCAATCTGTTGGTCAAGTAATGTTCTTCACTGCTTTCAAGAAGAAAATCTAAGGAATCCTTCTTTAGGAGACCCCTCCCATAATCTGGGAACTTCCCAGCCCTTCTTTTCCTTGCATTAAATAAAGTCTTTTTCTGAATTCGGCTATTTGATCTTCAGTCCCTTGCTTTCAATTGTTTAAAAAAAATTTTTCTAATACATTTTAATTTTGCACAAAAGTATAAATCAAACTAGGGTTTATTGGAAAGAGAAAATATGGAAGACTTCCCATACTGAAAAACGCTACCATTGTCTTCTACGCAAAAAGCCGTGAGCACCATCTAAACAGGTTTACCCACTTTCTGGTTGGAATCAGAGTTTAAGAAAACGTTCCACAGTTTTTAAAATGTCTATTCTGTTTTTATTAGATACAGGGGTTATTTAGCTATAATATCCTCTATTAAAAAAGATATAGAGCTAGCCTTCATAAAAAATAGCAAAGAGAACAACTAGATAAAATTCAGGTATGTCATGAAATACTTTTGCAGTGACTTTGCTTGATTCCAGTATTTTAAGCTAGTCATGTGAATTAAATTTATTTTTAAGCATCCAGCTTAAAATAAATCTGGCATTTTCCCCAAAATAAATTTTTTAAACCCTGCTTGTCTTTTTTTATTGCCATTTTTAGGTATTAGGAATTTTGTTGTTTCTCAGAGAACTGGGAGCATTATATTACTTTCCATCTGAAAAGAGTGCAGGTAACTTATACAGTGCATGAGTGACTTTGATAATATGTGAGTGGAATTAGAACCAATCTGAAAAATCTATACAGTATGAATCTTAATATTTTGCTTCCCTACAGGGCTAAAGTAATTGTTAAGATACCACAAGTTGTCTTTTATCCTAAGAGAGATGACTATCTATTTTTAAAATAAAACCTCCTCTGTAATAATCATATGACCTCAAATTTCTTTCAGATTTTAGAGGGCTGGAGCCATAGCACAGGGGGGAGGGCATTTGCCTTGCATGCAGCTGGCCCGGGTTGGATTCCCAGCATCCCACATGGTCCTCCGAGCATCTCCAGGAGTCATTCCTGAGTGCAGGGTCAGGAGGAACCCCTGAGCACCGCCAGGTGTGACCCAAAAAGAAAAAAAAATTCTTTTAGATTTTAAAATATTTTGCTTGGTTATGACAAGGCACTTCAGAACAATTTGGATATTTGAGATTTCCATTAGTAAGATTTCCCTTAGTAAGTGCAGTCACCATGTACTGAAGTATATGTGAATATAAGAATATATTAATTTTGAATAGTGGGTATCTATTATGTACACTTTCATGCACTTTATACAGAGTATCTCACTAAGACTTTAGAAGAACTCCTGCTGTATTTATACCTACTTCATAGATGAGAAAACTGAATGGCAGGTCATGACAGACCCAGATTAGAAGGCAATCTAACTTTAGAGTTCCTCTTCTAACTGCTGAGTATGCTAACTCTATTCAATCTTAATACATTAACAACTATATCACAATGATATTATACTCATTATCACAGATTTTAATGACAACATGTGAGAAATGGAACTACAGAATTTGTAGTATGATATGTAGGAAATCTTAGGAAAATATAAGTCATACAACAATGATGTTAACTGACCTTAGGAAGCTTGAGATTGAAAGGACTGTAATAGTTCAGTAACAGTGACCTGACCAGAGGTTCTCAAACGTGGGATCAAGAATCAGTGGTATAGAGAGATAGTACAGTGGATAAGGTGTTTGCTTTGCTCACAGTTGACTTGGGTTTGATCTCTGGCACCTCATATGGTCCCTGTTACCTTGCAGGGAGTGATCCTTGAGCACATAGCCAGGAGTAAGCCCTGAGCACCATCCAAAACAACCCCCACTAAAAAAAATAAAGAAAGAAGAACCAGTGGTAGTACCTGATGGTGTTTTCCTGACCGACCTACAGCAAAATGAGAGTAGGGATCCATTACTTTATGTTCCCATAAAGTAAGGAGTTGTAAGGTACAAGATGTGACTCAGTTGGGAATGAAACAGGCCTAATAAAAGTATTAAATTGAAAACCCTGCCTAGAGAGATTGTACTGGAGGTAAAGCACTGGCCTTGCAATTGTATGATCTCCAGTACGATCACGTATGGTCCCCTGAATACCACCAGGAGTGATCTCGGAGCACAGAGACAGAAGTAAGCCTTGAGCATTGCTAGGTGTGACCCAAAAACTGAAGAGAAAGAAAAAGGTAATCTTATGCAAATATAGAGCTACATCTTAATTTTTCTGCTTTTGGGAATTTTAACATTTAACATCTGGAAACATTTAATTTAGATGAAAGTCATGCTAAGACCTAATGAAGACTGCAGTGCTAGAAGAATTTGAGGCATATTTGGGAGAGAGCATGGAAAAAATCAGAAAGATTTGGGTGTAGACTTGAGTATAGTGAAAGACAACTAATTTGAGCATTCTTTTGCTTTTGGTTATTTGAAATAGACTCAGGTTGATGTTTTGGAATTTCTTTCATAAACATTGAGTAGTTAACCTCCAAAGATGGTCCTCAGTAAACCACATCTGTTGGGGAACCGTTTTTCCCCAACATGCCCGGACACATTGGGAAAAACTGTTCCCCAACACACATCTCCTAGTATTCATGGCCTAGTAGAGATCCCTCACATTCTGAATCTAGGCTGGGCTCTTGTGATCTTCCAGTAGATTGCTGCAAAAAAAAAAAAAAATGGCACTGTTCCAGTATCAGGTTTGAGCTTTGAGAGTTCTCCTGGCAACTAACTGTTTAGCTCTCAGGGAAGCCCAACTACACTCAGATCACTGTGGGGTGAGGCAAGCCAATCTTCTAACCACATAAAGAGATCTCATGGAAGACAATTGAAGAATCCAGCAGATGTTGAGAACAGGAACTCCCTCTTATGACCCGAGGCAAGTCATTTGAGCCCTTAGACATTTGAATCATTCAGTGACACTAAATGGAACAGAGACAAACTAATCCTGCCAAGCACTGCCCAGACTGCAGAATTGTGAGCAAATAGTAAAAGGATTGGGGCTTTGAGCAACCATATTTAGGAGTAATTTCTCAGCAATAGATAACCCAATAGTTGGGTTTTCAGGAGAAAAGTGTGTGTGTGTGTGTGTGTGTGTGTGTGTGTGTGGTGTCTATATTGCTTTATATATTTGCCACTATAAAAGAATGTTCATGGTGGAGGATCTTAATAACAAATCAAGGCAATATATACATACACTGTCAGGGCCATTCTTAGTGGGGCTTGGAGACACAGGACTACTCTGCTTTGTTTTGACCCTGTCAGGTGGTTGCTTCAGCAGGACAGGGTTTAGAGGCCACTAACAACAAAGTCACACTTAGTCGTGTTTGAAGACCATCAGGACTACACTTAGCAGTGTTTGTGCAGCCATGTGGTACCAGAAATTGAATTTGGGGCCTCCCAACATTCAGTGCTATGCATGTGTTCCTTCACCTGAGCTGTCTCCATAACCCTTACATTTACTGTCTTTACTTAAACAAAACCTTTGTACCAAAAAGTGTAAATCCTTTCTAAATAAATAATTAAGAAGTTAACCATATTCCCATAAAAATACTTTTGCCTGTATTTTATAATTTCTCAATTTAATGCATAATCAAGTTTGTTCTATCTCAAAAAATATATACCATATGTTTAGGTAACTGACATAAATTGGACATGATTTATTTGGTGCCATAAATTTGGTGCCATAAAGGGCATAATTATACATACAACAAAATTGTTGAGACTGGAGGGCCAGAGAGACTCTACTGAGATTAAGGCACTTATCTTTCATGCGACCAACCTAGTTCAAATCCCTAGTAGCACATAAAGTCTCCTGAGTGCTGCCAGTGTAACTTTTGTGCACAGAGACACTCTTGAGCATAGAGATAGGTATAGTCCCTGAGCAACCCAGGGTGTGGCCCAAACCCCACCCAATGTATTAAGAATGTTATGTGGTTAAGTTCTTATAGAAACTTCAGCTAATATTTCCAAGGAAATATTATACTCATGCTTAAAATAACTCTACAAAAGGGCATTAAACATTTTTTTAATGTAGAACAGCGTCACTTGATTCTGAACAACCTTAGTAAACAGAAAGTTGTGAAAATGTTGCTTCCATTCTAAGAGGTTGGTTTTATATGATTAATATTTACCCCAAAGTAGTTTATAGGTACATATTTTTCTAGATCTCAGAGGTAAATCAGGAAGAATATGTTCCTTTACGTAAGAGTACACCTTTTGAGATAAGCCAAGCTTTTTCCATAAAACATTTAGGCTTGGGAATCAAGGCCGTTTGATATTTTTAGATGTACAACAACATTCATACTGGCTAGGCATAACTGTGGGCATCTCTCAAGATGACAGCAAGAAAAAACTAAGGGCAAGCAGCAAGCATGGAGAGCCCTTAAGGACTACTCCTGACTCACCCTGGAATGCCTTCCTTTAACATCTGCTTTTTATTTCTTAGAAGCTGCTATTCCATTCAACTGCAAAAATAGTTGCACTGACCCTGGAAGCAGAATGGAGAAATAGAGGGGAGCAGATTTCTGTAAAACTTATTTCCTTGCACAGTGCCATTGCCATCTTGGGAACCCTCAGACAGCACTCTCACAAGCCCACTCTTACAGAAGATAATCAATTTTTTTTTCTAGCCCCATGCATATTATTTTTTTTAATTTTTTAAAATTTATTTATTTTTTTATTGAATCACCATGAGATACAGTTATGAACTTTCATAATTATGTTTCAGGCATACAATGATCAAGCACCCATCCCTGCACCAGTGCACATTTTCTATCACCAATGTCCAGTATTCCTCCCGCCACCCCCCACCCCATTCCACCCCATGCCTCTGTGGCAGGTACATTTCTTCTCATTCTCTCTCTACTTTGTTTTTTGTTTTTTTTTAATTTAATAGTTTATTTTTAATTAGTGAGTCAACGTGAGGGTACAGTTACAGATTTATACATTTTTGTGCTCATGTTTCTCCCTTACAAAGTTTGATAACCCATCCCTTCACCAGTGCCCATTCTCTACCAAAAGTAAACCCAACATCCCTCTCCCCCCTCCCCAGTCCTGTCTCCCCCCCACCCCACACTGCCACTATGGCAGGGTATTCCCTTTTGTTCTCTCTTTCTGATTAGGTGTTGTGGTTTGCAATAAAGGTGTTGAGTGGCCATTGTGTTCAGTCTCTAGTCTATATTGGGCCCGCATCATCTTTCCCCCACATGACCTCCAATCACATTTTACTTGGTGTTCCCTTCTCTGAGTTGCCCAGAATGAGAGACCAGCCTCCAAGCCATGGAGACAACCTCCTGGTACTTATTTCTACTATTCTTGGGTGTTAGTCTTATAGTCTGTTATTCTATAGTCCACAGATGAGTGCAATCTTTCTATGTCTGTCTCTCTCTTTCTGACTCATTTCACTTAGCATAATACTTTCCACTCTAATCCACTTATATGCAAACGTCATGACCTCATTCTTTCTAACAGCTGCATAGTATTCCATTGTATAGATGTGCCAGAGTTTCTTCAACCAGTCATCTGTTCTAGGGCACTCGGGTTTTCTCCAGATTCTGGCTATTGTAAACAGTGCTGCGATGAACATATAAGTGCAGATGTCATTTCGACTATACTTTTTGGCTTTTCTGGGATATATTCCCAGCAGTTGCTTTTGTTCTTTTGGATCAGAGGCTAGCACACATCCAAAAGAACAAAAGCAACCGCTGTTGGAGAGGATGTGGGGAGAAAGGGACCCTTCTACACTGCTGGTGGGAATGTCGGCTAGTTCAGCCCTTTTGGAAAACAATATGGACGATTCTCAAAAAACTAGAGGTTGAGCTCCCATTTGACCCAGCAAGATAATCAATTTTTACCAAAGGTTAACACTAGTATCCTTGTGGAATCCATGAGATGATAGGTGTGTGGCCATAGTAAAGAGGAAAACGCAGGTCAAGGAAGTAATAACAGATATAGTTGGCTGTTCAAATATTCTCCCATATTTTTGGACTAACCTCTTACATAAATTTCCCCCTCTTACCTAGTATTATTCCACTGAATTCTAAGGCTAAGGGCAATTACTGATTGATACATTGCTTTTTAGGCTTTTTTTTGTTTGTTTGATTTTGTTGTTTTTGTGCCAAATCCAGTGATGCTCAGCAGTAACTCCTGGCTGTACTCCTTCTGTACTTAGGAATGACTCCCAGTGGTACATGAAAGACCTTATGGGATGCTGAGGATTAAACCCAGTTGACCGCATGCATAGCAAGTGCCCTGTCCTCTGTACCATCTCTCCAGCCCCAAGTTTTTTAAATCTTTAAAAGTTCTTAAATTGATAATATGCCTCTTTTGGCAGTGGTGGGCCTTTCACTACCACTTTTATATATAATCTCATTCCCAGATTTATTTACTTATCTTTAGTTTGGGGGCCATATCCAGCTGTGCTCAGGGCTTACTCCTGGCTATGCTCAGAGATCACTCCTGGCAGCGCCTAGGGTACCATATTATGGTGCCAGAGATCAAACTAGGGTTGGTTGTATGCAAGGCCAGTGACTTAATTTCTGGATATCTCTGCTAATGCTAATTTTATTTTAATTTTTTATTTCATTGAATCATGGTGCGATACACAGTTACAGGATTGTTCATGACTGTGTTTCAGTGTACATTTCCCATCACTAATGTCCCCAGTTTCCCTCCCAATATTCCCCTGCCTCAGCCTGCCTCTATGGCAGATATTTTTCTTCTCTCTCTCTGTCTCTCTCTCTGTCTCTCTCTCTCTCTGTCTCTCTCTCTCCCCTCTCTCTCCCTCCCTTCCTCCATCCTTCCCTCCTTCTCTTCTTCCGGAGCTCCCTCCCTCCTTTTAGCACTTGTCCAGACTTATCATTTCCACCTATCATTGTCCTAGTGGTCCCTTCTCTGTCCAAAGTATCCCCCATTCCCACTTGTAACAAGCTTCCAACTCTGGACCAGTTCTTCTGACCCTCATTTCTACTGTCCTTGGGTATTTGTCTTGTACTTTATTTTTAAGATCCCACAAACTAGTGAAATCATTCTATGTATCTCCCTCTCCCTCTGATACATTTCACTCAGCATGATACTCTCCCTGCCCATCCATTTATAAGCAAATTTCAGGATTTCATTTTCCCTGGCGGCTGCATGGTATTCCATTGTGTAGATGTACCATAGTTTCACTATCCAGTCATCTGTTCTCAGGCACCCAGGTTGCTTCCAGATTCTATTATAAATAGAGCTGCAGTGAGCATAGGAGTGCATATGGTGTTTCTGCTGTGTGTCTTTGGGCCCGTAGGATATATTCCCAGGAAAGGTGTTGCTGAGTCTTATGGAAGCTCAATTTCTAGTTTTTTGAGGAATGCCCATTTTGTTTTCCAAAAAGGCAGGAAAATGCACCAGTGTGCATTCCCACCAACAATGAATGAGAGTCCCTTTCTCTCTGCATCCACGTCAACCCTGTTGTTCTTATTCTTTTTTCATGTGTGCCAGTCTCTGTGGCATGAGATGACATCTCATTGTTGTTTTGATTTGCACCTCCCTGATGGTTAGTGATGTAGAGCATTTTTTCATGTGCCTTTTGGCCATTTGTCTTTTTTCTTTGAGGAAGTTTCTGTTCATTTCTTCTCCCCATTTGTTTGTAGGGTTTGATTTTTCTTTCTTGTGAAGTTCTGTTAGTGCCTTATGTATCTTTGATATTAAGCCCTTATCAGATGGGCATTGAGTTAATAACTTTTCCTATTTTGTGAGCTGTCTTTGTATCCTGGTCACCATTTCTTTTGAGGTGCAGAAGCTTCTTAGTTTTATGTAGTCTTTTTTATCTTTGGTGTTTCATCTTTGAAGATGCCTTTAGTTTCAATGTCATGGAAGGTTCTGTCTATGTTTTCCTTATTACTTATGGATTTGAGTCTGATATTGAGGTCTTGAATCCATTTTGATCTGACTTTTGTGAATGGCATTAGAAATAGGTTCAAGTTCATATTTTTTGCATGTAGTTGCCCAGTTTTCCCAGCACCACTTGTTGAAGAAACTTTCATTACCCCACTACATATTTCTTGCTCCTTTATCAAAGATTAAATGATTGTATATTTGAGAGTCTATGTTAGGATATGTTAGGATATTCAATTCCATTCTATTGATCTGAGCATCTATCATTATTCCAATACAATGCTGTTTTAATACTCTTTTGTAGTACAGTTTGAAATTGGGGGAGGTATACCCCCACATCTGTTTTTTCCCAAGGATTACATTTGCTATTTGTGAGGGTTTATTGTTCCATATGAATTTAGGAGTGTTTAATCTACTTATTTGAAAAATGCCCTGGGTATCCATATAGGGGCTGCATTGAATCTGTACAATGTTTTGAGGAGTAGTGCCATTTTAGTGATGTTAATTCTCCCAATCCATGAGCAGGATATGTGTCTCCATTTTCTCATATTCTTTTTTATTTCTTAAAGTGATGTTTTATAGTTTTCTTTATATAGGTACTTCACCTTTTCATTTAAGTTGATTTCGAGGCACTTGATTTTTTGAGGCACTGATAATTTTTTAATTTTGGAAAATATGAGAAAGTAAGGCAGAGAACAAAAATTAAGCATGTTCTTATGATCCAATTGCAATCATTATGTGTAGCTTGGGAATTTTTCTTTTACCTTCACCCTACCCCCCTGCCCCATAATTTGTTTTACATGTTGTATGTGAAATTCTCTTATATTTTTTCTTCATAATCTTATATAAAACTATTTATAAATCCTAAACAACCATGTCTGCGTAATGTTTTGTTCTAGAAATTTACTGTCATTTACTTAATTGTTATTCTCTTCATCCTTTAAATGGACCTGTTTAACTTCATTCTGCTTAATTTTTTCCAATTTTCAGTGATTTTCTTAGAAACAATACCTGGGTTTATTGGTTTTTCTTTTTTCGTTGTTTATTTGTTGCAGTGCCAAGAATTGAACTGAGGACTTTGCACTATTGCTCTGGTCCTTCTATGACTTTTAGATAATTCTTTTTCTGTCTTAATGTTTAGAAATTTCTTCCACCTCCTCAAAATTTGTGATATATTTAGTTTATTCCCTTCTCCTCCACAGCAGTTATTTTTATAGTTTATTCTTAATTCCAATTTAAATGCTTAGATTTTGTAAATAAAGTAAGAATCTAGTTTTTTTTCAAAGTTGCTAAACCTAATAATGCTAATTTTTAGAATTTTATTTGAAGCACTGTGATTTAGAATACTATTAATTGTAGGGTTTCATGCATGCAACTTTCTAACACCACACCCTCCACAGAGTGTCTGCTTCCCTCCACCACTATCTTAGGTTCCCCCTCATACTTGCCATTTCACCCACCCTGTCCCTAGTTGGTGTGGTCAGTCCTATAGACCAGCTCTCAGGTTCCAGGGCGTTTGGCCATTTAAAAGAAAAAGAAAAAGAACCTTAATTTAAAAAAATTATTTTCTTTTATTTGTATTTACTTCTTAATTAATTAATTAATTAATTAAGGCCTTTTGGGCCACACCCAGCGATGTTCAGGGGTTACTCCTAGCTCTGTGCTCAGGAATCACTCCAGGTGGTGCTTTGGGGACCATTTGGGATGTAGGAATCTACCACAGGTCGGCCATATATAAGGCAATTGCCCTACCCACTATACTATCGCTCCACCCCTTTTTGGCCATTTTGTATTCCCTACTGTGTTTCTTTATATCCCTCACATGAGAGTGATCATTCTGATAATACTGATTAAACAAGCTTCTATTTTCTTATCAATTATTAATATATAGGCAATCATTAATATATACTAGTGTACTATTCTAGTACTTTCTCTTGGAAGTAATCACATTACCAGGTGAATTGAATTTGAGTTATATTCTCACTAAAGTTAAAATTACATCTGAGTTCTATATAAAAATAATCTATATTATCTAGCTTAGAATCTTCATTGGGAATATGCTTCATGTTTCATCAAGTGCTTTGTTGTTGCTGTATAATTTTTGTCTTATGCAGTATCATGTAAAAATTCTAAATGAGTTTTATGCTTGAATATTAAAACATAACCCCCCCCACACATACATGGATTCACAAATGTGTTCTAATATACAGTGTTATAGGTCCAGAGATCATAGCAGAGTTTCTAGGCTCAAAAAGTGGGATTCCCAGAATTGTGGGACAATGAACTTCGTGTATGTGGAGCACCAGATGTTTGAACTTATGACCGTACAACTGCATGGCTAATGCCATGGTGCTAGTCCTCTAAATCCTGTCCTATCTTTTTAAATGCACATTTACATTTTTAAAAAACAATCTTTCTTGGGAAAAGGAGGAAGGGGAACAACAACGCAGACTAGAAGTAAATGAAAGACAGTGGTGAAGGGTGTTGAACACTGTGGTAGTGGTGACCATGCAGTAACTTTGGACAATAAAACCATAAACACAAGCTAAAGAAGTAACACAGAGATTAAGATACTTTACTTGTACATAACCAGCCTGATTCAATCTCTGGCATGCATATGGTGCTACAGGTACTACCAGGAGTGATCCCTCAGCACAGAGCCTGGAGTAAACTCTGAGCACTGCCAACCCTCCTCTCCAATAAAAGAACACCCTCAAGCCCCAAATACTATCACCATTATAACCATGTTACCAACACTATAATTGAAATTTTAAAGCAAAAAAATTTTTTTCTATAAAAAAGTTTGGCCACATAGGTGATGCTTAGGGCATATTTCTTGACTGTTCAGAGACCAATCCTGGTGGTGCTCTGAGGGCCATATACAGGGCTGAGAATTGAACAGGGTCAGTTATATGCAAGGCAAGTGCCTTAACCCCAGTATTATCTCTCAGTCCACACACACAATTACATATATGTATATGTATATACATATACATATATATATATTCTTCAGTATCTTCCAGTTTTTCAAGTCAGTCAATATTCGATGAAGCTCTTGTAAGTTCTTAGGAGAAGTTTTCCCTGTCGTATATTGAGAAATTTACTCCAGCAAGGCCAGAGAGAGATAGTATAGCAGGTAAGGGATTTTCCTTGTGTGCAGCCTACCTGGGTTTGATCATCAGCAAACCAAATAGTCCCCTGAGCACTTCCAGGAGTGATCCCTAAGCATAGGGATCAGAAAGCTGTGCTCAGGTACAGCCAGGTATATCCCCCCCCAAAAAAAATAAATAAAAATAAATACTTTTTTAAAAGAAACTCCATCAGCTCAGCTCCATCATTTTCTCAAGTTTGAATTGGAAAAAAACTATCTAGGCCTAGAAATGAAAGTATATAAGGTACTGAATTTTACCATTATTTCCCTCATTTAGATATGAAAGGCTATGATATATATACAGGACTTATTTCAGTTTTTATTACTTAACAGGCATTTATTTATCTTGCGTAGTTCCTTTGAAATGAAATAGAATCACTTCCTGATTCTCTATAGAAAGAGGATGTGTAACCTAAAATTTTTTCAATAACATGGGGTGGTGCACATAATTATACACAGTTATAACTATTACATACATCTCCCCCAACTTTCACTACTTTTTACATTCCTCTACCTCAAATGAAATTCTTTAAAAAAAAAAAAAAAAACTGACTTCCCAGTGGTGTTAAGGGGCCATGCTGTGTCAGCAATTTAACTCAGGGCCTTGAATATGTTCTACCATGAGTCACATCCCCAAACTCCATATCTGGACTTTCCTTCCTTTTAGAGAACTACATATCCCAAGATCTCCATTCTCCTTACCTTAACCTAATTATGTACCGAGGATTGTACAAACTTATTGGTTAAAAGGAACTGTTGGCAATAGAAAGTGATGGTCTTATGTTCAGAAATCTGTTTTGATACAATAAAGGCCATGACTAATTTTCTTGTTCAAAAAAGCCCATGTTTGGCAGAGATGCCTCCAGACCCTGTGCCAGGTTGAGTCTCATTCGGGACATCCCAGAGTGGGGCAGGTGAGTCCCACTATCCACCCCAACAGAGCCCCAGCAAACAAAAACCTCCAGAACCCATTGCCACATTGCTCACGGCCAATCTCTACAGGTTGTGAATGAATATGCTAAAATATGAATGGAGAATGAATATGCTGAAAAACTCAGAAAGAGGGTTTTGTGACCGAAATCTCCAGGCTCTCACAAAGTCAGGAATGGGAGACCTCCCCCGAATTCCTTGTTCTTCCTGGAGCCTAGCAGTCATTCTCACTAATTGCCTCTGGTGCCATATAAGCTCATTAATGACCATGGTCTAGAGACACAAAAATCTTGGAGTGAGCCACCAGCAGCAAAGATGCTTCCTGATCTCAGGGAGATGCAGATCAAAACAACAATGAGATATCATCTCACACCACAGAGACTGGCCCACATCCCAAAAAACAAAAGCAACCGGTGTTGGCGTGGATGTGGGGAGAAAGAGACTCTCCTTCACTGCTGGTGGGAATACCGACTGGTTCAGCCCTTTTGGAAAACAATATGGACACTTCTCAAAAAATTAGAAATTGAGCTTCCCACTTGACCCAGCAATACCACTCCTGGGAATATATCCCGGAGAAGCAAAAAGGTATAGTAGAAATGACATCTGCATTTCTATGTTCATTGCAGCACTGTTTACAATAGCCACAATCTGGAAAAAAAACAGAGTGCCCAAACACAGATGACTGGTTAAAGAAACTCTGGTACATCTACACAATGGAATACTATGCAGCTGTCAGAAAAGATGAAGTCATAAAATTTGCATATAAGTGGATCAACATGGAAAGCACCATTTTGAGTGAAATGAATCAGAAAGAAAGAGACAGACATAGAAAGATTGCACTCATTGTGGAATATAAAGTAGCAGAGAGGTACAAGCTTGCAATGATGCAATTTCTGGCAGAAATTTCTCTGGACTTAGTTACTAAAATACTGAAATACAGAAATCCAAAACTATGCGGCAACTAGTGTGGCTGCTCCACCTCATATCTCTTCATTCTCAGCAATGAAAAACAAATTATCAAATGCTTCCTTTTCAGCAGGTCCGACTTTGGGGGGGAGAAACTCCAAACAATAATAGTGAATTTTTTGTTGAAATAATCAAAGTAAAGTGAAAGAAAAGTGAAATTTATCAGTTACACAGGCGGGGTGGGGGGTTAGGGAGGTAGGAGGATTGGGGGAGGTATACTGTGATTCTTGGCAGTGGAATATGTGCACTGGTGAAGGGATGGGTGTTCAAGCATTATATAACTGAGACTTAAACCTGAAAGTTTTGCAACTTTCCACATGGTGATTCAATTTAAAAAAAAAAAAATTTTTAAAAAACATAGAAATCTTAGTTTATAACTTGTTTGACATAATTATGAGACTTCATTAAAATATCTATTTTTACAAAAAAAAAGATGCTTCCTGATCTCAAAGTCATCGTCCAGTTAAAAATTTAACTTCAACTGTATCAGCTATTTAAAATTTTAGAGTTCCTGGAGCGACATCTCATACTCTACACCACTGATGAACCAAGAGTAGCATACCACATTTGGTGGAGTTGTTGGAGTAGAAAGCAACCAATCTCATCCCGATCAAAAAACACAAAGGCTCAATCTGTAACATGTTAGTAATCTCTTATACAAGGGTTTAATGGCTTCAGGGTGAAACACAATAATCTTCACACACTTTGCTGTAAGGCAACTTTTTTGGATAATTTTTATTTTTTTTATTTTTTTTTCCTGATTATAGGATTTTTACATGACATTGTCTTTCAGGCAGCAGTCCAAGTCCTTCTGCCTTATAAGTGAACACTGTCACCATATTTTTCATGCTAAGAAATGACTTATTGCCCCTTTTCTATGGAAAAGGAGGAGCTTCTTTTGCATACCAGTTTTTTTTTAATTTTTATTATATCACCATGTGGAAAGATACACAGTTTTCAGGTTTATGTCTCAGTTATACAATATTCAAACACCATCCCTTCACCAGTGCCCATATTCCACCACCAGAATCCCCAGTATACCCCCCGCCCCCCACCCCCCACTGTATAACTGATGAATTTCACTTCATTTTCTCTTTACCTTGATTACGTTCCATATTGCAAAACAAAACTCACTATTGTTGTTGGAGTTTCTCCCCAAGAAAGACAGCCCTACTAAGGAAGCATTTGATAATTGGTTTTCCATTAAAAGATTGTATGTTTTCAGTTTTTAGAAAAGGTCGCACGGCCGCGCTAGCAGCCGCGCGGTTCGGATGTGTTCCAGTCCCGCAACCCGGAGCCATGTTAGTTGCTGCTCAGTGTCGCCAGGGCTCCATTTGGAGAAGGCGTCCCAGCTGTACCTCCTCCATCTGGATCCCTGGTGTTGTTGGCCCGGATTCCGGTCCGGAGCATTTCTCCGGCCGCGTTGCTGGATAATTTTTAATGAATTATTCCTAACATGCAAAACAAAATAAATTATTTAGGACCTGCTTTGGGAGCAGGCTTGTGTGGTGGTGGGAAAATTCAAAATAATTGTGGTGGAAAGGTGTAATGATGGTAGGATTGGTGTTGGAATATTGAGTGTAATAAATTATTGTGAACAACTTAAAAAATATTTTTTTAAAAAAGAAAAAGTCCAGGGGCCGGAGCAATAGCACAGCGGGTAGGGCGTCTGCCTTGCACACGGCCGACCTGGGTTTGATCCCCGGCATCCCATATGGTCCCCCAAGCACTGCCAGGAGCAATTCCTGAGTGCAAAGCCAGGAATAACCCCTGAGCATCGCTGGGTGTGACCCAAAAAGCAAAAAAAATTAAAAAAAAGTCCTTGTTCCCAAATTATGGTGAATCAGAATAAGGAATGACAGGAATTTTTTTCTATTTTTCTTCTATTGTGCATTTCATTTAAGAGACACTCAAAGCTTCAAAAAAAGCCTCAGAGATCAGTTGTTTCTTAATTTGACACCAATAAAAATTTAATAATAGAACACTTCTAGAAATTTTTTATGTTAGAGTTTTATCTTTTATTTCAGAGAATGTTGCATATTTTGTTTTTTGCTCTTACATGAATATTTAATGAATAGTTAGGATATGAACTCTTAAGTGATATTATTAATTGGTCCTAGAGTTTGAGTCCAAGATTGTTTAACTATTGTATAACCTAAGTATTAGAAGACACTCTCTTTAGCCACTAGCCTGACACCTTAAATGCAGGTATTAAAACAATACTGTGTGTTAACTACTTGTTATTATCAGGAACATTATAAAAATATGGTTATTCTCCAATGAGCAAAATAAGTCAGCATTATCTAGGTTTGATAACTTTAAGTCATCAAACAAAGTTGTCTAGTTGTCAGTGAGGCAATGAAACTGATGACAGTTTATGTTGCATTTCCTAGTATTCAGACAAGCACTTTTTATTGCAGGGCAGCAGACACATTTTACTGTTCTGAATTTTTCCTCATGCCTCTAGGCAATCCCTGAGAATTTCTTATTACTTCCTATTTAGAACATTTCTGTTATTTCACAAGCTTCAGAGAAAAGTTGTAAAGTACCATTGCCTACTATAAACTGGTTGCTTTCTAGAATTGTTTCCTATGTTTTTTAAACCAACATAAATTCTAATTTTATGTAATCTTATGATACAGTCTAAATGAATAAAATAAAAGTAGACTACTCTGATTATCCACCCTCTTCCCACTTAGGCCCTAAAGGGGCTCCATGGAATGCATAGTGAACAGCATAATTTTTCACCACTTAGTTCAACATCAATAAGGGATATGGATATATACAACATCAGTAAGCTTATATAGGACTACCCATTGATGAAGATTATGTAAAAGGGCATCAAGACAACGAGACATAACTAGAATGTTTGAGCTCTGACTTGGGCCAATTATTTTAAGAACACACTAGATTGGTGTTATCTATACTTAGCACTCTAACCCTATCCTACTCCAGGCACCTAAGAGAGTTCCATTAGAATGTGTGATCTTTAAGAATTTAGTATTCCATTAATTTACATATCTTTACAAATACCCTCTTTTTTTTCTTGCATTAAATATCAGAGTGTAACATCTAATTCAGGGAAAATTAAAACACACCCATTATGGCTTATCTCATCTGCTGATTTACAACTAAAAACTCTAGACAAAATACAGAAGCAATTACCCAAGGACCCTTGCAAGTAAACATCATCAGGCAGACTGTGATATGGAGTCAAACTTTTGGAGAAACAACACATCTGAAATTGAATTTCTCTTCTTTACCGCTCATTTTTCCTAAGATTTTACCGTAGATAGAGACCCCAATTATCAGAAGTAATGATATGGCAGTTAAAACTTGAGAAGAAATCTCATCTTTCTGTAAAATAGAACTGGAGAAAGAGTTCTCTAAAGAGTAGAGAATGTAGGAGAAATGATGGAGAGAAGTGAGCTTAAAAAAAAGGTCTTGACACTGGGTAAGACATTTTATAAGTACCTAGGTTGTCCATAAGCAAAGAATGCAAGGAGCAGATCTAACAAAAGGTTTTGTTAGAGGCAGCAAAATTTTTGAGAATTGGACTGTGATTGAAAGCACCAATTAGGTCTCAGGCTAAACTCTTAGGCATGTGTACGTTGAACAAAACCAAAGTATTTTCAACAATGTTTGAAACTGAACTGTGATTAAAACCACTTTCCATAGAAATTGATTTTTTGTTGTTGTGATTTTTTTAAATGTAGGAATACTGCTTTTTATTCAGCCATTGATTAAGCTGATTGAGTTGGGCATGAACTCCACATTACTTTTATTTTTAATTTAAAAAATTTAATTGAATATACATGATAGACCATTACAAAACTGTTTATAATTGGGTTTCAGTCATACAGTAATCCAGCACCCATCCCTCCACCAGTGTTCATTTCCCACACCAATGTCCCTCGTTTCCCCACCACCATCCCCCGGCCCCCCACCCCGCACCCCCTGCCTCCCGCTATGGGAGGCACTTTCCTTCTTGCTCTCTCTCTCCTTTTCCTTTTGTGAATTACGGTTTTCAATACAGCTGCCAAGAAGTCATAGTATTTGTTCAGGGCATTCAATATTTTTATCGGGATGGTAAGGCTGGAGTAGCTTTCCAATTGAGTGGACGCTTTGAGGTGTGGATGGTGACTGCCGAGACTTCAGGAAATAAGGAAGGTGGGGGGAGATAGCCCATCCAGACCCCAAGAAAGCCTGGAGATTTCAGTTATAAAATCGGCATACCCGAATTTTCAGCAGATTATTCTGTAATGTTTTTAATTCTAGAGCCTGAAGTATAAAATCTAATGCAATCTCTGCTCTCATTTTGTGAATTGGTGTAACAATAGTCCAAAAAGAACTGGTGTCTCCTTTCAGATATTTATAAAAGAAGGAGAACATTCCTTTGGATACTATGTATCAGTAAAGGTGATCACACCTAGTAGTACTAGTTGACAGCTAGAAGATAATTACCCAGATAAAAACACTTTCATCTCAATAGGGCTATGAGTTGGCTAGGACTGTTGTAGTTCCTGGGAGTAGTTATTTGCAATATACAGAGAGAAATTAAGGGAATTCACCTACGTGAGGTCATCTACTAAGTGCTCAGTAGGGACTGCTGTATCTGTATGTATCTGTGCCATGAGGGAGAGATGCTGAAGCATCAAATTCAAAGAGGCTGTAAAGCAGTTATGCCCATTATCCCTGATACTGTCTTGTTTTTCTTTGTTAAACAAGGATATTAATGGAGGTAAACAAGTAGAACTTGGCTGCCATGAAGTTGAAAAGAAATCAAGGCAAGGTCATTTGATTCACTGTATCTTGTTTGGCAGGTCATCAGTGTCTCCTTCAAAGAGGACAGTAGCAACAATTGCCTCATGCTGACATGGCAGACAGCGGTGGAGACTTACAGTAGAACATAAGTGCCTTACACTATACACTCAGCAAACAAGAAAATTCTCTTTAGAGAGCACACAAATTTAGTGCCTTAGGGGCTGGAGAGATAGTACAGTGGGTAGTGCACTTGCCTTACATGTGACTGACCCAGGTTTGATATCTCTGGCACTACATATGGTCCCCTGGGCACTGCCAGGAGTGATTGAGCAGAGCCAGAAGTAAGCCCTGAGTACAACTGGGTATGGCCCAAGAACAACAACAACAACAACAACTGCTCATGCTGTTGTAGCTACAGCATTTGTAATCTACTATGTCCAGAGACTAGAGTCCCTGGGGTCTCTGAAGCTCTGTTTCCTTGTGGAAAGACTTAAGGATGCATACCCACATGTCTAGTTAATCACCTTGAAAGTGGTTTTAATGATGCTGATGATAATGGTAAAAAATAATGATAATTTTAGAAGTTGCATCACTTAGAGCAGCAGTCTTCAACCTTCTTATACCTGTGGGACCAACCCTGTTTTACAAACCAGTCCATGGACCAGCAGGTATAATCAAAAGAGTGAACAGTGATTTTCAACATACATACACTACTGACTGGCACTGATCCATGAATGGTAGTAGTTGAAACTATACTACCTTACAGAATTCTAGCAAGATTCATTATCTACATAATTCAATATCCAAAAAGCCCAGAGTTGGTCAGGGAGATATCATCAAAGGCTGCAGCTCATGCTTAGTGTGCCCTGGGCCTCCAGGACAGCATGGCCTCTCTGGCACCACTAGGTGCAACCCTGCTGACTCCCAGCACACTGGGGAGATCCCACTTTCCACAAAATATCCCTAGCAAAAAATCATGAAGACATGATCAATTCCCAAGGGAGTTGGCCCAAGTTGACACAGATGTTGAAAATGTAAGACAGAGACTTTAAAATAGATACCGTAGCAAATTCCCTGAGTTAAATTTACACATGAAATAAAATTAATGGAAAGGCAGAAATCCTCAGCCCCTTCTAATTTCTACTCTATGTTCTGTTTTCTTTGTTGTTTGTTTGTTTTACTTTTGTTTTGGGGGCACACCTAGAGGTGATTAGGGCTTATTCCTAGTTTTGCACTCAGGAATCACTCTTTTTTTTTTTTTTTTTGCTTTTTGGGTCACACCTGGCAATGCACAGGGGTTACTCCTGGCTTTGCACTCAGGAATTACCCCGGTCATGCTCAGGGGACCATATGGGATGCTGGGATTTGAACCCGGGTTGGCCGAGTGCAAGGCAAACGCCCTACCCGCTGTGCTATCTCTCCAGCCCCAGGAATCACTCTTGAGGGTGCTCAAGAAACCATGTGGGTTGCTTGGGATTGAACACAGGTCGGCTGCTTGCAAGATAAGAACTCTACCCAAAGTGCTATGGCTCCAGTCCCTAAACATAAATACATTTTGTTAGTTTTATTAGCTTTCACTTTATGCAGTTGAAAGCCCTGTTGTCAGATGCATACAGTTTAGGATCACTATATCTTTTTGATGAGTTTCTCACTTCATAACCATATAGCATATCTCTTTATCCATATTAATAATTTTTCCAAAATAATTTTCAAAATAAGCTCTCCAGATTTATGAGTGAAAAGTATTCCATCACATACTCCTTAGTCACATACCTCAATCTAATTTTGTCATAACTTTAGTTTATGTGTGTCTAAAAGTAATTTTTCTCACAAAACATGTTAAAAGAAGTATAGTTACTAGAATATAAGCCTTCCAAATACAAGGCAATTTTACATTAACAGATGAAAATCAATTAGAAAACCTTCTACTGTATCGGTTGAGATAATAGATCGAATGGCATGTAAAATTTGATATCTTTTGCTTTTTGTTACATTGTGGGATGCGTACCCTGTTTCCTTGTCCTATGCATGCCCCAAATTAATGTTCTTGTAGACATCAGTGAGACTGAGTATCAGAATGACCCCTAAGGACAAAGTACACGAACCCCAAAATCCTAAATGCCAATGTAAATTCTGAGGTAACCAAAGTGGAATTAATAATACTTTGGGGTGCAGGGGAGGTTATGCCACACCCAACAGTGCTGAGGGCTTACTCCTGGCTCTATGCTCACTCCTGGTGGAGCTGTGGGAACAATATGGGGTGCCTGGGATTGAACCTGGGTCAGCCATGAGTTGGCTATGTTACGGGTCTGGCTCCAGGAATTGTTTCTATTGATGTATCTAATAATAGTGGAGTGTCTTATTAGGTTGTTTTCAGTCCTTTCATGGCAGCATCAGCCATTGTAGCTTGCAGTCTGAATGGTGGAGGAAATAGTATTGCCTCCCCACCTATTTATGATTTTTATTTTCCTGGCATGGCACTTGAAAAACAAATGTGGGCTGGCACAGTAGTATAGCAAGCAAGGCATTTGGCTTGCATGCAGCCAACCTGGGTTCCATCTCCGACATCCTATATAGTTCCCCGAGCACCTCCAGGAGTAATTCCTGAGTGCAGACCCAGGAGTAACCCCTGAACATCGCCGGGTGTCTCTCTCTCTCTCTCTCTCTCTCTCTCTCTCTCTCTCTCTCTCTCTCTCTCTCACACACACACACACACACACACACAGAAAAACAAATGCTACAAACAAAAAAAGCAATTCCTAACTGCCCAATGAAAGTGAAGAAATAATTGATAAAATAATTTAATAAGCAAAAAAATCCTTAGTGACTGTTATTAATACACAGTTTTATATACTGATAAGATATATCAGCTTAGACTCATGCAATAGGACAGCGGATAGGGTGTTTACCTGCATGCAGCCTAACCGGGTTTGAGTCCCAGCATCCCATATGGTCCCTTGAGTACTGCCAGGAGTAATTCCTGAATGCAGAGCCAGGAATAATCCCTGAGAATCGCTGGGTGTGACCCAAAAAGAAAAAAAAATATCAGCTTAATAGTTTTGGTTGATTTGGTTATTGTTTTGGGGTTTTGGATTACACCTGGAAGTTCTCAGGCAATGCTCAGGGGAATACAATATACAAACATGTGCTCCAGCCCTTTGATTTATTTCTCCAGCTCAATAATTCAGTCTAAAGTTTTTATTTAGCTATGTTCTTTTTTTTTTTTTGCTTTTTGGGTCACACCTGGCAATGCACAGGGGTTACTCCTGGCTCTGCACTCAGGAATTACCCCTGGCCGTGCTCAGGGGACTATATGGAATGCTGGGATTCGAACCCGGGTCGACCGCGTGCAAGGCAAACGCCTTACCCGCTGTGCTATCACTCCAGTCCCTTTAGCTATGTTCTTGGGGCCAGGAAGATAGGTCAAAGGACTGGAGCATGTGTCTTGCATGCCAGAGACCAGGTGTTAGATCCTCAGTACCTTATGTTCTCCACCCCAGCACTGCCAGGGGTAGCTCAGAAGACCCTAATTCCCAGCAGTGTGGCACCGCAGCTCCCAGCACTGTTGGGGTCGAGCAGCATCATATTGCAGATGCAAACATTGAACCATCAGCCTGGGTGACTGAGGATTAGTGAGAGTGGCCCCTTGAGCACTGCTGGGGAGCACCCCCTTCAGAATTTCCCACCAGAATAATTCCTTTTATCTTTATGAGGAGAAGCAACTAGAATTTGAGCAATTTTTTTCTTGTTTTATTGAGCTATAATTGATATAAAGCAGTGTATAAGTATAAGGTGAGCAGGATAATAATTTGGCATGTATTATAAATCATTTATTTTTAAATAATTTAAAAGCAACCCCTTTATAGCAATCTGTCCACTTTATCAACAAGATGACTTCAGCGTATCCACATTATTTTCAATTAATTTAAATATATTTAAAGGATAAAAAAATATTTTCACAAATATACGTACTACACATTGCCTTTTGAGTTTTAAATTAAATTTTGCTTATTTTGAACTTTTATGTTTGTGTTTTGGTTTTGTGTGACACCTGGCCATCCTCAGGTTTTACTCTGGCTCAGGGATTACTCCTGATGGACTTGGGAGACCATCTGGGATACTGCGAATTAAACCAGGTTGGCTCCATGCAAGCAAATGCCTGCCCATTGCATGATTACTCTGGTCCAAATACTCAATTTTATTTTATTATTATTTTTCTCTTCTTGGGTCACACCCAGTGGTGCTCAGACTCTGCACTCAGAAATTACTCCTGGCAGTGCTCAGGGGACCATATGGAATGCCAGGAATCAAACCTGGGTTGGCCGTATGCAAGGCAAATGCCTTACCCTCTGTACTATCACTCCAGCCCCAAATAGTAAAATTTAAAACCAAATTTCTTACCTTTGCTGTTTCTAAACTATATTTCCCCCAAGTATAATGGGTAAGGCACTTGCCTTGCATGCAGCCAACCTGAGTTCAATCCCCGGCATCCCATATGGTCCCCTGAGTCCAACAGGAGTAATTCCAGAGTGCAGAACCAGGAATAACCCCTGAATTTTGCAGGTTGTGGCCCAAATACCAAAAACCCAAACAAAAACCAAAACCCACATATATATAAAATATATGATATATATGGGCCTGGAGCGATAGCATAGAGGGTAGGGCGTTTGCCTTGCACGCGGCCAACCCGGGTTCTAATCCCAGCATCCCATATGGTCCCTGAGCACTGCCAGGGGTGATTCCTGAGTGAAGAACCAGGAGTAACCACTGTGCATCGCCGGGTGTGACCCAAAAAGCAAAAAAAAAAAAAAGATATATAATATGATATATATTATATGTATTATCTCCAGATACCAGTTTTCAGGTTCTTAGCGTTCATATCCAATCATCACTATAACTCAAGATACTTATTTTTATGTATCAGATAGGGCAGTTATGATGTAGTCATACATGTAATAATACAGTTAATATAATTTTAAGAATATTATATTTATCAATATTTACTAGGTCTTCCTGTGTGTCTTGTACAGTTCTATAATTTTGTCTGATTCTCATTTTTATTACTAAATCCCCCAGCATCTATATTTTACAGATGAGGCCTCAGAACATGAGTTAGCATATGCATGTCAGGAAAGCGTATACAATAGAATCAAGATTTTGAAGAAGATGTGAATTTGTACATGTCTATATCTAACTGTGTATGTGTATTTCTCAATGGCTAAGAAATCAAGTCTAGACATGGTATAACAGATACAACAAGGTAGCAGTTTTACTAACTTTCATCTGCTTTTTTATTTTTGTTGTTTTTGTGCCACACCGAGCGGTGCCTCAGAAAAACTCCTGGTTTGATGCTGGGAGTTATTCCTGGTAGTACTTTGGGGGACTATGCAGTGCCGGGGACCAAACTAGGTCTCCTGGATTGGAGAGAGAATACAGGGGTTAAGATGTTTGCCTTTCCTAACACCACATGTAGTCCCCAGACCATCACCAGTAATGATCCCTAAGCCACTGGGTGCGGCCCCCAAACGAAAAAAACAGATAAACAAACCAAACTAGGTTTCTGCATGCAAGCATGCACTCAGCCCCTTGCCTCATAAATATATTTGTTTTTGAAAAAAATTAGTATCTTTCCTTTGGAGATAATAGTTTCATGCAAGCAAAGTTGTGTCAAAACTACAGAAAGTGGGGCATGAGCAATAGCACAGCGTGTAGGGCGTTTGTCTTGCATGCAGCTGACCCGGGTTCGATTCCCAGCATCCCATATGGTCCCCTGAGCACCACCAGGGATAATTCCTGAGTTCAGAGCCAGGAGTGACCCCTGTGCATCACCGGGTGTGACCCAAAAAGAAAAGAAACTACAGAAAGTTCTCATGGATCCCTGTCCTTGACAAGCAGAGGTATTCTCACTATCAACATCCTGCATCTTAGTATAGTATTTGTTACATTCAGTGAACCAATGTTTACACAACATTATCACCCAAAATTCATAGTTTATCTTATGACTCACTCTTATATTGCTTATTCAGTGGTTATGGACCAGTGTACAGTTCCTGGAATAATGTCAATTTATTCAACTTTGTCTTATTATAACACTGATGACAAAAACAAAGATTTTAGCTAATGATTAAGGGAAGGACATTATTAGAGAATTTGCTTTCTTAATTCATTGCTTGCTTAGAGTAGCAGTTTCTAAGAACTTATTGCAAGCATTGAGGACTTATCTATATGCTGACATATATTAACCATTATAGTATATAAACTACTTTCACTGCCCAAAATATCCACTGCATAGGGACTGGGAGATACTACTGTGGCTAGGGCATGTAGCCTGGGTTCAGTTCTCAGCAGCCCCAAATGCAGCCTGGGAGGCCTCCCCAGCAGCACTGGCTATGAACCTGAAAACCCCCAGCACTGCTGAGGCGGCCCAGGTATCCTTGTTTCTTTGAATTGATTAAACTGCCAGTTCAATATACTGAAAATCACAGGTGGGACTCCTCTCCCACACCCCAAATTTCTTGAGCATGGATTGGTTGGACCTCTTTTTGCTCATATTTGCAGTCCAAGAATGTAGCAGAGCATGGCTAGAATAGGCACTCAAAAAGTATTAACAGGTAAAGGGCTTTGGTTTATTTTATGAACATTCACAGACCAAAATAAATACAATAGATTGAAATAGTCATGCTAAAACGGTTTGCTCTTACATAAACACTTCATATTCTCTCTCTACCTCTATCTGATCCATGTTTACCTGATGTATGCGATAGCACAGTGGGTAGGGCGTTTGCCTTGCACACGGCCGACCCGGGTTCAATTCCTCTGTCCCTCTCAGATAGCCAAGCAAGCTACCGAGAGTATCTTGCACCCACTGCGGAGCCTGGCAAGGTACCCGTGGTGTATTGATATGCCAAAAACAGTAACAAGTCTCACAATGGAGACGTTACTGGTGCCTGCTCGAGCAAATCGATGAACAACAGGACAGCAGTGTTACAACTAGCCTATGAATTCCTGCATTACTCTTAAATTTGAGATGGTGGATATTTGGGTAGATTCCCATTTTGTTTCTGTGATTTTTCTTCCTACACAGGGATCATAACTCTTAGGCAGTGTGATTTCTTATTGACCTAAAAATATGTTCCATCCTAGGTTATGAATTCTTTCTTGTTATTGCTGTTTTGGGGCCACACCCAGCAATGCTTAGGAGTTACTCCTGGCTCTGAACTCAGGAATCACTCTTGGTGGTATTTGGGGGACTATATTGGATACCGGGGATTAAACCCAATTTGGGTACACACAAGACAAATACCTTACTCTCTGAACTATCTCTCTGACATCAAGCTATGAATTCTTAAATAGTAGGGAACATATCTTTTAATCACTACAGCCCCAATTCTAGCATAGATCTGACTTGTTGGAAATGAGGCAGTTTCAACGGAATGAAAATCATTTCTCTTCACATCCCAACAGAAAAGTCAGCAATCCAAATAAGCAATTGGAATATAATGTGAATCTTCCTATAGTAGATATGTGATACAATAAGGACCATAGTAACAAAGACCATCACCAATTGCTCTTTAATCAAAATGTCTGTGTAGAGCAAAATAACATCTAAATACCATGGCAAGACAGAACAAATAGTTCTGTTTGGGGAGGGGGTGGGTGGTGGTTGGCCCACACCCAGGAGTGCTCAGGGCACTCCTGGCTCCGCGTTCAGGGATCACTACTTGTGCAGTACTTGGTGCAAGGCAAGCCGCTTAACTCCTGTACTATCTCTTGAGACCCAGGCCAAGTCATTCTTAAAATGCAGACATATAAAGCAGAAATTTCACGTTGACTCCAGCACAGTTAGTCCATATCTCATCATTGTTCAGGAAATGCAAAGTAATGCTCATAGTGGCTTTGTCAGAGCATAGGAATAAAGGGCAGAGGAAGGAAGAAAAAGAGGAAGAACAAGTCTGCTGCCCCCAGAAAGCAACTAGAAATGTTTCCTGCCTCTTGTTTTTATATTATTCATGTTACACTTTTCATCGATTCATTTGTTTATCTAACCTAGTTAAATTCTACCCAAGAGTGATATTAACTGTGTTTCTCAAAGCAGATTTTCTCTTCTATCTATAGAGACTTCTATTCAAGGAAAGTGTCTTTCTCCTGGCAGAATATTTGCAAGTTATTCTGGTAAATAAGCTGTCTTAGTCATCTAAAACAAATCCAGAAGTGTAAGGGTCAAGGGGATAGGTATGAGGGGAATCTATTGGATTCTCTTACTGAATAATTTTTTGAGTATCCTGTGTATTTCAAATAGGTACTAAGTTTCATATGGAAAAAAACTTAGTTTTTTTATGGAAAATAGGTACTAAGTTTTTTAAAGGAAAAAGAGGAGTTTGATGCTTTCTGTTCTGATCTCAAGGAAGTACCATCCACCACCCACCCCATTCCCAGTTTAGTGTATTCTTCCTCAAACGGACAGAACCCAGTCCTGATACAGTGTTGGAGAAGGGGTTAGTCTGTTCTACAGACTATTAGAGATTTAAAACATAGGCAATCTAATTGACTCATACGTGGCTCAGAGCCAGATAAATGGTTGCAAAATTACTTCTTGTGCAGGAGTAGTGACCACAGAGAAGCAGAAGTAAAGTGGAAATAAGTGAGATGAGAACTCTTAGGAAATATTTAACAGGACTTTAAAATTTTTGCTAAACCTTTCCTTTAACCTTCTGTAGAATTGCCCTTTGGGGGATTAAATGTATTTCAATAACAGTGCAAGTCAAAGTACACTTACTTTGCCTACAAAATTTTACATTTGGTGTTAAATTTCATTTGTTTTTCAAAATCAACTGCTGAAGTAAAACTTTTTTTTTCAGGACTGTGGCTACGTTGTTACTAGGAGATTTGTAATCTGCTTTAAACATGTTACTAAAATAGAAGTTGACATAACTACTAAATTTTCTATTTAATTAAAGGCACTACTTAAAATACATTTGAGTGTTTAAGCTATCAACAGCACATACAAAGTAATTTTATATTCACTCTTAACAAAAATGACCTCTATCAACTCTGCCCTTTCTTATTTTTTAAATAATAATTGTTTATTTCTAATGTACTACTGTTAAAATTCTTAAAATTGAAATTAAACTAAAACTAATAAAATTCAGATTAATAAGCATGTTAGTAAGTCTTAGCACATGTTAAATAAAAAAGACCATTGTTTAAAGGGTATTTTAAAAGCTAATTAACTATTAGCACAATTTGATATCCAAAAGTAAAAGTGTATTTCACCCACCAAAGTTAAGTTTTAGGTGCTAGTTAATTAAACCCTAGAAACAAAGAAACCAGCATTAGGAAGATATTCAATGGGTAATCACTGTGGATATACTAATTATATTTTTGTGATACAGATTCTTTACCAAACACATGAAAGTGATCAAGGGCAAAGAGAGCTCCAATTTCCAGTGCACATGTTCTGCATGTTAGGGCCTGCCACTGCGTCACGTTTTTCTGAGCACTGCTGGGAGCAAGCCAGGAGCACCACCAGGCATGTCCCACACACACACACACACACACACACACACACACACACACACACACAAAGAAATTGGCACAGAAATCTCAATTTTGTAATACATTGTATATTTAAATACAGGAGAGGAAAATACTAAATTTTGGTCCCTTGCTAAAGTAAGCTGAAGTTTATGTGCCATCAAGTAGACTTAGGTAATAAGTCTATCCTGAGTATAATTTTTTTTTCTCAATAGCAAATTCAATTGAAAGGTTTTCGATGAATGGATATATAAACTTGATGTACATAAATTAAATCACCACCTGTCAATTAATAATGTTCAAGTTATTACTTTAAACATATGTAAGGTTACACAATTACGTTATAATCTAGAATGTTGCCTTTTCTGCTAGTGTTCAATTCAACAGTTGTAGTCAAACATGTATCTTCAACATCTGGTCCTTCCCAATACTAAAGCTATTCACAATGAAGGAAAATAGGTGCCTGAGAAATGGATAGACAACTTGTCTTTTATAAGACTATAAAGTTTTTTTTTTTAACTGAGGATTGCAAAATTATTTGTAGAGGGGGCCAGAGCAATTGAACTGCAGATAGGGCATTTCTTTGCAATACTCAGGAGTACCCTTGAGCATCCTGGGTATGATCCAAAAAACAAACAAACAATAAGAAGTATTTGTAGAGAGGATTTCATGAAGCAGCTGTAATGCAGACTCCTGCCAGAGAAAATGGGTGGTATTTTATTTCATTCCAAGTGTAGAGAAAAGAACTTCCCCCTCCCCGCCACATCCAGCATGCTCAGAGGTTACTCTTGGCTCTGCACTGCTGACAACCTTGGGGAACCATACGGGATGCTGGGATCAAACCCGCATTGTCCACATGCAAGAAAAATACCCTATGTGCTGTATTATCACTCTGGCCCTAAAGAAAAGAACTTTTCAAAAACATATCTTACGAAGTTACAATTATTGTTAGGGACAGTCTTCTATTGAATTATTTGCTCCTGAGGAAACCGTGATAAGTAGATGGTGGCAGCCACAATATAGGCACCTGGGAAAGCATTGCACTCTCTTCCACTGGATGATCAAAATGCATGACTTTTCCTGTTTCTCTTTGGGTCACATCTAGCTGTGCTCAGGGCTTACTTCTTTTTTTTTCTTTTTGGGTCACACCAGCGGTGTTCGGGGGACCATATGGGATGCTGGAAATTGAGCCCAGGTCTGCTGTGTGCAAGGCAAACACCCTACCCACTGTGCTATCTCTCCAGCCCCTAGGGCTTACTTCTGTCTCTGTGCTCAGGGACCACTCCTGGTGGAGGTAGAAAGCCATACACAGTGCTGAGGGTTGGGCCTGGATTGGCAAGTGCCTTATCCACTGCACCATCACTCTCACCCGGAAATTCTTGGCTCTTTTTTTGTAGTGAAATAACATTGCTTTATAACATTTAAGTTTCATGTTGTCTTGTATATATACTACATTAGTCCACCACTAAAGTTCAACGTTATCCTTTACCTACATTTTGTCTTCTTTGTCCTGATTCACCCATCTTCTCTTTTGATAGCAACTAATTTGTCTTATAGTTCAAATGTGTTTTTTTTAATTTAGTTTAAAAATTTGTTTTCTCTGTATTTTGCATATGAATGAAATAATACAAAGTTTATCTTTCTCCATCTCTTTGTCTTTATGTGATTGACTATGTCTCCAATTATTTCCTAGTTTCTCCTTATGCTGTTAAAAGTTGTCTTGGCTTTATTTGTGTGTATATGTGTGTTTATGTGTGCTTTTGTTTTTTAGCTCAGAAATTTCAATTCAGATTCTTGTAAATGTGAGGCATGTATTCATCCCTGGATATCATCATTATATATATATATACATACATATGTATAAAATATATATTGCTTGTCAGTCATACTAAAATGTTTTTTATCTGCTGTGATTTTCTTTTTTTCTTTTTCTTTTTGGGTCCCACCCAGCGATGCACAGGGGTTACTCCTGGCTCTGCACTCAGGAATTATTCCTGGTGGTGCTCAGGGGACCATATGGGATGCTGGGAATCGAACCTGGGTTGGCCGCGTGCAAGGCAAACGCCCTACCCACTGTGCTATCACTCCAGCCCCTGTTGTGCTTTTCTTTTATTAGCAAATTAAATGGAGTCACCCAACATATAATATAAATAATTTAAAGTTTTACTTTATAACTTGACAGATCACCAGTTTGGAGGTAGGAAATTATTTCTTTCTGTGCAAGACTTTATTCTAAAAGCCCAAGTCATCACATTGTAACATTATAGATAGTTAATATATTTGTTATTACTTCCCCATATACTAAAGATGTATTTCAGGCATTCACTTGAATTTTCAAGTTAATTTTATAAATTTATTAACTCTTTTTTTTGGGGGGTCACACCCAGCAATGCCCAGGGGTTATTCCTGGCTCATACATTCAGGAATTCTGGCGGTGCTTGTGGAACCATATGGGATGCTGGGAATCGAATCTAGGCCAGCTGCGTGCAAGGCAAACACCCTACCTGTTATGCTATCACTCCAGCCCCATTCTATTTTTTTTAAATACTGAGTACTTTATAATATTGTTATTTTGAGTTAAAATAAAAGACCATTATTTCCTTTAGAACTCAATTAAAAGCTAAGATTCAGGGTTGGAGCAGTAGTATAGCAAGTATAGCAAGTACAGTGTTTACCCTGCATACAACCCAACTGGATTCATCCCTGGCAGCATGTATGGTCCCCTGAGCCCTGCCATTAGTGATCCCTGAGAAGAGCCAGGAGTAAGCCCTAAGCACTGCTGGATGTGACAAAAAAGCTAGAACGAGCTAATATTTAATTTTTGGCCCTCCCTCCCTTCCTCCCTCTTATTCTCCTTCCTTCCCTTCCTCTCTTCCTCCCTCCCTCTTTCCTTTCTTCCTTCTTTCTCTTTCCATTTTGGCTTTCAGGTCATACTATTGGTGCTTCAGGATCATGAGATCCTTGGCAGTGTTCATAAATTGGATCCCTTTCAGTTATTGCCATAGCCCCTAAAATTTGTTGTTAAAGTGATTGTTTTGGCTCTGGTGATATAATCTTTTTAAAACCTTAAAATTACAGAACGTCCTGACAGCCAGGCTGTCTTCACCAGGGCAGTTCAGAAGGGGGTGGGTTGAATTTCCCTCCCTGCCCCAGCACAACCCCGGCAGCCTAAAACCTCCAGAACTCAACCACAGCCATGCTCAAGGCCCCTCTCCAAAGGCTCCAACAAACCTTACCTACAGGGGAACCTGAAGAAAACCCAGGTGTGTGGGACCTTTGACTGAGATCTCCAAGCTTACTTGGAACAGGACTGGGCCTCCTCCCCCCAGCCCCCAGTTTTCCAGTAGCTTGGCAGTCACACCCACAAACTGCCTCCAGTACCATATAGTCTCATCAATGGCCAAGATCCAGAGACTATAAAATAAAGCTCCCAGAAGAGAGTGACACAGAACATACTGGGCATGTGGCCTCATTTGTGGCCATGTGACCTCTTATACTCTAGCCCACTGATGTACCAAAAGTAGCACACATTTCTTTGGGTTTAACATATATATTTGTAATCTCTTTTACAAGGGCTTAAATGGCTCCAGGATGAAATACAACAATCTTAACACACTTTCCTCTTATGGTAGTGGGAAAGTGCACAGTGGTGGGATGGGTGCTTGAATATTATCTGTAATGAACTATTGTTGGCAGAGCCTGGCAAGCTACCCGTGGCGTATTCGATATGCCAAAAACAGTAACAACAAGTCTCACAATGGAGACGTTACTGGTGCCTGCTTGAGCAAATCGATGAACAATGAGACAACAGTACTTCAGTGCTAATGAACTATTGTGAACAACTTTATACAAATTAAATTAAATTTTTAAAAAACCTTAAAATTTCGATGCCGGAGATATAGTACAGTGTGTAGCCTTGCACGTTGCCAACCCAGTGTCCAGCATCTATTATGGTCCTTCGAGCACTGCCAGGAGTAATTCCTGAGAGCAGAGCCAGGAGGAACGCATGAGCATCACCAGGTGTCACCCAACCCCACCCCCCAATTTTATTTTTAAATCTTAAAATTTTTTGTTTATCTGTATAGGTAGACTGGAGCTATAGCACAGCAGGGAGGGAGTTTGCCTTGCACAAGGCTGACCCGGGTTCAATTCCTCCGACTCTCTCGGAGAGCCTGTCAAGCTCCCAAGAGTATTCGCCCTCACAGCAGAGCCTGGCAACTACCTGGAGCATATTTGATATACCACAAATAGTAACAAACAGTCTCACAATAGAGATGTTACTGGTGCCTGCGCAAGCAAATTGATGAACAACACGGCAGTGCTACGACAGTGCTACAGTGCTACAATAGGTGTCTTGTGAGATATTTTGAACCTCTCCCACATCCAACAGCTTTTCAAACATTTTTATAAAGTTTCAAGTCACTGCCAGATACTATCCCCTCTTCTTTCTTTTAGGCTTAAGATATAGACGTCGAGATCAAGTGAAGTTTGAGGAAAATTGTACTTCTTAACTCCATGAAGGCAGGTGGAATAGGCCATGGTTTTAACTCCTTGTATAGCATTTTTCTTTCTTCTTTTTAAGATAGCCATCTGTTAAAGACAGAAACATACATCTGGCCTAGCTACAATAAGGATAGATGCGAAAAAATTTAATTTCTCTATTGTATAGTTTCCATGTTGGCCGCTCAGCAGAGCAATTCAGTTTCTCCTCCACATCCAGGTGTACATGCATGGGTGAAGCTTCACCCAAGAGCAAAAAGCCTATTAAAGTTGTGTTGGTAAGCACTTTACCTGTGTTGACAGAACTCCACAGGACAGGATAGAGAAACGAATTCATTTGTTGCTAGGACACTAGGCTGTTTCCAGGGCAGCAGGCCACTCTGTTTGCTATTCTCCCGACTACACCTGTTCCTTAAGAAATAGGTTTGTTTTCCTGTACTGTAAAGCAAATACTTAGTGGGAAACAACTGAATGGCCTCAACTTTTGATAGTTTTCCAGGGGGAATATAAAACAGCAAATAAAATTTGATTTCTGGAAGGGAAATTTACCTATCTTACATGTAATAAAAATGTTCATATGCTTGATTGATTTGGTTATACCTATATGTGCCTCGGAGTATCTGAGGCTCTGATACAGATGCTTCTGAGACACTCTAAGGTTTGTTCTGCATAAACTCAGGGGTTACTCCTTTAAGGAGGTTTTTTTTTTAGAGAAAACTTATGAGAGCTTCCTAGAGAACTCACGATTTTTCTGTTCTACTAGAGTCTAAATCTATCACCTAAACTGCCACCAGTGTTCCTTACAACCACTAACAAAAGCTGGAACTTGAAAGTCTTGAAACAAAATTTAAGGAAGTCCCACTTTGAGGATAGAGAGATAATATAGATGGTAGGGCACTTGCCTTGCATGTGGCCAACCTGGGTTCAATCTGGCATACCATATTTTTCCCCACCCCACCCCCCCAGCCCCTAAGAGGGGTTCCTGAGTGCAGAGCCAGGAGTTACTCCTGAGCATCACTGGGTGTGTCCCAAAAGCCAAAACAATAGTGAAAACAAGAAAAGGAGGTCCCACTTTAAGGAAATCACTCAAGTATACTGTCATCAATAACTATCAAAGATAATCAGTATCCAAGTCAAGGGTGTGCCAAGATTTGTGCTGTCAAGATCAGGCTATTAGATAACGGAGCATCTGACCCACTTGAAAATATTACGTAACCAAACAGAACTGACTTTAAAGAATATCCCACTGTCACTACAGTACTAGCTTCATAAAGACGTTATTATTCCTTTCTTTTCAAAGGGTCTGTGCTGTGCCTGAAAATAGAGCTCAAAGAGCTTCTCTTCTTTTTGTCTAGTTGATTCAGCTTTCAGATGTTTTATTTTGAAGTTTCTCTTAACTCTGCTTCAAGGTGCAAGCCTTGCTTAAGGCATCTGGACTCCTCTTCCATAACAAAAAGAGCTACCCCCCACCCCCAATCTGTGAAGGGAATATAGAAAAGGAGCGAACAGTTACAATATAGATTTGTCCATTTGAATAAAGGAGCAAACAGTTACAATAAGGATTTTTTTTTTTTAGTTACAATAAGGATTTGTCCATCTGAATACTGCCGCTCCCTCTGACTTTGGCTTGACCCTTGCTCCACTTTGACAGGAGCACTCATGCACTGGCTTTCTAATTTAGGCTCTCATTATCTCTTGCCTACACTATACTGCTTACAGTTCTCATTCTGTTGCAACAAACATTATGTTCAGATTACCTGACTTTCTCAAAAACATGAACTAAAGACCTTAGGTGTGGCTCAGCAGTAGAGCAACACACCTTGCATGTATGAGTTCAATCTCCAGTATCACCCAAAGCAAAGCAAAACAAAACCAACCAAACAAACAAACAAAACCAATGAAACTATTCTTTAGTGCAGATGTTAACAAACTGAAACCTATGGATCAAAGTCAGTTGCCATTTTTTTGTATCCAATGTATAATGTATGAATATAAGATAATTTTATAAGATATAATAATATCTTCAGATATTATTATCTGATTATTATAAACACTCTAATGCATTTGTTGGTAGGGCATATTAACTTTGAATGCTGCTTAGGTAAAATGTGATTTCCCAAAAGAATTTCATGCAAGTGTCATGAGTGTTAGAGTCAGTGTGCAGGACTGGAATGATGGTTCAGGGTTTGAGATGCTTGCCTTGCTCATGGCCTATTCCAATTTGATCTCCAACACGGTATATGGTCTCCTTAGTACCAACAAGAATGATCCCCGAGCAGAGGCAGGAGTAAGCCATGAGTACCACTGAATATGGCCCCAAATCAGAACAAAACAAAAAACAACCCTACATGAAGTATCCATAATGTGCTCCCATCCAGGTATTTGCACTTTCATGACACTTTTGAATGAGAATTGCAGAATGACAAATGTAGGCTTTATCAGCATTTTTTGACTTCAAATGGCAAAAACTTTCCAACAAACTAGTTAACTGAAAAAAATTAAGTCCCATGGTTAGGTCTAGTCTCAGAAGTGACTGAATATAGGGATATTACTAAATTTTTACTATTCTCTCTCCCGTTGTGATGCTTCTTTTTGTTTTTTTTTCCATCTGAATCAATTTTCAGGAAGTTTCTCCTAGACTATTTGTAAGTTGGATACTTAGGGTTGCATACTTCTGCTTCGTATTTCCTAGTATTCTAAGCAATGTTCTCAAGATTCACTCTGGACCAGCCTAGGTCATTTGTCTATCCTGACTACTCTGCACAGGAAGTGTAATATGCTGATTGCCTTAACCAAGGCCACAAACTTCACCTTGGACTGACGGTAGAGCTCCTTGCAGATTATGTAGCTGGAACAAGAAATTTTACATGTGGTTAAAGATGACAAATGGTCTCTGGAAAGACAAATAATGAATGTGCTCTCTTTATATTAGATGTGATTGTAGCTATGTAAGTTTGCATGAAATATACTTCAATCATGTTTTATAATAACGACTACAGTATCTTTCCTCCACTTTTACCCCAAATACATAAATAGATTTGCCTATGAGTAATGTAGTATTTTGAAGTAAACTTTTCTATAAAGACCCAATAAATACTGTAGACTTTGTAGGCAAATAAATAAAAGATTGTCATGTAAGATCTTACATAACAATTATCTTTTATAATTTGCTCTAAATTTGTGATTTAGATATGTAACTGTGTCTTTTCCATTTGATTGCTTAGTTAATTGAAGGCAAATGCTGTATTTTACACACCTTTGTAAACTTTTGTGTTCATCCGGGTTTCCACACATAAAAAAATGTTTTTTACATATTTTTGAGTGTTTTGTGACATATTTATTGCTTCCTGGATTTCTAATTTTCTGATCTTCTTTGCTAACCCAACTTTATTCCCCCTCTTATTCTACTACCAAATATACCAGAAATATAAGTATATAATTATTTGCCCACAAATACATTTTTTACATAGTTCTAGTGTAAAGGACCTCTGTTAGAGGTCACTAGGTGGCAGGCTGTGAAGAGGCGGAAAAACCAGCAAGAGACAAGGATTGGTGTGTTTTTCTTATTGCATCAAAAGTAATTAATGCAGTGCAGAAGGGGAGAAGAGATTAAGGTGCTTTTTTGAAATGTATTTTCTAAAACAAGAACAGCTAAACATTAAAAAAAGGAAAGAGGAAAGAAACCAAATTCTGAAAAAGCAACAAAACCAAAATGTATTTTTAAAGAGAGAGAGCGAAAAAGAAAAAGCCAAAATGTATTGTTCTGTTGACTCAAATTTTCCTTCCCACATCCAAATGGTATTTTCACTCTAAAAGGAGAAATGTAAGGGACCTATTTAAACATCTGATTTCTGGCATAGAGAAGAACAAATTCCAGAAACCAAAAGGTCTACAAAAGGACACACCTTGTCCCAATCAGATATCAAAATAAACATAGAGAAACTCATAAAAACCACTTCAAATATAGTATTGCTCTGACCTAAAATTCCTGGGAGGAAAAATAAGACCAAGAAAATATGACTGTTCTATGTAAACTAAATTAAAATATAGGGCATAATTGTGGGCAAAAGTCTTTTGAAATGAAATTAGTTCTGCCACCATAAACAAATCTTCTTCTGAATTATAAACAGATGAAATGTTGCAAACAGTGCTTAAAATTTATATAGAATACCAATATCCTTGTGGTATCATAGTCATGGATTCTTTGACAGTTATCTTTCTCTTTTTTTTTTTATCTTAGAACAGTTTCTGATAGGTTTTCTCTATTCTCCCTCTTTTATTCCCACCCCCAACCAAGAGTTCACAAGCTCACATTATTATAGAATTGTCAGAATACTAACACTTTGCCAGCTTAAAGTATAGAGAAAAGTAAAAGGAAAGTTGATAAAAAGAAATTTGGAAGATTTGATTCATGTGACTTAACCCAAATAAGTTCATCATCACACATGCCAAAAATATTACTTTCAATACCTCTCAATATCTAGATACAGAACCTATTTCTACCAACATCTTACCTCTACAAAATTAATTTAACTGACATCTAGCTCCTATGAGTTACTCATCATGCCCATTTGTTTTCCTGTTTTGTTTAGTTTTTCAGCCACACCAGCAGTGGGAAATAGATGGTACCTGGATCTCCCACATGCAGATCATGTTCTCAGTCCATTAATCTCTCTCTCTCTCCAATTTTTCTTTTCCTTCACATTTTGTTTTATTTTGTTTGGGGGGCACACCTGGCAGTGCTCAGGGCTTACTTCTGACTCTGTGCTCAGAGACAACTTCTGGTGGAGCTTGGGGAATCATATATGGTGTTGGAGATCAGATTTAGGTCAGTTGGGTGCAAGGCGAGCATCTTATCCTCTCTTACATTTCTAAAGGTTTCTTACATTTCTGAGAGTCTGTGGTAAAGTTACAAAAGTTTTGACAGAATCCAAATTGAAACTAATCTTTGTACATCTTGGATATTAGTCCTTTGATGTGTGATGCGCAAATATTTTCTCCTAATCAGTGGCCTCATTTCTTTGCAGTGTAGAATCTTTTTTAGTTTGATACAGTTGCATTGTTTAGTTCTGCTTCTGTTTTCTTTGTCAGTGAGGTCGTATCATTGAAGATTCGTTTAAAATTGAAGCTTCTTTTTTTTTAAGATATACTATAATTTTATACTTATTTTCCTTTTAGATTTATCAGTTTGTGTTTCAGGTGTTATGAAGTAGTGCTGTTACGGATAAAATTGAAGCTTCTTGATCCTTTGGAATCCTGTCTATATTTTCCTCAGTGTATTTTATAGAAATGAATTAAAGGGACAAGGAGACAATATAATGTTTGGTCCCAGCACCTCATCATCCCCAGAACATCACCAAGTTCAGCCCTGGAGGTCCCTAAGTACCATCAGGTTGGCCCAGATAATCCCTGGCATTGAAGTGCCAGAGAAACACCTTTGCATTGAACTGCCGGCCCGGTTGGTCTCAAATTGCAATGGGGCTCCTTGGCCTCCTGAACACTGCTTGCAAACCTTCCTCCCCAAACAAACAAAAAGAAACACATTTGGGGCCAGAAAGATAGTATAGAAAGTAGAGTGCATGCCTTACCCATGGCAGACCTGGGTTCAATTTCTGGCACCCCATATGGTCCCCTGAGCCCTACTATGAATGGTCCCTTGAGCACAGAGCCAGGAGTAATCCCTGAACACAGCCAGGTGTGGTCCCAAAACAAAATAGAAACATGTATGATATCAAGTTCCTTAATCTATTTTGAATGGCACGAGGTAGGTCCTTTTTTTCCTCCAATATGTCTATATACTTTTCTGAGCACAATTTGTTGAGGAGATTTTCCTTGTTCCTCTTCACTCTTCTATCCCATTTATCATAAATTAACTACCCATACATACATCCGAGGGGTTTATTTTCTGAGCTTTAAGGCACTTTTAACAAACAAACAATGAATAGCCCCATAAAAAATGGTTAAAGGATATTAACAGACAACTCCTCAGAGATGACTTTTAATGTGACCAATAGGCATATAAATTGTTCATCACTGATTATCAGAGAAACACAAAACAACAATGAGATTTGATCTCACATGATGTAGATTATTTGATGAGAATAATCTACATCAAAAAGTCCAGAAACAATAGATGCCATGGAGATGTGGCAGAAAGGAACTCAAGCCTTTTTTTATCACATCCTCATCACCACTGTTGGTGGGACTGTGGCTTGGCTCAGCATCTTTGGAAAATGCATCTGAGACTTCTCAAAAAGTAATAATGGGGCTGGAGAGATAGTACAGCAAGTACGGTGCTTGCCTTGTGCTCAATCAACCTGGGTTTTATCACTGGCATCCCATACGGTCCCCAAGCATTGCCAGGAGTGATTCCTGAGTGCAGAGTAACGAGCAACCCCTGGAAATCACTGGGTTTGGCCCAAAACCTAAAAAACAAAACAAACATAGAGAAATTCATGATCGGGGAGTAACAATAGAACTTCTGTTTTCCCCTGAAATCTCACCTCTGGGTATCCACCACCCCCAACACAGAAACATTGATCCAAATGGATATATGCATGCTTATATTTATTGCAGTATCATTTATTTATTTGTTGGTTTGGTGGTGACTGAATGTAAGAGAAGCACCCTATCTGCTGTACTATCTCTCAAATCCCTGCAGCATCGTATATAGTAGCAAAGATCTGGAAAAAGCCCAATATCCAACAGAAGAGGAGAGGATAATGAATTTGTGGTATATATGCATGATGGAATATTATTCAGCTATGGAAAAGGTGAACATTTACAGTTTGTAGCAACCTGGGTGGAATTAGAGAGTATCATGTTAAGGGAAACAAAAAGAAAAAGATGAGCACCACTGTTTATGGCTCATTTGTGGAGTACAGAGGAAACAAGGGACTGGGTTGCACAATCCCCAATGGAAAGAACCCTCTGAGATAAGGTCCACAGGACTGTGGTTTGAGGGCTCTGGGGTGGGGTGGGTGTGCAGTCCTACTGGGACAATAGTATAGGGATCTCAGCACTCTGGTAGTGAGCATTGTTGCGTTGTCGAAGCACTGCACAGCACTGGTTCTTTTATTTCAAAACAATCATTGTACTTTCTGCTTGTTGATGTCGAGATGGCTAAACGAACCAAGAAGGTAAATACGGGACAGGTTAGGGCACCTCCTTCCTGAAGATGGTGAGGAAAATTGATATGAGCCAACACACCAAGTACACATGCTACTTCTGCGGCAAGACCAAGATGATGAAGGGAAGGACCGGAGGCATCTGGCAGTTGGTTCCTGCTTGGAAACTGTCACAAGAGGCACCTGGACCTACAATGTCACTTCTGCCATCAGAAAGCTGAAGGAATTGAAATATCAATCAGAAACATTTCTAGCCTATAACAAATGGGTTAATTTATTTTAAACAGAATTTAAAAAAGGATAACTGCAGGCTACTTTGGTTCATTTTAATAACTGTAGTTTTCTTTTTATTTTCCCATTTATTTACAAGACTTAGATATTCTAATTATGTAACTGATAGTAATGAGCAGGAGTACTTTTTTTTCGTTGTTCTGTTTTTTTGTTATTTGGGCCACATCCTGGCTCTGCCCTCAGGGATCAGTCATGGTGGACTTGGGACTGTATGTGGTCCGGGATTCCAGCATGGGTTGACCTAGTGCAAAGCAAGGGTCTTATCTGCCATACTATCTCTCTGGCCCCTGAAGAATGTACTTTGAACTCACTTTCACATCAGCTTTGTTTATATCTTTTTTGGTTATCTGCCTCTCTGACTCCACAGACTCATCAAACCAGAAAAGTTTTGTTATAAATGTTGTGTGATATACATACTGAAACACTAGGGTTTGCAAAAAAATAAAACAAAACTAGGAACCACGCTTAAAATAAAAGCTACTTTAATGTTGCTCTGTTGTTCCAATGTATGTGGCAACCTAGCCTCTTTATTTATATATTTTATGTAGCAATATAATTACACATTTTATGACTCAAGTCAGCTGAAAACTATAATCAGGGAATTTATTAACCCACTCAATCCAGAAGACACTCATATCAGACTTTGAGGAACGATCTTATACACACATAGGTAATCTCTCTTCATGGTGTATGGTCTTTTTGAGCACTATCCTCATGAGTGTGTAGGTTGATATCTGGATTCCAACTGCTCTACTATAAGCAGTGACAATAATATTGTAGCAGTAGCAGTGCCCACATATTAAGCGACTGTTCTGTGCTGGACTTTGATGCATATTTTTACTATGTTACATAATCTAGAACTATTGCACGACAAGGGTTATGCTCCATTTCACAGAAAAGGAAGTTAAGCTAAGAAATATTGAATGACTTGCTCAGATACTCAGACTATTGGGCTTCAGCAGGAGTGGGGAATTCCAAAGCTCTTACCCTGATCCATCCAGCATTTTAGTGGCTAGAAATGTCTTCCTGCAGTTTCTGGGGCCAAACAGACAACTCACAGGTGAACACAACTTGAAATTGTGTTCATTTTTTGTGCTAAGAAGTATAAATCATATATATATATACATATATGTATATATATATGAATGTGAGTAAAATGGCATAAGATCTGGGAATACTAGAGCCCATAAGTCCACTTGGCAGCTAGGAGCCCTCTGAAACTGGCCTGTATATTGTTCCAGCATGCTTTCTCTAGTGCCACTTGCTTAATTCTTTTATATCACCTAATCTGCCCCTGTAGCATAGATCTGATCACCCTGCCTTAGGTTTAGGTTTTCATTCTTTGAATCACTATAAAGCCATATTGACCATTAATGTTTTATTGAGATTTCATGTCATATGCTCCTGAGGACAGAATGAAGAGATGATTTGGGCTGGAGTGATAGAACAGTGGAGAGGGAACTTGCCTTGCATGCAGCCAACTCGGATTCCATTCCTGGCATCCTATGTGGTCCCCTGAAGCCCGCCAGGAGTGATCCCTGAGTGCAGAGCCAAGAGTAAGTCCTGAGCACCACTGGGTATGACAAGAAGAAGAAGGAGAAGAAGAAGGAGGAGGAGGAAGAGGAGGAGGAGGAGAAGGAGAAGAAGAAGAAGAAGAAGAAGAAGGAGAAGGAGAAGGAGAAGGAGAAGGAGAAGGAGAAGGAGAAGGAGAAGGAGAAGGAGAAGGAGAAGGAGAAGGAGAAGGAGAAGAAGAAGAAGAAAAGAGGGGAGGGGGAGAAGGAGGAGGGGAGAGGAGGAGGCGGGGAGAAGGAGACTATTGGAATTACCAACTGCAAAGAAGGAAGGAGCCTAGAGAGAGTTTTCATTCATTCCCTTTCTTTTCCTTGGTTGATGCTGTCACAGTGACGGAGTCGCATGTTGTTGGCCTGCTGTGGCACTCCCCAGCACTGTACTGCGGCCTCCTCTTAGTCACGGTGCGCTCACACATCCTAGTTCTGGCATTCACATGGTCAGCTGATTTACACGTGTGCTTGCACAGGGGCTGTCCTGGTCTTCATGCTCACACGTCTGTAATTGTTGCCCACATATGCCTGCCTATGCTGTTGGAGCTGGTACATTCTGCTGCAGCTTTGGGGATACCAGATGGCAGAGCTGCCGAGGCTGCCCTTGGTGTGGGGGACAGGCCCTGGGGATGAACTCCCAGTCTCATATGCAAGGGGGCACTTTGTGTTTGCCACTGAGACAACCCCAGAACCCCAAAGGAGTTCTTTAAAAAAAAAAAAAAACTGTAGCTTTATTGAAAGAGGTTTTTATTTTTTTTTTTAATGTTTTCTGTTTTTATTCTTAGGGAGGGAAGAAATATAGGGAAAGGGAGGGCTGGGGAAGGTGACCCTTTCGTTTCCTTGTTCTCAAACAGCAAGTACTATCCTGGGCTTCTGAGTGGCTGGTCCACTGAAGGGAACCTGGGACCCAGAACATCCAGGATGGTTCTGTTGGCTTTACACAAGCAAATCCTTTTCCGTGGGACAGAACATGCTCTGGGATGGGGGGATCAAGGGGGCACACAAGCATTTCATCTGTGGACAGCTCTGGCTGAAGGAACCTCAGAACAATGAATGGGAGGAAGAAATGGGGGGGAGCTGGGGAGAAGTGAGGCCCAAGGTTGAAGGATGAGGAGCACAGAAAGAGGAGGGGTGGCAGGGCCTCTTTCCGGGATAGCCCTGGAGGAGAGGGAAGGTCACCACAGAGGTCACCTCGAAAGGACCCAAGGCACTTCCTCCCCAGGTCAAACACGAGCAGTACAGGGACACTGGAGGGAGTGCAGGGCCCAGGGAGACAGGCTTTTAGTACATTGAAAGATACACGCAACCATTACCACAGTGAATTTTAGAACGTTTCTTCACCTTATGATGAACCCCTTCTCCCTACCAACTCTTAACCCCAACTACTTACCCCCTGTTCTTTTTTGGGCCACACCTGGAGGTGTTCAGAGGTTATTCCTGGCTCTGCATTCAGAAATCATGCCTGGTGATGCTCGGAGGACCATATGGGATGTCCAGCATAGAACCCGGGTCAGCTGTGGGCAAGCCCTACCTGCTGTACTGTCTCTCCCACCCCCTGCTCACCTCCAGTTCTATAGATTATCCTTTGTGTGTGCGTGTGTGTGTGTATGTGTGTGTGTGTTTGTGTGCATGTGTGTTTTGCTTTTGGAATCAGAACTGGTTTTTTGCTCTGGGGCTGGGCAAAGTAGTGCTCAGGGGATGCCATGCAATGCTGTGATTCAAACCAGGGTAGCAGCCACAGCCACATGCTATGTAAGTGTCTTAATTTTGTACTGTCTCTCTGGGATCCCCTTTTTTTGCATCACACCTGAGAATGCTCAGGGGTAACTCCTGGCTCAGTGGTATAGGATTGTTTCTAGTGCTGCTTTGGGGATTTTATGGCACAGGGATTCAAACCCATGGCTCCTGCATGCAAAGTGTTATTAAGGTATCTCTCCTATCATGCGTGCCAAAAGTAGATAATGGACCAAACATGATGACCTCTCAGTGTCTGTGTTGCAAGCCATAATGCCCAAAAGTAGAGAGAGAGAGAAAGTATATGGGGAATATTGTCTGCCATAGAGGCAGGGGGAGGGTGGGAAAAGGGGGTGTATACCGGGGATATTGGTGCTGGGGAATGTGCACTGGTGGAGGGATGGGTGTTTGATCATTGTGTGATGGTAACCCAAATATGAAAGCTTGTAACTATTTCACGGTGATTCAATAAAAATTTTTTTAAAAGAGGTATATCTCCTATCCCAGAAAGGTTCAGATGTTTTTATTTATTTTTTTCAGATGTTTCACTTATTTTTTATTTATTTTATTTATTGAGACTCTGTAGCTTACAATCACTTGTATCACTTGTAGTCCCGTTGATTTTCGATTTGCTTGAGTGGGCGCCAGTAACGTCTCCATTTGTCCCTGTTGCGAGCTAGTGCAGCTTACAATAAACTAGTGTAAGCTATGTAGCTTACAATAGTGTTCAGAATTCTTCTTTTCTTTCCTTTTTTTGCTTAGGTTGTTGTTGTTATTGTTACACCTGGTGACAGTGTTCAAGGCTTACTCTGACTCTGCACTCCCTGAGATGCTTGTGGGGCCATATGGAATGCTGAGGATTGAACCTGGGTCAGTCACATGCAAGGCAAAAGCCCTACCTGCTGTATAATTGTTCTGTCCCCTGTTAAGAATTCTTGATGCAAAGTATAAACCATGGTCTTCAGGAATTTGCCTGGAGTTAGTTTTGCAAGGAGCTTCATTTCTTCTGTACAGCAGAAGTATAGTCACTTGTCATGAGAAGTCCCACTAGACTTTTCCCCACACCGTGAAGTTACACCTCCAACTTTTCCGCATTCTCTCAGATGAGTTACTGTATTTGTCATCTTGAAATATTATGTTCCTAATAATCCACATGTAAATCACACTACAATGTGTAAGTCTTTCTTATTAATTTGACTCCTACAGCAACACCGGAGCTAGGCAGGTAATTATCATCACTGTCTTCCTCATCACCGCCTTCTTGCTGAGGAGGAATCTCAGTTCTGGGCAGTGAAGTAGCTTGTCCAAGATAAAACCACTAGGGAATGATGGAGCCAGGCCTAGAATCCAGCCTCCATCCCAGCTCTCTGCGGCCTGTTGGCATTTTACCACACAGCATGCCCTGCGGTGTCCCTGACACGGTGATAGACATTTCCTCTTAAAAATATTTGCACACTTGAAATTAATTATACCTAAGATATTCACTTGATATGTTTTCTCACTTTTTGTACTTTTTTCCAAACATATTATTTGAGAACCTCAATGGAGGGCCATTTTTCTTGGCACTTTGTCACCCTTTTGGGGTCAGTAGTAGAAGGACAAAAAGCCCTTATAGTAAATTTTAAAGGTGCTTGGTTACACTAATATATAGTAAAATTTGGCCAGATTATTTTTGGTCTTATAAAAATTCTGCAAGTTGAGTTTACTGCTTAAAAAGTTTGAGGGCTATTTTTTATATTTGTTTATTTGGTTTTTGGGCCTCACCCAGCTGTGCTTGGGGCTTACTTCTGGCTCTGTGCTCAGGGATCACCACTCCTGGCAGTATCGGAGGACCATATGGGATGCCAGAGATCAAATCAGGCTCACTTACCTGCAAGGCAAATGACCTACTTGGCTGTACTATTGCCCTAGCCCAAGTTCTTTCTTTTTTTAAAATTTTTTTATTAGTGGATCACTGTGGGGTACAGTTACATACTTACAAACTTTTGTGCTTGCGTTTTAGTCATACAGTGATCACGTACCCATCCCTCTACCAGTGCCCATTCTCCACCACCAATGAGTTGTTTCTTTTTTTAAAGGTTTATCTCTTTTGGTGAGGAGTTGTGGGTTAAACCCAATGGTGTTTAGGATATACTCCTGATTCTCTGCTCAGGGCTCACAGTTGGCAGTGTTCAGGGGACCATACATAGCACTAGGGATTGAATGGGGGTTGACTGTATGCAAGGCAAGTGTCATGCTTAACCCCTATACTATCTCTCCAGCGCTATTTTTTCCAGCATGAGTTTTAGAAAAATCTAGATAGATTGAAAAGAGGGAATATGCTGGCAACACCGTGTTTTGTGCCTTAGTGAATCTGAATACAAGCCACATGAAAGCAATTTAATTTTCTTCTGAATCTTGTATGGGAGGGTAAGTCAATATAATTTGCTCTCTGAGACTTTGATTCCATCCCACAATACACCCTCATCAACACAGAAAAGGGATCTGAACTATATTACTGTGGAGGAGAGGCATTAGTAATCAAAGCACATGGACGAGTGTTAAATGGAAAGAGTGCATTCCTCACAGAATATCTGGTACAGAGGACATGCATCAAAAGCATAAAGGCAATTTTATACTGTATATCGGGGGACTCAGTTTGGGATTTTATTATTTAGGAAAAACGGGAAACATTGAATGCATGGAGGAAAAAAGAGACTAAAAGGCATTTGGAAAGAGGCTGAGAGAGGAATTTTAAGAAAGATAAAAAAAAACTGAGAAGAATAAAAAATAAATGGACTCATCATAATTAAAAGTCTTTTCCCCAAACCATTTCTAACGTGAGCTATTTCATCTATGAACGCTGTTTTTTCTTTTGCAGAGTAAAGAGGGATGGGAGAAGAGGCGTTTTTGGCCCAGCATTATGGGAGCTACATGCAGCTCAGTACTTATCAGTGGCACCCAGGGTCCAACCAGGGCTTGCTTTATGGAGGGCAGATGACTAAACTCCTATGCGATCTCTCTGGCCCGGGTATATGGACTTTGAGACAATAAAATGACTGCTTGCTTCATATTAACATGCTTATTAGGGGCTGGAGCAATATCACAGCGGGTAGGGCATTTGCCTTGCACACGGCTGACCCAGGTTCAATTCCCAGCATCCCATATGGTCCCCTGAGCACTGCCAGGAGTTATTCCTGAGTGCAAAGCTGGGAGTAACCCCTGTGCATCGCCAGGTGTGACCCAAAAAGAAAAAAATGCTTATTAATTTTGTTTTTGTCTTACACTACACCCAGTGGCGCTGGGGGAGTCTATAGGATGCTGGAGATCAAATAAGGGCCAGCCATGCGCAAAGAAAGCATCTCACCTCCTATACTATCTCTCCAGCCCGTATACTAAAACATTTAAACATGGTTTTAGAAACTTCATTGTCAAATACAATTTAATACTAGTCGCCGATTAGACTTAGGAACTATAACCTGTGATAGAGGTAAAATATTGCATCTCAACCTCTTAAGAAATAGTTTGATTTTTTACACTTGACTCAAGTAAAAAAAAAAACTTCTAATTTTACCAGAGATATATACGAAATATGAAATAAAAACCAAAGGACTACATTAAAATATTCTTCCAAATCTATAACTTGCCATTTCAGCACACTGGACTTAGAATCCACTTTTACTTAGAAAATTCATCACGATTTTGACTACTGGGGGCTGGAGTGATAGTACAGTGGGTAGGGCGTTTGCCTTGCATGCAGCCGACCCAGGTTCGATTCCCAGCATCCCATATGGTCCCCTGAGCACCGCCAGGAGTAATTCCTGAGTGCATGAGCCAGGAGTAACCCCTGTGCATCGCAGGATGTGACCAAAAAAGCAAAAAAAAAAAAGATTTTGACTACTGTTCTACTCACCTATCTTTTCCTCCCTCCCTCATTCCCTCCCTCCCTCCTCACTCCCTCCCTCCCTTTTTTCCTTCCTTCCTTCCTTCCTCCCTCCCTCATTCCCTCCCTCCCTTTTTTCCTTCCTTCCTTCCTTCCTTCCGTCCTCCTCCCTCCCTTTTTTCCTCCCTCCCTCCCTCCCTCCCTCCCTTCCTTCCTTCCTTCCTTCCTTCCTTCCTTCCTTCCTTCCTTCCTTCCTTCCTTCCTTCCTTCCTTCCTTTCTTCTTTCCTTCCTACCTTTCTTGGTTTCTTTCTTCGTTTTTTCCTACCTTCCTTCCTTCCTTTCTTCCTTCCCACACTGTTTTGTACTCAGGCCTCTGTGCTCAAGGATCACTCCTAGCAGGGGTCAGGGAAACATATGTGGTGTTGGGGATCAAACCTGGTCATCTGCATGCAAGGCAAACACCTTACCTGCTGTACTCTCTCTCCTGTCCTCCAAAATGTGTTTTATGGTTTGGTTTTTGAGCCACACTTGACTGCTCAGGGTTTATTCCTAGCTCTGCACTCAGGGATTACTCTTGGCTGGGCTTGGGGGACCATCCGTGGTGCCAGGAATCAAATCTGGCTTGACTGCCTGCAAGGCAAGCGCCCTACCCACTGTACTATCTCTTTTGCCTTCCAAACTGTGTTTTTGTTTTAAATGACAGTAGATGCTGCAGCCATAGTTTAAATTTATAGAATATATCAACAATTTAATTTATCTGAGTCATAAAAATATTTTATAAAAATATATGATTGCTAAAGAAATATGCTCATGTTGATTAAAACTCACACGTAGTTAAAGCAATTTAGCAATTGAACATTATCACCCAACTCGAAACAATCTGTCTTTGTTGTAGGACCTGATCTAATCTCCAGCAGCAAACAGGATTCATTGGTTCATTATACTAAGATAACAGCTGTTAGATTGTGCATGCTTGGTGACTATCAAGCATGGGTATTAAGGGACCCAGAGGCCAGTGGAACAATTTTTAATAAACTCAATCAGTCCTTATTACAGAGTGATAATAAATACTTTTATAGAAATAGTTTTGACCTCATCACAGAGTTTATATTACTCAAATCTGAATGGTCACATTTGAATTATCAAATCTATTTTATGTATAATATATCAATAAAATATTAGTTTTGAAAGCATCACAAGTGACTTATGATAAGTAATTATATTCCAGTTTACAGACAAGAAAAACTGGATAGAGATACTTAGTGATTTTTCTAGGTCACATTAATAGAAAGTGGCAAGTTCAAGTTGGTACCAAAGTGTTCTGGGTTTAAATTCAGGACTCTTCCCACTGTACCATGATGCCTATGTTGGAAAACTCTCCTGTTCTCCAAAATATGTTAAAAACAAATTTTAACACATTTAACACAGAAATCAAATCTGGCTTGACTGCATTCAAGACAAGCGCCCTGCCCACTGACCTATCTCTTTGGCATAAATTAGGAATCTAAAGTCATTCTAGTTCTCATGATTATAAAGAAGATGTGGGGCCTGGGATGAAGCTCATCGGTAAAATGGATAATTTGTATATATGTGACCCTTGATTTGATTTCCCTACACCAAAATAGCTAGCTATGAGACGTGGATCCTCTGATTCCCCTATCTACTTTCTTATTTATGTGGGGTCCAGTGTCCATCTAACTCAGTGAGGTTATTGCCAGAGAATATGTACAGTTCCCAAATTTGGTTTCTCAGACGTTTCTTCATTATCTCAAACTGATCCAGGCTTTATTCCCTCCGTGTTGGCAATGGCACCACTTCCAGACACTCAGCAGTAAGAAATGGAGACTTAAAAGGAAAGAATTGACCTTTTAAAAAAGGTTATTCTTCTTGACTTTTTACATTTACTAAATTCATGGCAGCTTTCATAGGACATATATACTTATTTACCAACTATTCACTATGACCAGTGTTTAGTGTTTTGTGCATGTCATCTGATGTCATTTTGTCCCCACAATAATTCAGTGAAACACTGTCGGACTGTCGCTTAGATTATGATTTAAGTTAAAGATGAGGAAACTACAACTTGATGCAATTTAAATAATCTGCTTAAGATCTTGAGGTTTGGAGACATAGTACAGGAGTTAACATGCTTACCTTGCATGTGGCCATCCTTGGCACCATATATGGTCCTCTGAGCACCACAGGAGTGACCCTGAATACAGAGCCAGAAGTAAATTCTGAGAACTGCTGAGTGTGACTTAATACCTCTCCCTACAAAATAAATATCATGAGGCATGAGCTGGATGCAGAATTCAATCCCAGAAAGTAAGACTGCAGAACACAAGTTATTTACTCCCTTTCCTTGGAGCATGAAATGATTCAATCTATCTCAAAAAAAACCTCTAACCTCCACACTTTCAATCATGTCAAAGGTCTCTTCAAAGATCTGACTCCATTGGCAAAGAAACAAAAGCAAAATAAACTAATGGTGGGCCGGAGTGATAACAAGTGGGTAGGGTATTTGCCTTGCACATAGCTGACATGGATTTGATCCCTGACATCCCATATAGTTCACCCGTGCACCGCCAGGAGTAATTCCTGAGTGCAGAGCAGGAGTAACCACTGGCATTGCCATATGTGACCCAAAAAGTAAAATAAATAGATAAATAAATAAATAAAATGTGATTATATCAAATAAAGACTTTGCACTGCAAAAGAAATGATGGCTAAAATAAAAAGATTACCTACTGAATGGAGAAAATATTTGTATTCCATTTATCTGACAGAGATAATATCCAAGATCTGTAAAAGTCACACAATTCAGGGCTGGAGTGATAGCACAGCGGGTAGGACGTTTGCCTTGCATGCGACCGACCCGGGTTCGAATCCCAGCATCCCATATGGTCCCCTGAGCACCGCCAGGGGTGATTCCTGAGTGCAGAGCCAGGAGTAACCCCTGTGCATCGCCGGGTGTGACCCAAAAAGCAAAAAAACAAAACAAAAAAAAGTCACACAATTCAATAGCATCCTCCCAAAAAACCACAACTCCATCAAAAAAGAGGCTAGAGGGATAGAACAGTGGTTAAGGCACTTGCCTTGCATCTGGCTGCAGTAGGTATATACCCTGAGCTTAGAGCCAGATGTGGCCTCTCAACACTACCAGGTGTGCCCCACCAAAAAAATTAAATAAATAAATAATGGGGAGAGAAACTGAATAGATACTTTCTCAAAGAAGAAAAAGTGCTCATCATCATTCATCAGGGAATTTTAAATCAAAGCAACAATGAGATATCATCTCATACTTGTCAGAATGGAAAATATAGAGATTACAATCAGTGCCAGTTGGGAGGTAGTGATAAAAAGGGAACTTCTTTCGCTGTTGGTAGGATTAAGAGGCTAACATGTATCTCTCTCTCTCTTTTTTTTTTTTTTTTTTTTTTGCTTTTTGGGTCACACCCGGTGATGCACAAAGATTTCTCCTGGCTCATGCACTCAGGAATTACTCCTGGCGGTGCTTAGGGACCATATGGAATGCTGGGAGTTGAACTCGGGTCGGCCGCGTGCAAGGCAAATGCCCTACCCTCTGTGCTATTGCTCCAGCCCCACATGTATCTCTTTAGCTTTGCAGTAGTCATGCAAAGTTTCCTTAGTAGGAAATATACAAACTTTATAAAAAAAAACTATAAAAAATTTCTATATTTAGGTGAATTCTGACTCTTCTTTGTAGAGTCAGGCAATTTTATAGAGCTGTCACAAATAGCTACAGCCAAATTCAACATCATTTTATCCCTGATCTGGTGATAAACGTTTTCAAAGCTTTGACCTTGAATTATTTGGGATTTCTGATCCCAAAATGGTTCTCAACCTTCCCTCATTGGGTCCAACCTAATGTTTGATTAGTTGTGCTCAAAAAAAAGGATGATGCTTTGGAGCAGGAGAGATAGTAAAAGGCTTGAGGTGCTTTCTGTGACAAGGCCGATCCCGGTTAGATTCCTGATACCACGTATTGTCCTCTGAGTACTTACAGGAGTGATCCCTAGCGCAGTCAGGAGTAATCCCCAAGCAATGCCAGGCCAGGTGTGGCCCAAACAACAAAGAGAAAAACCCAAACTGGTATTTTGTATATCTCTGTACCAGTTGTGCAGGATCAGTGTTATTTATTCTCTTTCTGTCTGGTATCCCTGGGCTATTTAAAAATATTATTTTTGCAATATTATTTTAAGTTCTTATATATATATATATATATATATCCAGAATCATGGCAAAAAGTTATTCAAAAAAGTGGTTGATCCCTTTCTAAGATTGATATGATGTGAAAGCACCAGGAATGTTTGACTTAACAAATTCTGGGAAAACACTAATCAAGACACTAATCAGAAATTAAGGAATCAAAATACCATCTGATGAGGTCAAAGGTTGTGCTTATGTTTTTATTTGTTTGTTTCTTAAGCCACACTTGGCTGTGTTCAGAGCTTCTGTCTGCTCTGTTTTCAGGGGATCACTCCTAGCCTGGCTCAGGAACATCATTCTGTCTCTGACTCCAGAGGCTGTGTTTTTGAAGTAAGCCTTCCTGAACAGAGAGCAATGAGGTAGCATTTGGAAGGTTGAAGCTAATTACTGAGTATTTTCAGGACAAGATTTGCCCAAAAAATTTACATGACTTGGACCTTACTCATGACAAAATGCACCCTGTGGTAATGTCAGTTTGTGATTACAGCTCACACTGTTGTCAAGACTGATGGCAATTTGCTTTGTCTATTGGAGCGATAGCACAACAGGTAGGGTGTTTGTTTGCCTTGCACATGGCCAACGCAGGTTCAATTCCTCCTTCCCTTTTGGAGAGCCCGGCAAGCTACCGAGAGTTATCCTGCCCGCCCGGATGGCAGAGCCTGGCAAGTGGTGTATTCAATATGTCAAAAACAGTAACAACAAGTCTCACAATGGAGACATTACTGGTGCCCGCTTGAGCAAATCGATGGGAGGACAGTGCTACAGTGCTATTCTGTGTTGTTTAAAATGACAATGAAGAGTGACTAGGGAGATAGTACAGGGCTAAGGGCATAGGCTTGGTCTTCAATCCTCAGCACTGTATGACCCTTGATTATCATCCCAAGCACAGCTGGGATGGTCCTGGTGGTCTATGGCACTGCAAGGCCTGAGCAGCACCGCATCCACAGACCCTCGCATTGAACCTCAGGCCTAATATGCTAAGAATTACTAAGAGTGGCCCCCTGGTTCTCTGAGCACTGCTCAGGAGGTATACAAGAATCATACAAGAATCAGATTCTCACGCTCAATAATAGCAACAAATCTACCAAATACAGACGATGAAAATAATGACCCAAGAGTTCAAATGACTTGGGGGGAGGGGTCAATAAATTGATTGCAGGCAGCATTAAAAAATACATAGAAGAAGTTTGGCAGTCTATTTACCTGCTCAGTAGATATCTCCATTAGAAAAGTAAAATTTCTGAAGAATCCCCAGTGTGAATTGTAAAAGCTCATGGAGGTAATATTAACCAGTGAAGGTAGTTTTGGAAAAGGCACTAGGGGTAAGAAAGGCATTAAAGTTGAATGATATTACAAATATGAGCCACCAGTCCAAGAATGTCTTAAATTTAAAATTTTAATGGTAAAAAATAAAAAAATTTATTTGGAAAACAAAAAAAACAACTGAAAACTCCCCCTCAGTTATATTATTATCAGGATTTTTTCTGGCTTCACATATATTTGTTCCCTTTTTATTTTAATTTTTTAAAATCTAAACACTATAGCTTACAAAGTTGTTCATACTGTAATTGTTTTGGTCATACAACGTTGCAACACCAACCTCACCACGAATGTGACAATCCTTCCACCATCGTTCCCCATTTCTCACCCCCTACCCCAAGCCTGCCCCCTTAGCAGGCACAACATAATCTATTTTATATTGTTTGCTACAACAAAATGGTAAATGGAATTATTAAAAAATAGTCCACTCAAAGAACATTTGGGATAATCACTGTAACTCACAGTGGTGATATTAAAGTCATTGTCTGAGGATTTACTGAGCTGTTTGTTGCTCGTTGAGCCTCCTGTGTTATTGTTTTAATTACTGAGCCTAGTAAGCTTCTGCACCATTTTCCCCTCTTGTCTACTGTGCTCCTACTAGGTGTCAGTACTATGGCATTTGGAGGCATATGCAGCCCTGTGCTCCAAGAACTATATAATGGGGATGATTCAGCCCAAAGTTTTCAGCCTGAAGGCCAGTGTGCCGGGGAGTTTCAGCCATTTGGTGTCTTTTCTAAGATTAGTCCTCCTTTTTTGACTTTTGGTTGCTTTTGCGCTACACTTGGCTGTGCTTAGAGCTTACTTCTGGATCTGTGTTCGGGGATTACTCTAGCAAGCTCAGGGGACCGTCTGGATTGCCGGGGATCAAGCCTGGGTTGCCTTATCTCTGGTACTCTCTTTCATTCTCTATCCTCCAAGATTTCTTTTTAAGTCAATAAATAATTGTTGGTTGTTTGATGGATGTATGGAACGGTGGACTGGTCGGTGGATGGGTGTGTGGTTGGATGGATCGATGGGTGCGTGCATTAATGAGTGGATGGATGAGTGGGTGGGTGGACGAGTGGGTGAATGAATTGATGAAGGCAGTATGAGTCTCAGTTCAAAATTTCAGTGAGGGGATAGGCTGGAGCTATAATATAGTGGGTGAGGTGTTTGCGTTACTCAGGGCCAAACCAGGTTTGATCCCCGGCATCTCATATGGTCCCTTGAGTAACGCCAGGAGTTATTTCTGAGTACAGAGCCAGGAGTTACTCCTGAGCATTGCCGGGTGTGGCCCCCAAACAAACAAAAACAGTAACATTTCATTCAGGGATTCGCAAAGCCCTCCAGCCAGTTTCCTAGTTCAAACTGTGTGTTGTAGTTTAGTGCCACTGTGCTGCCATCTAGTGCTAGCATGAGCTACCCTAGGAAAAGCGCTAACCAAAACCAAAACCAAAAATGTTTGAATGCAAAATGAAAAAACAAATATCCCAACCTTTTCTAGTCAAGCAGTTTATAATTACCTACCATATCTCTCTCTAATAATAACACCCATTTCATTAATTATTTATTAATTTTTATTTATTTGTTTGTTTTGAGGTCACACCCAGCTATACTAAGGGCTTACTCCTGGCTCTATACTCACAGGATCATGCTTGGCGGGCTTGGGGGGTGGAATAAGGGGTCCATTCATGCGCAAGACAAGTGCCCTCCCCATTATACTATCATTCTAGCCCCAGCCCATGGTTTTTAAAAAATGTTAAAACTATCTCTTTTTTTTCAAGATATATAGGTGAAAATAATTTTATTGCTTTTGTACTTTTTTTTCATGTTTGGTATTTAGGCACAGAAATGCTCAAGGGTAACTTCTACTTCTGCACTCTGGAATCACACCTTGCAAATCTCATGGGAGTACATTGGGTGCCAGAGATAGAACCCAGATCAGCTGTATGCAAGGCAAGCACCCTACCCTCTGTACTATCGCTCTAGTCCTGATACTTTATTTTTTAAAAAACATGAGTTGCCTCCTTCCTTTCCCTTACCCCTGTACCAATACTGTCTGAATTAGCAAAGAGCTATTTATCTTGGGAAAAAATTATGAAAATATAGTTTCAACATCTAGAAAACCAGGAGGGAAAAAAAAAAGACTCCACATCCCTTAAATAAACTATTGTATAATAGCATTTTGGGCGCTGAAGGGAATTAGCTTGAGACATACTGGCCTGAGGTGTTAGGAAATCTTTCCTCAAGGGCCTTGTGTTTGCTTTTCGTGGTATGTTTGGGAACTCCAGAAGTGCCCAGGTATATTTTTACGCTTGAATGGGACTCAAGAGTCCTGTGGAAAAGGAGGCGAATTCTTTTCACTACCTGCCATATCTGATAGACTCAGGAGTAGGGAAGAAATGTGACTGGAACAAGATTGTGAAAAGGCTCCATATATTGAAGGGTCTGGAGAATGGCCTGGGTCTTCAACTCATGAAAGGAAGTACAACCACATTCAAGAGGGAGCTGCTTAAAGTCCATACTGGTCTCATCCCAAATACGCTCCCAGAAACATCCAGAATAATGTTGAACCAAATACATTGTTTGCATATCCTGCAACACAGTCAATTTTGATGCATAAAATTAACTATCACATGTGCCTTGTGTGGGCATTTTTTTTTTTTTACCCATTGTGTTGGACTCTCAATGGCCTCTTTTATTCTGTTGACTCATGTACTTCAGTTCTGAGAAACTTTATTCAGCTTTTTCTTTGAACACTCATATATTTTATTTGTTCTCTTATTTCTGGAACGCCTGCTATTTCAATTTTTAGAAAATCTAGTTGTACTTCCAATACTTCTATTTTTCCTGTTTTTTCATCTTCCTTTACCTTGTTTTCTCAAAGGTCTCTTTAGTTGTTTTTCTTTCAACCCTTAATTTATTAAGTTTTCACTTTTGCAACTGTGGTTTTTTAATTCTGAGAATTATTTTTCCTTTACAGGATTTTGACCCTATTCAAATAGTTACTTCTTCCTGTTTCATTTACCAATACCTTTTCTTAGACATCTTTTCAAAGTGTTATTTTCTCTTATAAGACTCTTCCTCCAATTTCTTTTTCTACTTAGTTCTTTGATTTCCATTACTCATGTTAGAGCGTTCCCTCAGTTGTTAGTAATCCTTGGTTGTTTTCATATCCTCATAAGTAAGGAATTAAAAAACTACTTTTGAGCTCTGAGGGAGGCGGTCAGGGGGAGGAGAAATGTGTTTGAATGTGACTTTCACAATGAGGGGAACTGGCCGGATTGTATAGTTGGGAATCAGTCAGTATGTCTAGATCTTTTTTATTTGGCTGGTCAAAATTTTTAAAGTAAACTTTTTTTTAACCTTTCTTAAGGACAGGACCTCGAGTTGCTGATTAAAAGATATTAAGGTATCTCAGGATCTAAGGCAAAGGTTTCCCAAATCTTTTCTCTGAGCACTCTGTGCCCTGTTCTATTTCCTATGTGTGTTTGAGGCAGTGGCCTCCTGCCCATTATTAGCCCACTGGGCTATATTCAGTTGAATGCTGGGGCCCAAGGGTGCATTGCTACTCAGGTTCTGCTGTGCTGGGGCCCACGTGATGTCAGACAGTGAGCCGGGGTGAGCTGCATGCAAGCAGGAGCCCTTACCTCTGACTGCCTCCCTCACCCTCAATGCCCTGCCTTTGAGATTGCGGGGTGTCCTTGATTGTAATCTCGCCAAAAAAATAAACTTTCCTGATCCAGCAGAGCTGGATAGGGACAGCGGCCCCACTCTGCTAGGGGAGAGAGTGCAGGGGTCCAATACTGCATGGATTCTCACTGTTCATCTCGTGCTCAGGTTCTCTCCACTTCCTTATGTTGCTTCCACAGGTGTCAGATACTGCACCTGAGCCTGCTGGTGATACAACATTAAAAAATAGAGTGGAGGTCAGCTTTCCCTGCTATTAACTTGAAATACAAGTTCGAGGGCTTGCTAAGTCATTCATCACTCCATCTGTGGTCTAGCTTTAAAGTCCTGTTTCTATTGCCTCCTTTCTGCCTCTATCTATCTTTGTTGCCTCATACCTTTATGACAATGATTTTATTGTCGCTTTAGTAGTGCTGCATAAAAATCAAGACAGATACCTCTATGTGAAACACTATCTGGAAAACTTTCTGTAGAATTAATTGCCTTTTCTGTTTATGAATTTTCTGTTCATTTTGAAATTGTTGAAATATTTTAGGGCTTTTTTTTCTGTAGCCAGATATAATTAACATTGTGTTATGAATTTTTTTCATTGTTTCCAAACTTAAGAAATCTTTTTCCTATGTTCAGATTAGCTAAATATTTATGTAGTTCTAACCTAAATAAAATTGCCAAGCAGTAATGTTTTCTGTTTTTGGTGGTTTTTTGGCACTGGCTCCCCACCTTCTATTGGTGGTGTCTACTGACCCCTCTTCAGTGTCCCACTGCTTTTCTCAATCCCCATGATGTCATTTTTTTCACTGATATTCCCAGCCAAACCCTTTTCTTTCCTTCTATGGTAGCCCCAATGCTTCAGCACTTTCCTAGTCACTTTAATCACAGCAAAACTTACCTGTTCAATTTTTTTGTTTTATTCTCTCTCTATCTCTCTGTCTCTGTCTGTCTCTGTCTTTGTCCGTGTCTCTGTGTCTCTATGTCTCTGTCTCTGTCCGTCTGTGTGTCTGTCTTTTTCTCTCTCTCCTTCTCTCTCTCTCTCTCTCTCTCTCTCTCTCTCTCTCTCTCTCTCTCTCTCCTCCTTCCCTTTTTTCTTTTGGTGCCAGGGATGAAATTCAGTGCCTCATGCACACAGAGCAAAGCTCTACAGCTTTATCACTGAACTCTTCCTCAGCCCTGGTTCTTTCGCTCACTCCCTCCAGGGGTCTTGGGCCCTTCCCAGCAGTTCTTGGGAAGGCACGCGGTGCTGAGGTTTAAAGCCAGGATCTGACACATACAAAAACATGCTCTGCAGTTTGAACCACGTCCCTTTGACACTGCTAGCTTACTCTGCTAGGAAAAGGCAGCAAGGAATGTTTTAGAAGAATTTACATTCAATATCAAAAACAGTAACAAATCTCACAATGGAGATGTTACTGGTGCCCACTCGAGCAAATCAATGACCAACCAGATGACAGTGCTACAGTGCTACTTACTTATACAATATGGTGTGATAGACATTATCAGTCCTGTTTCATAGATGAATAAATTGAGGCTTAGAGAGGTTCAGAGTGACTTGCTCAAGATTGCAAGTAATCAAAGTGCTGTAACACAGCGAGCTGAAGTGATAGCACAGTGGGTAGGGCGTTTGCCTGCACGAAGCCGACTGGGGTTCGATTCCTCTGGCCCTCTCGGAGAGCCCGGCAAGCTATTGAGAGTATATCGCCCACATGGCAGAGCCTGGCAAGCTCCCCATGGTATATTCGATATGCCAAAAACAGTAACAACAATTCTCACTTGGAGACGGTACTGGTGTCCACTCGAGCAAATCGATGAGCAATGGGATGACAGTGATAAAGTGATAATACAGCAGCTTTGTTTTGTTTTGTTTGGGGGCCACACCTGGTGGTACTCAGGGAATACTCCTGGCTCTGTGTTTAAGAGTTGATCTGGGGTCGTGCTTTGGGGGCCACAAGAGGTGCTGGGGATTGAACCAAGGCCTCCTGCAGGCAAATATGTGCTCAGCCCTGGAGTGATCTCAGCGGCCCCACAACAGAATTTTAAGTACCACGTATTAAATCCCTGTGCTAGAAAATATTTACCATGCCTACTCACACATTAGAACATTAGAAAGGTGTTTTAGAAACAATCCTTTAACTAGGGCCGGAGCGATAGCACAGCAGGTAGGGCGTTTGCCTTGCACGCGGCCAACCCGGGTTCGATCCCCGGCATCCCATATGGTCCCCCAAGCACCGCCAGGAGTAATTCCTGAGTGCAAAGCCAGGAGTAACCCCTGAGCATCGCTGGGTGTGACCCAAAAAAAAGCAAAAAAAAAAAAAAAAAAAGAAACAATCCTTTAACTAAAACAGTGAGCCCAGCAGTCAGATACAACAAAAGTTTTAGGCAGCCAGGACTTTCACTTCCATTTAGGGATCCCTTTCTCCTCCAACTACCCTTACAGAAAGCCGTGTCTATTTGGCATTTTAAACTTTGTAGCTAAAGATTATAAAAATAAAGCCATCTGTGACCATGAAAATCTCTGTGAAAACTGCATTCTAAACTCTAGCAATGAGTCGGGAAAGACTGGTTCTTAAGCAGTGTACTTGGATAGGCTGGCGTGTTACGAGACACATACTTGAGCCAATTCTCCATTTCACTTTGTTTTTCAATTCCAATAGGATTTTTATTCTTCATGGTAACAAATGATACCAAAATCACAAGGCATCTTCTCTGACTATTTCCATTTAAGGCTATATAAACACACAGTTTTGATGATTTAATACACATTTTTCATCCTTACTGGGCTAAGTTGATTTCCAAAGAAGAATAGCAGAGGATTCCAAATCTTCTCCAGAGAGGTAGTATTTTCTCTCCTGTAACTGAGAATACTCAGATCTTCACCTCTGACACCAAGTTGATCAGATATTCCAGTTTCTCTCTCTCTCTCTCCCCTCACTCTCCCCCCTCTCTTTCTCTCTCTCTCTCTCTCTCTCTCACACACACACACACACACACACACACACTCCATGCACATACTCCATACATAAAATTGTTAAAGAACTATGTGCATTGTAGGTGACACCAAAATAAAGGGCACAGTCTCTCTATAAAGAACTTATGGACTAGAGAAGATAAAAACAATACGTTAAAAAATAGAAGAAAATACATTTTAAAAATCTATTCATGGGTCAGGGAGATAATGTAAAGGATATGAGTGCATGCATTATATGCTGAAACCTCAGATGACATCGCCGGCATGGAATGGTTTCCCAAACACTGCTGAGAGTGACCTCTGAGCACCAACACAGGAGCAGCCCCTCCCACTCAAGCACCACTGGGTGTGGCTCAAAAACAAAACAAAGCAAAGTTCTCCAAAATCCTTTCCTGTAGGATTTTATTTCTTTCATCATGGAAAGCGTAGGGACTGCAGCCTCTTTGTTGCTCCTTTCTGACTCCCTCACCGTCACCATAAAAAAACAAAAACAAAACCCTGAATCTTCTGCTGAATCGCAATGACTAGCACTCAGGGAGCTTTTCAGGCCAAAAACTTCTTGTGGTTTGTCTAAGTGCACATGTCTGTCCCCATCTCTCTGCCCAAATCCAGTCTGTCCTCGGGCACTCCCTGTTCGAACTCCAAAATTCAGTAGCCCATCTTGTTTTTCACTGCTCCCACACCCAGCACCATCGCTTCTTACTTGGGCCTGTGCACCACTTCCTGAATGGACTCTTTGATTCTATTTATTCTTTTTTTTTCTTCCAAAATAGGGGCCACATTCAGTGGTGCTAGGAGGCTGGGGTCACTGCTGGTGATGCTTTGTCCAGCAATGAAGGCCTGAAGATTTGTTACTTTTTTGAGCCTCAAGCTCTGCTGTGTGGGTGGGATACTCTCGTAGCTTGCTGGGCTCTTTGAGAGGGATGGAGGAATTAAACCTGGGTCGGCCACATGCAAGGCAAACACCCTACCTGCTGTGCTACCGCTCCAGTCCAATAATAATAATAATAATAATAATAATAATAATAATAATAATAATAATAATAATACTCTATCATGGTGTCAGAGGCTCAATTAGTAAAGCATTTTTCTAGCATGCACAAGTCAGAGTTGGATCCCTGGTGCCACACAGCATTGCCAAATATAACCCAGTGTCCTCCCAAGCACCACCTGGTCCAAGCACTGCTGTGCTTGTCCAAGCACTGAGCTAACAGGCCCCCATATCCAAAATGAGAACTGTTGGGGGTAGCCAGGGGTGGTCTCTTGAACATTACTGGGTGTGACCCATATAACAAAAGTATTGTGTTGTATAGTTGAAAGTTTCTAAGGGAACGTATCAAAAAACATCTCATCATAAGAAGAAAACAATAAGATGAGGTGGTTGATGTACAGGAATACTTCATTTCATTGTGCTTTGTGTTTTCTTGTTTGTTTGTGCTTTAGTTTGTTTTGTCACACAGGTGACTTATAGCACCTTTAGACTATGGAGAGATGCTGAAAGGGCTGGGCACCCACTTTTCCTGTACAAGGCTGGGGTTTGATTCCTGGTACCTCATTGTCCCCTTAGCACTGCCTGGATGACCCGCCACCCCAAACCTTTCGCCTAGCCCAGAGTCAGAAGCCCTGAGCACTGCTGAGTGTAACAGCAAACAAACAAACACAAAAATGAAAGACTGGATCCGGGTAGATTGAAAGTTTTAAGAGGATAAATTTGATGCTAATGTAGACCTTGTAGTTTACAATCTTTTTATTGTTGTTGTTCCAAGATAAAGCTTATTACTGCTGAAAAATTATTCTATTGTCTCAGAAGAAAAATCTTTCCTAGCTGGTGAAATGGCTTTCTGAATCTATACAAGTACTTAATGGAACTGAAGAGTTTTTTTTTTTTTGTATTAGATTGGGGAAACAAACCTTTAATAACTTACTTTGGAGTTGAAGTGTTTACTGAATTGGATTCTGAAAAATTTCTCATGGAATTATTGTACCTTGATATGATATAGTGTTTCCAATACATATCAAGAGCAGATTTGGTAAAATAGTCTTATGTTTGTAATTTGGGGCTTAATTTGGGGCTGAAGCGATATCCCAGCAGGTAGGGCATTTGCCTGGCACACAGCCAGCCCAAGTTTAATTCCCAGCACTCCATACAGTCCCCGGAACCCACCAAGAGTGATCCCTGAGCACAGAGCCAGAATTAAGCCCTGAACACTGCGGAGTGCAGATCAAAACAAAAACAAACAACCCTATATACGACCCCCCCAAAAAAAACCCCAAAAAACCTCAAGCTAAAGTCAAGTCTGAATTTTAAGAAGTGTTTTTCTAAATGGGTGGAGATGGGGTGAGGGGAATTATGTTTGAAATGATTGGGTAATTGTTTTTGACTGTTTGATATCATGTATGAATAGAATTCCTAAAAGTCAATCAGTGCTGTGTTCCTTTTTTAAAACTTGGCTTGTAGGTGATGGCCTGTTTTAGTTCATGTTCTGTTAAAATGGTAATTTACTTTTATCATACTTTAATTTATGCTTTTTGTAACTGTTTTTGTCTATGGATTAGATAAGTATGTAGATATGTTTGTATATATGCATATATATGACCACATTTGCACACTATTTTAGTATATTAAAATGTTTGTTTTAGAGAACTTGTATTATACTGGACTTTGTCGTTTTTATTTTGGTTCTTGAGTCACACCTGGCAGTGCTCATGGCTTACTCCTGAGTCAGAGGCCACTTCTGGTGGGATTTGGTGGACATTAGGCAATGTTGGGAGTTGGTCTCATGCAAGATTAGCAACCTTACTTTCACTTTTATACTATTTCTCTGGTCCCTAAACTGGATTGTGAAACCAAAAAAGTATTAGTTCTAGATCTATGCCATTTTTGTTGTGTTTCACAAATGCAGTGTTTTTCACCAGTAAGGTTTGTGGCCACCTGCATGGAGCAAGTCTGTCATCATGTCTCTAACAGCATGTACTTGCTTCTCGTCTTGCTGCCACATTTTGTTAATTCTTGCAATGCTCTAGCCTTTTATTATTCTTTTTCTGGGGGAGGGCCACACCCAGAGATGCACAGGGGTTACTCCTGGCTCTGCATGCAGGAATTGCTCTTGGCGGTGTTGGGGGACCACATGGGATGCTGGGAATCAAACCCGGGTTGGCCTCGTGCAAGGCAAACGCCCTACCCGCTGTGCTATCATGCCAGCCCTCAAGCTTTTATTATTCTTAAATATGTTATTATAATTATTTATTATTATTGTATCTGTTATAATTGTCCTTAATTGACTTTGACATTGTTAAGATTCTCAGGTTGCTGTTGTGAAATTATGGATATGACTTACAGGCTTATAGCAGGGCAAGGGTGCAGCCACCCCTTCCAACTCCGTGGGGAGATATAATAATTTTCTTTTTCTGAAGTATTTTTGATAATTCTTTTAGCCATTTAGTTGTAATGTAAAGTAATGTAAAACAAATTATTGTGTGTCTGCTAAAAGGGAGACTTGGGTGTGGCTGGGAAAATGGGGACAATGGTAAAGGGAAGGTCACTCAGGTGATAGGGTTTGTGATGGAACACCAAAAGCCCATAATAACTGTGTCATGTATAGTTCTTTGTAACCCAGGATGCTTAAAGTGAAAGAAATAAGTAAATAAAAAGAAACTATAGCAAGTTATCAGGATCTAGCTAAAATTGTTGATGAAGGTGTTCACCAAAAACAATAGATTTTCAATGTAGACAAAACAGTTCCCTTCTATTTTTGTTTCATATGTGGGCTACTCCAGCTTGACTCAGGGTTTATTCCTGGCTCTGTGCTCAGGGATCACCTCTGGTGGTGCTTGGGGGGACCATGTGCGGTGCCAGGAATCAAACCTAGGTTGGCCATATGCAAGATAATTGTCCTACCCACTGTACTATCCCTCTGGTTCCCCAAACAATCGTCTACTGGAAGAAAATGCCATTTAGAAGTTTGATAGCTGGAGAGAGGTCAACAAATAATTTCAAAGAACGAAGCCCGGGATGTGACTCTGGAGTATAGAGTACTTGCCTTGCATGTGTGAGACCCTGGGTTCAATTTCTGGCACAGCAAAAACTAAAATTAAATTTTTTATAATGGAAGATTCAAAGAACTGACTGAATCTTTTGTTGGGAGCTATTATAACAGATGACTTGAAGTTAAAGTCAGTGTTCATTTGTGTTCAGAGAATCCTAGGGCTCTTAAGAATTGTGCAAAATCTATTCTTCTTGAGCTTTCCAAGTGGAACAGCAAATCCTGGATGGCAGCACATCTGCTTACAATATGATTTACTGAACGTGTTAAACCTCTTTAGGGCATATTGCTCAGAAGAAAAGATTCCTTTCAAAGTATTACTGCTCTTTGACAATGTCCCAAAGAGCTCTCAGGGAGATGTAACAGAAGATTAATGCTCTCTTGCCTGCTAATACAAATTCCATTCTGTAGCCCATGGATCAAGAACTTATTTGGACTTTAAAATCTTAATATTCCAAAAATATATTCTAGGAATCTATAACTGTCATTACCAGTGTTTTCTTTAGTAGATCTGGACATAGTAAATTGAAAGCCCTATGAAAATGATTCAGCATTCTAGATGCCAATAAGAATATTTGTGATTAATGGAGAAGTTAAGCAAACAAACATATCAATAGGTTGATTACAACTCTCATGTGTAACTGTAAGGGTCAAGTTTCAATGGAGGAAGTAATTGCGGATGTGATAGAAAAATCAAGAAACTAAAATGACAAGTGGAGACTAAAGAAGTGACTCAAATTTTGCAATCTCATGACAGAGTTCTAACAGATAAAAAGTTCTTATGGGTGAGCAAAGAAAGTGGTTTCTTATAATGGAATGTGCTCCTGCCAAAGATGCCCTGACCGCTGGATTCACAACAAAGGGTCTGCAGCAGTATGTAAGCTTACTGATAAAGCAGCAGTAGAGACTGAGAGGACTGACTACAATTTTGAAACAAAATGTACTGTATTAAAATCCTATCAAGCATCATCACATTCTATAAAACAATCCTTCATATAGGAGTCAGTTGGGCTTGAGAGCTAGTACAGAGTGTAGGGCACTTGCCTTGCATGCAACTGAAAGAAATTCAGTCCTTGGAACCAGATATGGTCCTCTGAGCACTGCCAGTAGTGATTCCTGAACATAGAGTCAGGAATAAGCCTTGAGTATCACTGGGTGTGTCTCCAAAACCAAAAAAGAGAAAAAAAGAAAAGATTATGTAAGAAGATGATGGATAGCATTTTATATATCCTTTATAGAACTCTCTGAACTTGTTTGCAACTTTAAAAAGCAAAATAGGGGCTGGACCTTTTGGAAAACAATATGGACACTTCTCAAAAAAATTAGAAATTGAGCTTCCCATTTGACCAGGCAATACCACTCCTGGGAATATATCTCGGAGAGGCAAAAGGGTATAGTAGAAATGACATCTGCATTTCTATGTTCATTGCAGCACTGTTTACAATAGCCACAATCTGGAAAAAAACAGAGTGCCCAAAAACAGATGACTGGTTAAAGAAACTCTGGTACATCTACACAATGGAATACTATGTAGCTGTCAGAAAACATGAAGTCATGAAATTTGCATATAAGTGGATCAACATGGAGAGTGTCACGTTGAGTGAAATGAGTCAGAAAGAAAGAGACACACATAGAAAGATTGCACTCATATGTAGAATATAAAGTAGCAGAGAGGTACAAGCTTGCAATGATGCAAATTTTGGCAGATATTTCTCCGGACTTAGTTACTAAAATACAGAAATCCAAAACCGTGTGGCTGCTAGCGTGGCCATTTGACCTCATATCTCTTCATTCTCAGCAATGGAAAACAAATTATCAAATGCTTCCTTTTCAGCAGGTCCGACTTTAGGGGGGAGAAACTCCAAATAATAATAGTGAGGTTTTTTTGTTGAAATATTGAATGTAATCAAAGTAAAGTGAAAGAAAAGTGAAATCTATCAATTACACAGGTGGGGTGGGGGGCTGGGGAGGTGGGGGGTCGGGGGAGGTATACTGTGATTCTTGGTGGTGGAATATGTGCACTGGTGAAGGGATGGGTGTTCGAGCATTGTATAACTGAGACTTGAAACTGAAAGCTTTGTAACTTTCCACATGGTGATTCAATAAAAGAATAAATAAAAATAAAAACAGGGGCTGGAGTGATAGCACAATGGGTAGGGCGTTTTCCTTGCACGAGACCGATCTGGGTTCGATTCCCAGCATCCAATATGGTCTCCTGAGCACCGCCAGGAGTAATTCCTGAGTGCAGAGCCAGGAGTAACCCCTGAGCGTTGCCAGGTATGACCCAAAAAAGCAATAAATAAATAAATAAATAAATAAATAAATAAATAAATAAATAGCAAAACATTTGGGGCTGAAGCAGTAGTAGAGCAGGTAGGGTGCTTGTTTTGTCATGGCCAACCTGAGTTTGATTCCTGCAACTCTGGTCCCCGAAGTACCTGAGCACAGAGCATGGAGTAAGCCCTGAGCAAGATTTGGTGTGATCCCAAAACAAAGACAACAAAAAAGTGCTCACCTTGGCAGTACGATCACGATCACGATCATGATAGCCCATTAATAACCGATTTCTCGGGCGGGCCCAGTAACATCTCATTTTGTCCTTTCCCTAAGATCTTAGACGTCTATCTGGACTTGGCCCTCCCAACGATGTTGCACTGGGGGGCTCTTCAGGGTCACGGGAATGAGATCCAGCTTGTTATTGGATTTTACATATGAATACACCATGGGAAGCTTGCAAGGCTGTCCCATGTGGGCAGGAAACTCTCAGAAGACTGCCAGTTTCTCCCAAGGGGAGAAGCAGGCTAAAGATATCGCTTCTGAGAGCTTGCTTTTAAGTCTCTCTGGATGTTGGCTGTTGATGGGATTACACACACCTGGGTTCCTCTGCCGGTACCTTCATGCATGAGGCCTGTCCGAACGTGTGGAGAGGGGCCTCCAGCATGGCTGCAGCTAGGTTCCGGTGGTCCTCAGGCCGCCAGGAGCTCTGCTCGGTGTGGGGAGGGAAGCAGGAGCCCATCCCCTCCGAGGGGCCCCGGGGAAGACAGCCAGGCCTGCGGGCAAGAGACTCTCTGCCTTGGCAGCGCATACACTAAAATTAGAATAATATAGAGATTAGCATGGTCCCTGCAGAAGGATGACATGCAAACTCATGAAGTGTTCCATATTCAAACAAAACAAAACCAAAAAATCCTGCCAGTTTGTCCAGAACCAGATCTATAACTGGCAATTTTTTCAGCCTGCTTCCCACCTGTTCCCATAGGCTGTTTCAGCTCTGAGCCTTAAATTGCAAGGCTCACTCAAAGTGGCTTCTCATTATGCAGAAATCACAAGCTCTGCCTGATCTCACCTTTGCTTCTTCTCTAGTTTCCCCTCAAGATACTGAATCAGTTGAATTTGTCCTACATATCATGCTTTCACTGCTCAGTTTTCTACCATGGTCTTTACTGCTGTCTTTTAAAAATGTTTTCCCTTGGGGGTGGGGGAGGTAGGGAGGGTAGTATAGTGGGTAGGGCGCTTTCCTTGCAGGCAGCCAGCCAGAGTTCCCGCCTCGGCATCCCATGTAGTTCCTTGAGCACTGCCTGTAGTGATTCCTGAGTGCAGAGCCAGGAGCAGTAACCCCTGAGCATTGATGGGAATGACCCCAAAAGCCCCCACCCCCTAAAAAAACCCACTAATAAAAATTAAAAAATTTCTTTTTTACATATCAGTTACTTCAGTATGTTACGACTTATCTCTGAAACCTGATTAGGGGTTCTGAGTTTTCAGAAATTGCGTGTCCTGGAGCGATAGTGCAGTGGTTACGGAAGGTGCTTGCCTTGCATGCAGCCAGGTTGTCATCCCATATGGTCCTCTGAGCACCGCCGGGAGTAACTCCTGAGTGCAGTCAGGAGTAACCCCTCATCATTATCGGGTGTGTTCTAAAAACAAACAAACAGAAAAAGGTAAAGAAATTATGCACTTATTGTCTATTGCTATTACAGTTGCCATAGCAACCTTTTGGCACTACCTCCTGTTAAGTTGTATGCTTCTTCACTGTTTTGTGGATAGGTAGACTGCTGAAGTGAACTGGAGCAATAGCACAGTTAACACTGTGAACTGGAGCGATAGCACGGGTAGGGCATTTGCCTTGCACGCGGCCAACCCGAGTTCAATTCCTGTGTCCCTCTCGGAGAGCCTGGCAAGCTACCGAGAACATCCCACCCGCATGGCAGAGCCTGGCAAGCTACCCATGGCATATTCGATACGCCAAAAACAGTAACAAGTCTCACAATGGAGACGTTACTGGTGCCTGCTCCAGCAAATCTATGAACAACGTGATGTGAGGACAGTGCAGTGCTCCAATGCAGACTGCTGAAAAAAATAGTCAGTAACTAATACTCTGAATAAACACTAGATGTCACTCTTATCTTATGTTTGAGCAAATCAACAGGAACCTGTTCTACCTCTATCTCAATACTATGTTTTTCCCCCTAATTTTCTTGATTTTAAAAATGTTCCCCCCCAAAGATTTTATTTGATTAAATTTTATGTGAATATATATATATATATATATATATATATATATATATATATATATATATGTTTTGCTTTGGTGCCACAGCAGTGATGCTGAGGTTCTTCCTGGCTCTGCACTCAAGAATCACTCTGGGTAGTGTCCAAAGGACCACATGGAATGCCAGAGATGGAGCCTGGGTCAGCAGTGTGAGTGGGTTGCTGCTAAGGTAAGCACCTTACCCACTGTACTGCTGCTCCCCACCCCTAAACATTTATTTTAGTCATCATAATTTTCATTACTATAATAATAGGGTTTCATGCATACAACATCCTAACCTCACTCCAGCTATCAGAGTCTCATTCCACCTTTGTCTCAAGTTTCCCCCTCAAGCTTCCTTCACTCCGTGGAGTTTTAATTTTTAAAGAGATCAGCGCTTTTTCTGGCTTATGCTGGCTCATCAAAGAATGGTTGATGAACAAAAACTACTCTAATTCATTATTTTCACAATCTTAGTAATGTGTGAATTAGCTAGTTTCACCAGCACCAGATCACATTTATATTTATTTTTGTTTTTAAGATCACACCCAGCAGTGATCAGGGCTCACTCCTGTCTCTTTGCTCAGGAGTCATTCCTGGAGGTGCTCAGGGGACCATATGTGGTGCTGGGGATTCCGCCTGGGTTGGCCTGTATGCAAGGTAAGTGATTTCACTCCTGTGCTATATTTTTGGCCCTCACACATTTTTTAGCTGCAGTGCCTGCTTTTCTATGGCGGCTATGCCTGCCTGGCCGTGGTATGAAGGAATATTTCTTGCACTAAGGATGACATAACAGAATCCCAGGTTCCCATAGCAGAATTGCCCAGATTGTGTTTGGTCCACCTAGGGAACATGTGACCGTATGCTTGCGAGGCAGGCTAGTACTCTGGACCCTCAATGAGTATTTTGCTATCAAGAAATTTGCTGAGGGGCAGGGAGAGGGGCTCAAGGAATTGAGCACGTCCTTTGCATGTGTAAGGCCCTGTTACCTGATAGACCCTTCCCAAGCATTACCAAGAGTGACCCCAGGAAGAACACATTTGCTGATTTAAAAAAGTGCTGTAAATTTTATTTCTTTGAAAAGTTATGAAACATGGGGGGAAGGACTAAAAGAGATTGTTCTGAAATTCTTTTCTAGTCTTTCCGAAGGAGAAAATGCCACTTTTCTTTTGTGATTATCCTTTAGAGTTGGTAGCTTGCCAGGCTCTCTGGGTTCGATTTCTCCATCTCTCTTGGAGAGCCTGGAAAGCTACTGAAAGTATTTCGCCCACATGGCAGAGCCTGGCAGGCTACCCATGGCGTATTTGATATGCCAAAAACAGTAAAAAGTCTCACAATGGAGATGTTACTGGTGCCTGCTCAAGCAAATTGATGAACAATAGGACGGCAGTGCTATCCTTTAGAACATTAAAATAATTTAAAATAGATCTAAACACACATAAAAATATTACTGTGCCAGAGAAAATATTATAATATGCTTTAAAAAAGTGAGTCTTGAAAAGCGAGAGCCAAAAACCTCCACACTCCACAATTGCTACCATACTCCTGGCCGGACCCCACTGCTCAGAAGAGCCTCATCCAGAAATTAATTTGTTGAAACACTCAAGTATGTGGGTTTTGTGACTGAAATCTCCAGCTTTCCTATGGTTGGGGATGGGCTACCTCCCCCCATCTCCCTGTACCTTGGAAGTTCAGCAGTCATGCCCACCAACCACGTTTGGGGTCATGTGAGCTCTTTCACCAGCCATGATCTAGAGACTCAGAAATAAATCTTGAAAGAGATCTACAAGTGGCAGAATTTCTCCTCGATTCCACACAAGGCTGAATCGTCCCAGAGCAACCCGGAGGGGGATGCGTGAGCTCCTGCACCTGCCCAAACAGAGCCCCAGCAGCTGGAAATCCCCACACTCCCTAATTGATGCCTGGAGTGCTCCTGGCTGGACCCCACTGCTCAGACAAGCCTGAGCCAGAAATTAGTTTGTTGAAAAACCCAGGTATGCAGGTTTTGTGACTGAAACCTCCAGCTTTCATGAGTCCGTCATGGGTTGCCTCCCCCCATCTCCCTGTACTTCCAAATGCCCAGCAATCACACACATGCCCCAAAGCTGCTAGTCAGTTAAGAATTTAACTCCAGCTGTATCACCCCGTTAGAAATTTGTGACACCCTGGAGTGTGTGGCCATGATTTCAGCTGCATGCCATCTGAAAACCTATAATGCTGACAAACTAGGAGTAGCACACAAGGCTGGATAGGATGTAATATAGAAGGAACCAATTTTGGTTAACAAAATATAGATACAAAAGGCTTAACTTATAACAACATCTTGGTAATCTCTTTTTTTTATAATTTCGAATTATTTTTACCTACACTTCTTTTCTTATTTATTTATTCTTTAATTAGAGAGTCACCATGAGGGTACAGATACAGATTCACACATTTTCGAGCTTGTTTTTCCCTCAAACCATCTTGGTAATCTCTTACACAAGAGTTTAAGGGCTCCATGGGAAATACAGCAATCTTCACTAACTTTCCTCTAAGGACAGATTTTTTGATCACCCTTTTAACAAATTATCTGTAACAAGCAATGTAAAGTAAATTATTGAGGGCCTGCTACTGGTCCAGGCTTAAGGGTGGTTGGGAAAATTGAAAATAATGGTAGTGGGAAGGTGCAATGGTGGTGGGATTGGCATTCGAATATTGAATGTAACTAAGCTAATGATTTAATTAAATTATTAAAAGAAAAAATGCATCTTGGTAATGTTTTAACTATTTTTATTTGTTGGGCCACACCTGACAGTTTTCAGGACTTAACTTCAGACTCTGTGCTCAGGGATCACTCAAGGGTGATGCTTTAGAAATCATATGTGGTAACAGGGATTGAACAGGGGTCAGCCACATGCTATACTATTCTCTGTGCTATTTCTCCAGCCCCTTAATTCCTTTTAAAAAACGTGTCTAAAAATATTTCTTAAACACAATAAGACTAAAATTACATTAACATTTTTCTTCTTAAATCTAATAATTTTACAGGTTGTCAGCTTTATAAGTTACTCCATTCTTATCTAATTCTAACCTAAAATCTGGTGATTATCCTTGATTTTTCCTTTTTCTTCTCATATTCTATATGTAAACCATTAACAATGTCTGCTGATTCTTCCTCAAAAGTATATTTATCTACTAATTTCTTTCTCAGACACCATCTTGGTTCAAACTGCTATCTGACCACAACAGCCATCTTATTGTTCTTCCTGCTCCAAATAAGAAGAAACATGAAACTTGTGTATGGTAGAGGGGGGGAAAGGCTAACTTTATTTGGTATCTATTTTTGGGTTGGAGAGATAGTACAGAGGTTAAGATGTTTGCCTGGCACGTGTCTGGGGGTGCTGTAACCCTGGTTTGAATCCTGGCACCATGTACGGTCACTGAACACAGTCAGGTAGAGCCCTTAAGGACCACCAGCTTTAGAAATCTATTCTAGGGAACAGAGCCTTGGGTTGGATTCCACTTTCACATGGTCTCCAAGCACTGTAGGAATGAACCCCAAATACCATACTGGGAATAACCCTAGAGCACAGATAAACAACAACAAAATATTTATTCTACATATAGTCCTTAAGGAACAACCTACCTATGTTAGAACTACAATTGCAAATCAGAATGCTCGAATATTGGAATGAAGTCTGAAATGTTTTATTTTACTATTGATTTTGTTTCTCTTTCATTAACCACAGCTGGTGGTGTTCAGGAACGCTCCTGGCTCTGTGCTCAGGGGTCACACCTAGCAGTGTTCAGGGAACGGTATGTGCTGCTAGGATTTGAACCAGACTCACAACTGCAGCCTCATGCTATGCTAGTTGCTAGTGTCATAAACTTTGTGATATCTCTACAGCTCTAAAACACTTTTTAAAAAAAGAGTTGTATCTTGTGTAACTCTAGTTGCAGAAACACTTTGGATGACTGATCCTGGGAATATTACATAGTCCCCCAGGTCAGTGGGCTATGTTTAGTATTAAACATAGAAAAAAAATTCAATATTGCTGTTTCTGTACTTTGGCAGATTACTAAAAGAACATTACTAACAATGTTCTTTTTTTTATTTTAAATGATCAGACTGCCAGAATGAGGTTATTTATATCATGGAAAGAACATTGAGTCTTGAAAGTACCTTGTTTAAATAATGGTATTTGTTTTATTATGAGTGAGGCTTCTGCAAAATCATTGAAAAGTTCATCTTCTTCTTTATTTATTTATGGATTTTTTGAACCACACCCTGCTGTGTTCAGGACTTAATCTTGACTCTGCTCAGGGATCACTCCTGGAGTGCTCATGGAGGGGGGTTTCGGGGGGGAGTCGGACCATATGGGATTCATGGGATCGGACCTGGGTCCATCATGTGCAAGGAAAACACCTTACCTGCTGTACTATCTTTGTGGTCTCATCTTCTATTTTAATCAAATATATTAGATTTTGCAGTGAATATTTTGGAGGACAAGATTCTGATTGCAAGTCATTCAGAGTGATTAAATTATAGCAACTTACTATTCTTTTCCTTGACAGTGGGTAGTTTCTCCTATAAAATCTGCTGCTTATGTAAGTTAGGTTGAATTATTAAATGAATTTTGTTTTATTTAATAGATCAAACTGGAACATGAAGTACATGCTTTTGAGTAAACAGTGCCAGGGATAGAACCACAGTTGTCAGTACAAGTCAGGCACTTTAACCTATGTAACAATCTCTCACACCTCTGACAAATCATTTTGTGTATTTATTTGGAAAATAATTACTACTGCTTTAACTCCATGTTACATAATAGATGAAATATGTATGAGGCATTAAAAAAATTATTCCTGGAGTGTTTTCTGCATGAAACACTGCCATTATCAACATTGAAAATTATGATGCCTAAAAGAAAATAAGATAAAATAATTTTGTCCTTCTTTTTTATGTTACCATTGTCCCAATAATTTTACTCCAAGTCCCACAATTGCTTCTGAGGCTACTACTCTTCCCTGTGACATTCTTGCACTCCCCAGGGGGCAGTATTGCCCTCTTTGGGAAGCCTTTAAGGGCACACATTCACTGCTGTGAGGTAAAAAAGAATCCTGTAGCTGTCTGCCAGCATCATCCTCAAATGCTGTTAGTCTTCAGCTCCAATTACCAAGGAAAAACCTCAATTTAGGCTGATGGAGACCCCTTAGGGGCAGCACCTGAAGACCACAATGTGCACTAGAAGCTAAAGGATAGGCTTCCACATGTGCAGTGAGTGGACAACGTGTTAAAGCCCAGAGAGCTGCTCTACTAGTGAATAATCAGGTTTATTTATGACTATAGCTATTATTTTTTTTTTGTATCACCGTGAGATAGTTACAAGCTTTCATGTTTGGGTTACAATCACACAATGATCAAACACCCATCCCTCCACCAGTGCACATTCCCCACCACCAATATCCCCGGTATACCCCCCCTTTCCCACCCTCCCCCTGCTTCTATGGCAGACAATATTCCCCATACTCTCTCTCTACTTTTGGGCATTATGGTTTGCAACACAGATACTGAGAGGTCATCATGTTTGGTCCATTATCTACTTTCGGCATGCATCTCTCATCCTGACTGGTTCCTCCAACCATCATTTTCTTAGTGATCCTTTCTCTATTCCATCTGCCTTCTCCCCTCTGCTCGTGAAGCAGTCTTCCTGTAACTATTATCTTAAAAATAATAATTATGGCTGGAGCAACAAGTACAGCAGGTAGTGTGCTTATCTTGCATGCTGCCTAGCCAGGTTTGATTTCTTTCACCCCATATGGGCCCCTGAGCACCACCAGAAATGACTCCTGAGTACAGAGCAGGAGTAAGCCCTGAACACAGCCAAGTGTGACCCTAAACACTGTCCCCCCCCTCAATAATTATATGACCGTAACTAGCAATGTTATTTATTTCTAGAACTTTAATCTTCTGTTATTCTTTAAGACATAGCTTTCTTTGTTTAAGAAATGTTACATAGAGCTGGAGAGATAGTACAGCTGGTAAGGCACTTGCCTTGCATATAGATTTGATCCCTGGCACCCCACATGGTCTCCTGAGCCTGCTAGGAGTGATCCCTGAGTGCAGAGCCAGATGTAAGCCTGACCACTTCCACGTGGTCCAAATCTCTCTCTCTCTCTCCCTCTCTCTCTAATTCACTCTCTCTCTCTCTCACTCTCTCTCTCTCTCTCTCTCTCTCTCTCTCTCTCTCACAGACACACACACAAGAAAAAAAGAAAAAAGTTAGGAATAACATTTCTTGTTGAAGATTATCCATGTAAATAGTGGCCAAAATTATAGTCATGTATGGCAATTTTCCATCCCTAAATACTTAGCTCAGCAAAATATTTAACTCAGATTTGAATATCGAAAATGCCTTCTCGGGGCTGGAGAGATAGCACAGCGGGTAGGGCATTTGCCTTGCACGCGGCCGACCCGGGTTCAAATCCCAGCATCCCATATGGTCCCCTGAGCACGGCCAGGGGTAATTCCTGAGTGCAGAGCCAGGAGTAACCCCTGTGCATCGCCAGGTGTGACCCAAAAAGAAAAAAAAAAAAAAAAAAAGAAAAAAAAGAAAATGCCTTCTCATTTTTAAAATGTATATTTCAGTTATCCCTAAAAAACAATACTTGGAAACTAGTTTCATACAAATGAAGAGAAAAATTAATTTTTATTGTTTATGAAAAATTTAGAACCTTAAACTTTTGATCTAAAAAATTTCTAATATCTCTTACTGTTTCAAATGAGAAAAAAATAATAATACTGCAAAAATAACACTAAGTAAGAATACTAAGGAAAAAAATCATAAAACTGTAGGCCTTTAAGGAGCCAGAGGATGATGCAGGGTATAGACCTTAAAATAACGGTTACAGCATTTAAAAAACGAAGGACAATTTCCTTGTCTCTTCCTACCCTAAGCAAGACAGGAATGCTTTTAAGGGAAGTAACACCTATTTAAAGGCTGGTAAGAAAGAGAAATTTTGTTTTGTTTCACACCAGTAGTCTAACATTGCATGAGGTGGGTCAGATGACACCTTTCGTAATCAAAGGTGGCAGATGCTGGTCTGCATAGAGTCCCAAGAGAATTCAAGACTCTGGGCTTCAAATCTTGGGTTTTTCTTTGATATGGAGGCCAGAAAACACTCAAGTGTTCCCAAAACCCTTATCTCACCACTCCTCTTCTAAAAAGAATCAGACTTGGCTAAACCTCATTAAACTTTTAGTTTATTCTCTTCTCTGATCAGTCTTTATTTCTTTCTGCTTCATATTTCCTTATTTGCAATCTATTTTTATTTTATGTATTCACATATATCCCGTTTGGTCCACATCCCAATAAGTTTTAGCAACATTTAGCTATTTAGAAACTGTTTAGTAAAATGTATGAACTATGTTTTACATTTTATAAAGAGTCTGTTCTGGGTGCATATAACCCTTTAAATATATTGGGTAATAGCTCATAGGAACGTATAAACTTTGTAACCCAAACTCAAGTAACCACCTTTAAGCTTTATTTGGGCAGGTTTAGCTACTGTTTCTGTTTAGTTTTATTTCATTTTGTGGACCAGGCCCAGTACTGCTCAAGGCTTACTCCTGCCTCAGGGATCAATCCTGGTGGACTTGGGGGACCATATGTGCTGCCAACTATAAAACCTGGGTCTGTTCCATAGCTCAAACCTGGGTAGGCAAGTGTCCTACACACTGTTCTATCACTCTGGTCCCAGATATAGCTGCTGTTAAAAGCTATTTTTCTTCTTTTTAAAAAGAAGAAAAGTCATATATTGCTTTCCCATTGTAGTCGATATTTTTTTAAAACAATGTAGATGATTTTTTAAAAAATCATTTATGCAAGCCTGGCGAGCTACCCGTGGCATATTCGATATGCCAAAAACAGTAACTGTAGGTCTCATTCCCCTGACACTGAAAGAGCCTCCAATCATTGGGAAAGACGAGTAAGGAGAGGCTGCTAAAATCTCAGGGCTGAATGTAATAGAGACATTACTGATGCCTGCTCGAGTAAATTGACAAAAAATGGGATGACAGTAATACAGTAATACAGTAGATGATTTAAATTTGTTTCAAAACAAAGGAACAAACTAAATAAGAGAAAAACATACTCCTAGGGGATGGGGATATAGTACAAGGGTTATGATGCATGCAAGACATGTTGTCTCTTCCTGGCCTTGGGCACTACTTGGCCACCTGGAGCACCACTGGATGTAGCCCTAGAGGACCCCAGCTGTGTACAGGTGTGGCCCCTGAGGCCCTATGTTGAATGTGATGCCAGTAGCTCTCTGAGCACCACTGGAGTGACCTTGGTAGTCCTCAGCACAACAGGTACACTGCAGCTTTGCGTCCTTGTGTCATAGCACTAAGCTGGCCTAGCTAGTGGGCTGAGTAATCCCAGGGCCCCTGACAACAGCTTGGATGCACTTGCACAATGGATTGTGGTGCTCATACATGCACACTCTGGTCGTAGTGATCACCAGAGGTGACTGCTCAGTGGGCAGCAGACTATGGGCACTGTGCTTGCACATCATTTTTTTAAAGTTTTAGATCATTTAAAAAATTTTTAATTTATTTTTTAATTAAATCACAAGGAGATACACAATTACAAAGTTGTTCATGGTTGGGTTTCAGTCATATAATGTTCTAACACCCATCTCTTTGCCAGAGTACATTTCCAATCACCAATGTCCCCAGTGTCCCTCCCATGCCCACCCCCTGCCATCCCTGCCTCACTTTCCTTCTTCTCCCTACTTCCTTTTGAGCCTTATGGTTTGCAACACAGATACTGAAAAGTTATCATGTATATTCTTTAACGTACTTTCAACTCTCAGTTCTTGTTAGAGTGCTCACGCATCTTCTGACTTGTGCTCAGATCTCTGTGACACCAAGGATTTCAGATAGCAGAGCTGCTGCCAGGCACAGACAGCAAAGTTTTCATGGATAGGCAATGCCAGGGATCGAACTCACAGCCTTTTGCTTCCAAGACAAGCATTTCAGTTCTCAAGTCATCTTTTGCCCCCAGGTGAAACTTTTGATTCTATATTTTCTCTAGTTAACAAGACCGATTTCCAATAACTTCAATACTATTATAAATGACAATACCTCAACAACAACAAAATTGAAAAGCAAAACTAAAGGATATGTGCACATCCAGGCAAACTGCAGAACTATTTACTTGGCAAAGAACCCAAAAACACTCAAGCGCCTGGTAGCCAATAAATGGATCTGAAGATGGCCTACATACACAATAGACTATTATTCATCTGTAAGAAAAAATAAAATCGTGCTCTTTGTGACAACGTGGGTAAAACTCTGTGTGTGTGTGTGTGTGTGTGTGTGTGTGTGTGTGTGTGTGTTGGGGGGGGTGGGTCCTGTTAAACAAAATAAGTAAAGAAAAAGACAAATACTGGATGATCTTACTGATACTGGACTATAAAGAAGCCAATCAAAGGGACAGATAAAGCCAAACAAAACAAACCCTTGGACTCTGACCAATGAACTGAAGTTACCAGAGGAAAAGGGAGAGAAATTGGTGGAAGGAGTTCCATGGACTGTGGTAAAAGGATATTGATATTTTGGTGGTGGGTAATGTTTTATGGCATGGTAACATATTTTATAAAGGTTTGAAATTTTCCCCTAAAACATAGACAGTCTTGTAAACAGTTGTAACCCCATTTGAAAAATGAATTGGGGGTTAGGGATATGACTCAGTGTTGTCATGACACCTGAGTTTGAGCCCCTGCACTGCAAATTTTTTAATTTAAATAAATAAAAATAAATTGAGATTACCTGTCAGAGAGAGATGAGAGAGAGAGGGGGGAGGGGGAGAGAGAGAGAAAACTGTACCAGTTAATGATTAATTGGTACATTATTCACTACTTTATTCACTGTCATCAGGTTCTCCCCAATTATTCATGTCTTAATGTTTCCTATGATGACAGTCACCAAAGCCATGGTCCCTTCTGTGTATGATTTCCTGAGGTAGGAGTTGGGACAGGAATTTTAACAAGATGCTGGAGTGATAGCACTGCAGGTGGGCCAGAGCAATAGCACAGCAGGTAGGGCATTTGCCTTGCACGAGGCCAACCCAGGTTCAATTCCTCCGTCCCCCTCAGAAAACCCGGCAAGCTACAGAGAGTTATCCTGCCCTCACAGCAAAGCCTGGCAAGCTACCCATGGCGTATCTGATGTCCAAAAACAGTAACAACAAGTCTCACAATGGAGATGTTACTGGTGTCCACACGAGCAAGTTGATGAGCAACAGTGATCAGAAATAAAATAGTATTTATTTCTATAGTGGTAAGAACCAAAGCTAACTTTATAGTTTTTATAACTACGTTGTTATGTCTTATTACTAAGTTTATTTTCTATATCAAACTTCACAATGTGTGTGTGTGTGTGTGTGTGTGCATGTGTGTGTGCATGCTCAATATTGGTGATGAATCTAAGATTGTAAGACATAAGAGGAGTGGGTGCTTCTGCTGAGCCACATTCCAGCACAAGTGTCTTTATTCTTAGAGTATTTTGCTGTTTGGCAGCACAGGAAGCCAGTACAAAATGCTCAAGTAAGTAAAGACATTTTGGTTTTGGTGCTGTTCAGGGGCCACATCAGCTGTGCTCAGGGCTTGCTCAAGGATCACTCTCAGCGGGCTTGGAGGGACCATCTAAAATGCATGGGATTGAGCCCTTGTCACCCTGGTGCAAAGGCTTTACCCTCTGTTCTATCTCTGGTCAGCCCCTGAAGATAATTTCTATTGCATTAGCAATTTTTAAAACTGCCTAAATTAGGGGCTGGAGCGATAGCACAGTGGGTAGGGCGTTTGCCTTGCATGCAGCCGACCCGGGTTCTAATCCCAGCATCCCATATGGTCCCCTGAGCACGGCCAGGGGTAATTCCTGAGTGAAGAGCCAGGAGTAACCCCTGTGCATCGCCAGGTGTGACCCAAAAACAAACAAAAAAAAAACAACTGCCTAAATTAAAGAATAAGGAAGATTTACCTCGGCATATTATTTCATGGCAAACTTGTATTTCCATAATTCTCAGCAGATTAAATGTAACTGGCACAATAACAGTGGTGGCGCACTGCCCCAGAGCGGGCATTTATCCATGCGGATGGCCTGAAGGAGAGAAGCTTTGTTCTCAGTCAGTGGGCCAAGGAGACTGGGACAGGAAACCCAAAGCTGTCTCCTGGCTCAGTTAGCATGACTTAGTTCTTTTGCTTATTTGTTTTGTTTTGTTTTTAATGGAATCACCCCGAGACACACAGTTACAAAAGCTCTTCATGATTGGATTTCAGTCATACAGTGTGTTTTTTTGTTTGTTTTAAAACAAATCACTGTGAGATACACAGTTACAAAGCTTTCATTATTGGGTTTCAGTCATGCAGCCTTCCAACATCCAATGGCATTAGTTTTAGAGTACAAGGCAGGAAGAGGGAGAAACAGGTGGGCAGTGGGTGAGAGTGATTGGACATTGGGCAGGAGGATGCCAATGTGGGCAGGTGTTTGTGTTCCTTCATCACATGTTCAGAAAAACGAGCCCCTTTGAATGCTTGGCCAGGCAGTCTCATGTGGGATACCTCACTAGATTGCTCTGGGCAGTTCAGGGATGCCACTGTGTGGTTGTGGAACTGGTCTTTGTGGACTTTTAGTACATTTCATGAATAAAAAATGTTCAGAGGAAGTTAGGTTTTTCCATGCCAACATCTTAGTTCATGGCAGAGCCTGGCAAACTCCCCATGGCATATTTGATATGCCAAAAACAGTAACAATAACATGTCTCATTCCCCTGACCCTGAAAGAGCCTCCAATCATTGGGAAAGATGAGGAAGGAGACACTGCTAAAATCTCAGGGGTAGGACGAATGGAGACATTATTGGTACCCGCTCTAGTAAATCTATGAACAACGGGATGACAGTGACACACTGATCATCTTAGTTAGGGTTCCCCTTCTTGGGGAGCACTTGGCTCCAAAAAGATTTGAAAAAAGATAACTCTCCACTCTTCTAGAGGATATTTTGCCTTTGGAACTTTCAGCATAATGGATAAAAAGAAATAATTTCGCAGTTTGAGAAACTTTTCTCTTGCTTGGGTGTTTGTTCATAGTTGTTTGTTGTTTTGTTTCGGGGTCAGACCTGGTAGTCCTTGGGGCTACTCCCAGCTCGGTACTGGGGTTACTGCCAACAGTGCTGGGGGCCATGCTATGCTGGGGACCAAACCCAGGCCTCCCGCATCTGAAGCATGTACTCAGCTCATTGACCTACTCTCCATCCCCTATCTGGGTTTTGAAAGAGATTTTATAATGCCCGAAATAACACAGAAGATGGGACATCTTTGCAGGCATTCATTATTTTCGCTAACCCAGAATATTTCCCCTTCATTGGGGGAAATGGCTAGGTCTTTCTTTGGAAAATAATACTGTGCCACCTACAGGCTATTTAACTGTTTTTGCCAGTTAAAAGTTTTATCTGTGGAGTCAGCAAGATAGTGCAGTGGATTGAGCATAGGCATTGCATGGGGAGGTCTCAGGTTCATACCCCGGCACTGAAATGTCCACTGAACGTAATATGGAGTAATTGCGGGGCTAAACCAGGAGTAGCACACAAACAGTGCTGGCTGTGAATCAAGGCTCTCTTCAAATAAATAAGTGCAAATTGCATATTTGAGCCCAAGAGATAGTACAACAGGTAACCTACTTGCCTTTCATATAGCCAACCCCAGCTGGAATCCCATCACATATTGTCCCCCAAGCTCCACCAAAGATCACTCCTGGGCACAGAGTCAGGAATATCCCCAGAGCACTGCTGGGTGTGGCCCAAAAATCAAAAAACAAAGAAAAACTTTGATCTCTGATTCAGAACTAAGAATTGCTTTCACTGGTTCAAGGTTAAGGAAGTCACTCTTTTTAGGATAATGAGAGTCATTATCCTTAAAAGGCCTTGGGTCATTTTCTAGAACAAAGAAAATTTTGCAGTCTTGGGCTCAAGAGATAGTCCTGTAGGCAGGGCCACTTTTTTGACCTGGATTTGATACCCTGCACCCCATATCATTCCCCAACCTACCAAAAGTGACCCCTACGTGCATTGTCACAACTAATCTCTGAGCACCGCTGGTGTGACCCCTAAACAAAATAATTATACATTATTTTTTAGTGAGTTTATTAAGCCATTTAGATATAGGTTCCCTGTTTCTACTGGTCACCTTTTCAAGTAGCTGGGAAGAATCTGTCCCACTGCTTTCTTTCAGAGCTAAACAGAGCCAAGAGAAGAAAGACTGATTTGTGATGATGTTAAGACTCAAAAATGCTTCTAAATCCTGCCCTACCCAGAGAATTGTTATTTGTATTAGGCAAAACAAGCTCTTCTGTGAGATTGGTTAGATGTAACAGCAGGTTAGACACTTGTCTTGCACAGTGTTCAATCCCCAGTACCGTATATTGTCCCCTGAGTTTCCCCAGGAGTGACCCATGAGCCCAGGGCCAGGTGTAAGCCTTAAGCACTGACGGTATGGCCTCCAAACAAAGCAAAAAGTAACCAAGCCCTTTTGTGTCTAAGTTGATTTGAATTGTGATCCTGTCACCTGAAACCAAAATAATTCTTAGTAATACTGTGAATAAGGACACAGAAGTGCATGATACAGTTGATTTGTTCTCCAAGAAATGATAATCTGCTTGGGAGGGGGACACAGCCAACACAGAGAAATAAGATGAATAATTAAATGCCAAATGATATGATATAGACCTCAAATTTAATATAACTTGAACAAATATAGAGATGACCTCTTTACTGAAGTACATGGAAATAAGACGGGTAAAATCTGAGCCAGTCTTAATAACAGATAGAAATTTGTATAGGGAAAAGGTTAAGGGAGAAAATCTCAGGCAGTAAAAACCTAAAAATTGAACAACTGAGGTGCAGATATGTATGTATGTTGAGAGTAGGGACAATAAGAAGGTCAGTTGTTTGGGGCTGGAGCAATACCACAGCGGGTAGGGCATTTGCCTTGCACACAGCCGACTCATGTTCTATTCCAAGCATCCCATATGGTTCCCTGAACACTGCCAGGGGTAATTCCTGAGTGCAGAGCCAGGAATAACCCCTGTGCATTGCCAGGTGTGACTTAAAAAGAAAAAAAAAAAGAAGAAGAAGAATAAGGCCAGTTGTATTGGGGGTGCATAGAAGTAGGGAAGCCACTGAAAGTGAAGATGCATAAGTAAATGAGACAGCTTCTAGGGACCTTGAAGGTCAAACAGTAACATTTTGGAGGGGAGGAACACTAGAAAAGCACCATATAACTGTAAATGGGTCATTACTATATTTCACCACATAATCATCACACACTATTTTTCAGTAAGACTGGCATAATTTTATTAATTATTTTATTATTCTTTATTTAAACAAGGTTTACAAAGTTGTCCATAATGCAGTTGTAACAGACATTTAATGTTACAATACCAATTTCACCAGCAGTGTGACCTTCCCTCCACCATTGTCTTCATTTGTCCAACCAAGCCCAAACCTGTCCACTTAACAGGCACAGAATAATTTATTTTATATGAATATTACAACTAAGTAGCTAATGGGATGATAAAAAAATAGTTCAACAAAAAAATTTTGTGAAAATCATTAATATTTCACCATAGGTTCATTAAGTCCTTGTCTGAAGGTTTGCTAAGTTGTTTGTGGCTAGTTGAGCCTTCTGTGTCACTGTTTTTGTTTATTGAGCTGAGTTGGCTTCTATGTTACTTTCCCATCTAATTTGGTATGCTCCTACTGAAATGCCAGTATGGTGGAATTTGGAGTGTGACACAGTCGCAAATGTGGCAAACAGGCTCCAGAAACTACAGAATCTGTAGAACATGACAGAGGGTGAACATGGTGGCGGCTGTGGGATCTGGGTATGCCCGCCAGGGCTTCTGGAAGTATGGATTGTGGGGAGAGGCTGCCCAGCCCCACTCTGAGAAAACCCCAAAGTTTTCAGCCTGAACACTGGTGTACCTGGAATTCTCATGGCTTTGGCGTCTGCAGAGATTAGTCATGAAGCAGTGGAATTGGGCTGCTGCATGGTGGCAGCTTTGGGGTGTGGGTGTGGTTGTTGGGGCTTTGACAGGGCAGTCAGCCTGCCCCACTCCTGATGGCAAATGCTGGCACAATTTTTTTTTTTTGGGTCACACCCGGCGATGCACAGGGGTTACTCCTGGCTCTTCACTCAGGAATTACCCCTGGTGGTGCTCAGGGGACCATATGGGATGCTGGGATTAGAACCCGGGTCGGCCGCGTGCAAGGCAAACACCCTACCCGCTGTGCTATCGCTCCAGTCCCTGCTGGCACAATTTTAAAAAGCTTTACATATCCTGATTGCACAACACATTTTTTTAAAGTATATTTTTAAGTTTACTAAGTTTTTTTTTTAATTTTTATTTTATTAAATCACCATGTGGAAGATTACAATGCTTTCAGACTTAGGTCTCATTTATACATTGCTGAAACAACCATCCCTTCACCAGAGCCCATATACCGCCACCAAACAAACAAACCAACAAACAAACAAACCACACAGTATACCTCCCATCCCGCACCCCCACCCCCTGCCTTGTAACTGATAAGTTTCATTTTACTTTCTGTTTACTTTGGTTACATTCAATATTTCAACATAAACCTCACTATTGTTGTTAGGAGTACCCCACTAGAGTCAGACCTACTGTGAAGACAAATGAGGTCGCGCGGCCGCAGTAGCAGTAGCGGCCGCAGAGTTTTGAATTTCTGTACTTTAACAACTAAGTCCAGGGAGATTTCTTCAAGATATTGGATCATTGCAGGCTTCAAAACCCAATCTGGCACCACACATTTTTTGCAAAACAAAAAAAAAGGCATAAAATCAGTGATGGTATTCAGTGAAGTGTGATAAGTATTAAACAGCAACATTTACCTGACAATATTGTGATGTTAGGGTTATAGCTATGGGAGAGATTGAAATCAGTGTAACCAGCTAGGTAGTCACTTTAAAAATTAAAAAATAGATTCATTAGGCTGGAGAGATAGTAAAGGGGTAAAGGCACTTGCCTGTCAGGCTGATTCCAGTTTGGTACCTCAGTACTGCCTGAAATAACCCCAGCACCACTGAATATAGCTCAAACCCCTCCCCCAAATAGATTTGCCAATATATTGTTACTTATTAATTTACTTTATAAAAATTTTGGCTCACAAGAATGAGATGATTAAAAGTGGAGCATAGTTAAAATTCATTTTGATATTTTATTTTGAGACCACACCCAGTGGTTTCAGTGGCTACTCTTGGCTCTATGCTTCTATGCTCAGGAATGACCCCAGGCAGTGCTCAGGGGATCATATGTAGTGCTGGAGATTTAAACCAAGGACACTGGCATGGAAGGTAAAAGCCTTAATCCCTGTCTGCTTTTAACAGGGTAAAACTATCTGCCCGAATCTAGTTATTTTTAAAGATCTTTTTCAAGGCACAGCAACCAAAGACTACAAAACTAATTGAAATAAAATAAAATGTTAGATAGATGGACATGGAGAGTTTCATGCTGAGTGAAATGAGTCAGAGGAAGAGGAACAGACAGAGTGATTGCACTCATTTGCAAAATATATGGAAAAAAACCCCATAGATGAGACTAATACTCAAAGACAGTAAAAACGAGGGCCAGGAGGTCTGGTCCATGGTTGAAAGCTTGCCACAAGTGGGGGATGGGGAGTGCAGATAGGACAGAGAAGGGACCATTATGGCAACAGTAGATTGAAATGATCACTCTGGACAAGGAGGTAAAGTGATGATATACATGATAACCTGTAAGTACCTATATTACAAACCATAATGCATTAAAGGAGAGAGAGGGAGAAGGAGAGTGAGAGTGAGAGAGAGAGAGAGAGAGAGAGAGAGAGAGAGAGAGAGAGAGAGAGAGAGAGAAGAAAAGTGCCTGCCAGAGAGGCAGGCTGAGGAAGGGTAGTAGCAGAGGGAAAATGGGGACATTGGTGGTGGGAAATGTACACCAACGAAGGGATGGGTGTTGAAATATTGTATGACTGAAACCCAATCATGAACAACTTTGTAACTGTGTATCTCACGATGATTCAATAAAAAATTAAATAAATAAAATAAAATCATAGGAAACAAGAGCACATCCAGCATTTGTACCAGATCAGAATGTTCTAAGGCTTTTTAACTTGTTGGCTTATACGTATATGACCTATAAATCAATGTTATTTACTTGGCTAGCAGTCTCCTCACATCAGCCAGTTAAAGTCACAGTACTTGTGAAGAATTTCCAATAGGTAAAAAGCAAATGAATAATTTTTTATTTTTTTAGAAAAAGGTTTAACTATTGTCTCTGCAATATCTCCTGTCTGTTCTTACCTTTCCATTTTCACTAATGTGGTTTAGAGTCAGATCCTCATACCTCTGCCCTGAATTACTGTCATCCTCTTCTCTTTCCAGTCTAATTCACGTATTGCTGCCAGGTAATATTCCTAAATTATAGCTTAGCTCATATCAATTCCTTCTGCTTAAAAAAATAACAATTTTCCATCGTCTTCCAAAAGCTTTCATGGGATATTCAAGGTCATCCAAAGATCTGTCCTAAACTCGCCCACAATCCTGTGCCTTTTTTTGCAGGGCCGTCTGCTAGCACTACACACTCCATCACATCAGACATGCTTTCTTCCGTGGCCAAGAATGCAGCTCTTCTGCCTGTCATTATTCATCATGTTCCACATATTGCAATACCTACTATAGTAATCTTTTTTAAAATCCACCATCTTTCAGACCTAACTCAAAACCTTTATAGTAAAAACTTAAAAAAAAAAAAAACGGTTTTCCTTCAAAGCCTGTAACTTTTGCTTCTGAGGATTTCCATAGCTTTCTGTTTTAACCTTAGAACACAGGCCATATTAAACCTTACAATGACTGAATATATCTGTACCCTCAACTTGGCAGTAAGCTATTTAAGGGAACAGATCTTATTCTTCTCTTTATGTGCCATAGTATAGTTTAAACTACTTTCACTGTTACCATAATTATGTAATGAAAATACCTCTATTTGTTTTTGGAGCAAAGAGGAGTTTCCCATTGGAGCCAGAAGATTAAATTTCATTTTTTTTTTATCCATTCAGTCATTCTGTATCTTTTAAATGAGAAATTCAGACTTAGGGTAATTATTGAAAAATCTGACAATTTTATAGTAATTTCAAAACTATAAACAGGGGTCAGGGAGATGGCAAGGTGGGCTGGAATGTATAATTTGCATATAAGAGGTCTGTGTTTGATTGCTGACATCATCTGTCATCTGGCAACCACCAGGAGTGACCCTTAAACACTGAACCAGGAGCACTTTTTGTGGGAACCCCAAATAAAATAAAAACCTATGGACAGGTTAATCAGATATAGAATAGCCAGCAGTCTTAAGTGATAAACTAGACCAGATAGAGTTTAATAGCTATTCAGAGGATATTTCACCCCAAAACAGTCATATTTGCATTGTTCTAAAAAGCTTTTACAACATTCTCAAGGATAAACTATATGTTGAGAACCAAATCAGTTATTAATGACTATATAAAGACTGAAATAATAGCAAATGTAATTTCATAAATGAAAGAGGAGAAATTATACCAGATATTATAGGCACACAAAAGATCATAAGAACTACTATGAACAATCGTATTTCAAAATATTTGACAAGGATTCAATCAACTTAATCAGTGGCTGAATAAAAAGCAGTACTCCTACATTAAAAGAAAATATTTGACCAGAGTTCAAGCTTCCACATCCCATATAGTCCCCAGAGCTCTGCCAGGAGTAATCCCTGAGTGCAGAGTCAGGAATAAGCCCTGAGTAGGTGTGGCAAAAACAAACAAACAAACAAAAAAGAGAGAGAATGTTATATGCATATATATACATAATATACACATATATATACAGTGGAACACATATATACATATATACAGTGTTTATGCATATTTATACATATATACACAGTGGAATACTATTTGGCTATAATAAAGATGATGTTTTCCATTTGCTCCATAATGGATGGAACTCAAGGGGATTATTTAAATAGAATAAGTCAGAAAGAAAAATATACAAAAATTGGATATCACTTGCATTGTAATATAAGAAAGCAAAGTAGAGGAACAGATGAAATAAAAGTCAGTGGATATTGACAACAAAACTGAGCTTATGGACATTAAATGGACACTGAGGTAAGTTAGGGAAGGGAACACTAGGACACTGGTGGAGGGGACAGGCCTTGCTCTAGAGGTAGGAGGGAAATTGGGACATTGGTGGAGGGAAGTGGAGACTGGTGAAGGGATTGGTGTTGGAACATTCTTTACCTGAAACTTAATAATGAATAACTTTATAACTCTGTAAGTTATCATTAAAAATATATATTGTAAAACAAAATTATTTTAAATGGAGATTACTAAGGGGAAAAGAGAGGATGGTGGAAATAAGGGTAGAAGGGCTATGCAGAGTGAATGGTGGGTGTTTGAAAATTAAAAAAATAAAGAAGGGGAAAAGATTGGAACTTTGATTTTTCCCATATTATGGACATGGAAACTAAAGTATAGTATAGACTATATATAGTTTAGTATAAATGTTATATAGTTTATACTAAACTATATAAAGTTTACTTATATAAAGTTACTATATAAAGTGGGCTGGAGCACTTTTTTTTTTAATCTTTTTTTTTTTTTTTTTTTGCTTTTTGGGTCACACCTGGCGATTCACAAAGGTCACTCCTGGCTCTGCCCTCAGGAATTGCCTGAGCTCAGGGGACCATATGGGATGCTAGGAATCGAACCTGGGTTGGCCACGTGCAAGGCAAACACCCTACCCCCTGTGCTATCACTCTAGCCCCCTGGAGCACATGTTTTTAATCTCTAAAATCTACAGCCATTGAATTTGTGGCCAGCCTTTGAAAAAATAAATACTATCTGTACTTGGTCTCTGTACTGGGAAGAGCATATACTTTAAGAATAAATTTATCTCTTATAGACAGACATAGAAAGATTGCACTCATACGTGGAATATAAAGTAGCAGAGAGGTACAAGCTTGCAATGATGTAATTTCTGGCAGATATTTCTCTGGACTTAGTCACTAAAATACTAAAATACACTAAAATTTAATACAGAAATCCAAAACCGTGTGGCTGCTAGTGAGGCCTCTCCACCTCATATCTCTTCATTCTCAGCAATGGAAAACAAGTTATCAAATGCTTCCTTCCCCAAAATCGGACCTTCCTTTTCAGCAGGTCCTACTTTGGGGGAAGAAACTCCAAACAATAATAGTGAGTTTTTTGTTGAAATATTGAATTTAATCAAAGTAAAGTGAAAGCAAAGTGAAATTTATCAGTTACACAGGCGGGGTGGGGGCCTGCGGAGGTGGGGGGTGGAGGGGAGGTATACTGTGATTCTTGGTGGTGGAATATGTGCAATGGTGAAGGGATGGGTGTTCGAGCATTGTATAACTGAGACTTAAGCCTGAAAGCTTTGTAACTTTCCACATGGTGATTCAATAAAAGAATAAATTAAAAATAAAAGAAAAGAAAAGAAAAGAAAAAGAAAAAAGAATAACTTTATCTCTTATAAATTTAGAGTTGTGAAATTAAAGCTGTTTCACCAGGGTCTAAAGGTAATAAGTTAGTGAAGCAGGACTGGTGTCAGACACAAGGAGTGACAAAGTGCTGTGACCCAGAGAGTGAATGCTTATTATATAATCATAACAGTTTAAACACTTCACTAGCCAAGCAAAACATGCACCTATACACTGCTGCAGATTTGTGACCTTTGCTTATAAGCACTTCAAAAGAGAACAAACTAAGTTTAACTCACTGTTTTTTTCTCAACATCTAGCCCAAGATGAAGCACATGAATATTTAATACACAGCTAAACTTTAATTAGCATCCATTAAGTGCCTTGATGTGGAAAACATATGTGCGCAAAATAACATAGAAATAACAAGAAGAAATGACTATAGCACTTGAGGAATAATCATCCATGGAAAGCAGCATTTATAAATTAAGTAGACTGGATATAAGCTCAAGAAGAGCATTTTGCTTTTTTTGGGGGGGCCACACCTGGCGATGCACAGGGGTCACTCCTGGTGATGCACTCAGGAATTACTCCTGGCGATGCTTGGGGAACCATATGGGATGCTGGGAATCAAACCCGGGTCGGCCGTGTGCAAAGCAAATGCCCTACCCACTGTGCTATCACTCCAGCCCCAAGAACAACATTTTGAATGAGTTGGAGGGACTTCAGGAAGTCTGCATGAAGGATATGGGGTTTCTCTGGTGCCTTGAAGCTATCATTTAAGCTATAAAGAGGGGAAAGACCACCAGGGAAGATAGGGGAAAGGGTGCATTTCTATTTAAGTGAAGGTTAGCAGGGGAATATGAGCATGGGAGTTTGGTGAGGGTAATATCTTAATGCGAGGAGAATATTCCTTCAATTAGTAAGACATTGCATCCAACAGAGAAACAAGAGATTAAAAAATATTTAACTTAAGTGTTCCTCTGTTCTCTGTTCCCACCATGAGCCACAGAGAGGAACTCTATTCAAATGATTCATTAGGAGAGTGGTATTATGTATCCTGAAAGAAATACTAAAGTTTTATTTATTTATTTATTTATTTGATTTTTGGGTCACACCCGGTGATGCTCAGGTGTTACTCCTGGCTTTGCACTTAGGAACTACCCCTGGCGGTGCTCAGGGGACCATATGGGATGCTGGGATTCGAACCCGGGTTGGCCGCGTGCAAGGCAAACGCCCTACCCACTGTGCTATCACTCCAGCCCCTCTCTCTCTCTCTCTCCTTTAGGGTGTTGTGGTCTGCAATGCAGGTATTAAGTGGCCATCATATTCCGCCTATAGTCTACTTTCAGTACATGTCTCCCATCCTAAGTGGATCCTCCAAGCATTCTTTACTTGGTGGTCCCTACTCTATCTGAGCTGCCTTTTCCCCCAACATGCGAAGCCAGCTTCCAAGCCGTGGAGCAATACTCCCGGTTCTTACCTTTACTGTCTTTGAGTGTTAGTCTCCCATTTTGTTACTTTATATTCCACAAAGGAGTGCAGTCTTCTTATGTCTGTCCCTCTATTTCTGACTCATTTCACTTAGCATGATACTCTCTATGTTAATCCACTTATATGCAAATTTCATGACTTTATCTTTTCTAAATCTTTAGTTTCTTTAGAAACTAAGTCATTGCAAAATGTCTTTTATTTGCTTTGTTTCTTATATGTTTTCTCAAGTTCATTCCTACAAGTCTCAAATAATTGTCTAAATCTCATAACTCATTCTTGGGCATCATCAATCTTCTATAAATCTTCCTGTGAATCTTTCCTTAAAGATTTATTTATTTATTTATTTATTAATCTAGCTTGCTCCAATCTAGATTAATTGCTCTCTATCCTTGGTATTGTGAGAAATCTCTTGAGTGGAGTCCATTGGCCTCTTTATTGTTCTGGATCCTTTGTTTCCTGAATGCATTATCTGGCTTTATTGCTTTTTTTTTCCACTTTGTTTTATGAAGTACATCCTGTAGTATTTTCTTAAGAAAGAATGCATGAAAAGTTAAAATGAGTGGGAAAAAGTCTTTATCTGAACTTTCCATTTGATTGATAGTCTACCTGTCTAAAAATGTCACCTGAAAATAATTTTCCTTCAAACATTTAAACACATTGTCTTATAGATTTCATTTCTCCATTGTCCTCTAGGTTTCAGTATTTCTTTTATTTTTCTTTTTGGGTCACACCCGGTGATGCACAGGGGTTATTCCTGGCTCTGCACTCAGGAATTACTCCTAGCGGTGCTCAGGGAACCATATAGGATGCTGGGAATTGAACCCGGGTTGGCCACGTGCAAGGCAAACACCCTACCCGTTGTGCTATCATTCCAGTCCCTGGTTTCAGTATTTCTTATAATAAAATTTAAGCTTATTTTGATGCTTTGTGTATAACTTTTTAAAATTTCTGCAGTAATGTGTAAAGTCTTTTATTATTATTATTATTATTCCTAATTTGTTTTGTTTTGGGACCAAACCCAGCGGTGCTCAGGGATTACTCCTGGCTCCACACTCAGGATCATTCCTGGCAGTATGCAGGACACCATATGGGATGCGTGGGATAGAACATAGGTCAGCAACTTGCAAAGCAAGTGCCTTGCCTGCTTTACTATTTCCTCCAGACTTCTTTATCCTAATTTTAAATAGGAAATCCAAAAACTTTTAAATAATATTATATCTTTCATGTATGAAATTAATAACTCTAAGGCTAATAAACCAAATTGTTGTCCTGACTTTGCCAACTCAAGAATGGAAGATTGAGCAAATTGCATAGACTACTGAAAGAATTCTGTACTGAAGGTAATTTTTAAACTTCATGGCCCAGTGGGGGCCACAGACAGTGGTGATAGGGGCTGCTTTTGGCTCAGTGCTCAGGATCACTCTCGTGTTCCGGGAAACAAGCAGTGCTGGGAGTTGAGCAGAGTCTCCACTTACACAAGACCACGGAGCTGCCACTAAGCCAAATTCCCAGTCTTATATTTAAATATGCTTTGTCATAAAAATATTAAGAATAGGTGTCTCTCAAAGATTTTCCAAATGATGCTGCTCAAATCTGGGGAGGGTGGCTTATTGTCTTGCTTTAAATCCTGCTCCTTCTTCCATGTTCACCTCCTGCCAGGCCAGCACTAAATCATATATAATGTCTTTCATTGTTCTTATTTTCATTGTTAGTCTTATTTCACCTTATTAGATATATATGCAATTACCCACAGTGCCTAGAGCGGTTTGAGAATATACTGCCTACAAAACAACACACTACGACTTATTTATTGTTGTTATTGTTTCTTTTGGGACTACACCCAGCAGTGCTCCGGTCTTACTCCTGACTCTGACCTCAGGAATCACTTGTGGAGGGCTCCAGGGACCATGTAGGGTGTTGGGGCTCAAACCTGGGTCAGCTGCATGAAAAATAAGCAACCTATCCCCTGTACTATTGCTCTAGAGCTATTCTGTGATTTATTTGTAGGTAAAGTAGAATTAATTTGATAGTAATGACCCATATTAATCAGTGGAGTATATATAATAAAATTTATACTTTTTAAAGGAACTCTGGGAGATTCTGTTTCGTGGTAGGGGGTTTGCTTAAACCTGTTCAACATGGAGCTTGTCTTCTAACCTTAGCTGACCTGGATTGTCAGTGATAGGGAGAGTTAAGAAGTTTCCTTTCCACCTCTTCATTTTCTCTACTTTACTATAGAACAAGCTAAAATGCCAGTTAGAGCTTGTCAGACTCTAGGGTCAGCTTCTCTTTGAGAAAAGCAATTTAAATGAGTGATATAAAGCAGCTGCTTTGCATTTTGGGGGAATGTATCTAATCTGAGGTCAGACACATAGAAATAAAAACAGGCTTTCTTCATTTGGTTGAATCAGATCTGTTTAACCTTAAAGTGGGTTGAAATTGGACATGTACTTGTCCTGCTAATTTGAGGGATGTCTCGCTGATTCACTGAAATATCAACAGGTTTGAACAGTGTCCTTGAATAAGGGTAGTCTCGCTGTTATGGTCTCCTGTACAAGACTGACAAGTCAGTGTTGCTAACTACGCAAGCCAAGAGAGAGACTGCCATACAGAGTCTTTTTATCTTTAAATGAACACCATGAGCTACAGTTACAAAACTTTTGTGTTTGAGTTTTAGTCATACAATGATCGAACACCCATCCCTCCACCAATGTACAGTTTCCACCAGCAATATCCCCAGTATCCCTTCTACCTCCCTGTCCCACCCCTCCTGCTGCCTCCATCGCAGACGATTTCCCTCTTATTCTCTCTCTATTTTGGGGCATTATATTTACAATATAGATACTGAGAGGCCATCCTGGTTGGTCCTTTATCTACTTTCAGCACACACTCCCATTCCAAGCGATGCCGCCAGCCATCATTGACTTAGTGATCCCTTCTCTATCCCTGCTGCCTTCTCCCCCAGCTCATGAGGCAGGCTTCCAACCATGGAGCAATATTCCTGATCCTTGTTTCTACTGTCCTTGGGAGTTAGGCAGATAGAGTCTTGCATAGAAGTTTAAAAAGGCAGTGGAAGGCTGGCTCCTTACCTGGTCTTTCAGACCAACCTTTCTCCTTATTCTATTAGTTGGTTTCCTGTGAGATATTAAAAAATGTTGAGTCCATTATATATGTGGGCGACTCATTTTTAAAAAAAAAGATGAAATAAATATTAGTTCTAGCATTCTAAGAACTTTCAATCTGTTTAGGGAGATAAGATATAAACATGGGGCTGATAACAATAGAAGACAGAATTTGATTACATATTGATCTGGGAAGGGCAAAATCACTAAGAACGTTGAGTTGTCGAGAAAGAATATAAGATATTGGAAACCTATAGAACCTTGAAGGGACTACTTAATTGATATTTTCATATCCATATTAATGACTAACTAAATCATTAATAGGTGACTTAACTTACCAAATCATTTAATTTTCTTCAAATGCTGAGTTCCCTATTTTACATAAGCCAATATAAAGTCAGGAAAGACTGGAGTGTGTAGTATTTCCTCTGAGACAAATCTCATCTGTTTTTGCGAATGGTCACTGATAGTTTGAAGCAAACTATCAATAGAAAGACATAATCAGTTGGTTTTAAAGTAAAAGCAGTGTGTATTTCTTTAAGTAAATTAAGGACAATTTCCTTAAGCAAATCAGTTTAAATCTTGGCCCCACTTTCTATTACACAAAGGCAGTTCTGGTGATGGGTGAGGTGCAAAAACATGGTATGCTTAAAATGTTCATGTTAATATTTTAAATCATGATACTTCAATAAAAGAAATAGGGCATTTATTTAAAGCATTGCTTCCCAAAGATCACAAATTGTTATTATGCTTTATGCAAAAAAAGGGGGCTCCGTGGTCATTTAGATTTCATTGTGTTAAAAATAATTATATTGTGTGCTTGTCATAAGATATTTGAAGCCTTTAATATGATTGTTGGAATTGTGAGCTTTCAAGTTAAAGGTAGATAATATTCCATTTCTAAAACTTACTTGAATATCAAATAGCATTTTTATATGAAATGATATTTTGTGCTATAAAACCTGGACAATAAGAATGTCTAAAATATAAACTTAAAATACTCTGAAAAACAAACAAGTGGGATTACATCAAATAAAACCAATTCAGAGCAAAAAAAATTATTTAAAGGACAACTGCTTAAAAAAATTTCAAATCATATATCTGACAAGAAGCTAATATCCACAATATATAAATAACTCTTATTACTCAGCAATAACAGACAACTAAAAAAATTGAGCTGAATTGATGTCCTAAATAGAATCTGAATAAACATTTGTTCAAAGAAGACCTATATGAAAGACAATTATCATCACGTGTCATTAATGAACTGAAAATCAAACCACAGTGATGTCCAATTCACTATGAGGATGGCTATTATCAAAAAGACTGAAAGCAAATGTTGAGGATCTGGAAAAAAATTTACCCTCATGCACTGTAGTAGAAATGTAAATTCAGGCAGTAACTATGAAAAACAGTATAAAAATTGCAAAACATAATAACTAAGAATAGAAATAACATATGGCCTATTTATTTCACTGTGGGTAATTCAATCCAATGAGTACAAAAGATGAATTCAAATGATATATGCACTACAATGCTCATTGCAGCATTGCTTTCAATAGCCAAGATGTGGAAACAACCTGAGTGTCCTTCAAGAAATGAATCAACAAAGAAGATGTGGTATATACAGTCAGGTGTTGTTTAACAACGGGATCTAGGGGGCTGGAGCGATAGCATAGCAGGTAGGGTGTTTGCTTTGCATGCGCCAGACCCAGGTTCAATTCCCAGCATCCCACATGGTCCCCCGAGCACCACCAGGAGTTATTCCTGAGTGCAGAGCCAGGAGTTTGCCCCCGTGCATTTCCCCATGTGAGTGCAGAGCCAGGAGTTAACCCCCGTGCATCTCCGGGTGTGACACCCCCTCCCCCCCAAAAAAAAGCAAAAAAATAAAAACAAACCCAAACAAACAACGGGATCTACCATGAAAAATAAATCTTTAGGCAATTTTAACATTGTGTGAACATCATAAAGCATAAGTATGCAAACATGACAACATGGTTGAGGCTTGAAAGAATTGTGCTAGGCACTGAAAGTAGACTAGAGACTGTACATGATGGCCACTCAATACCCCTATTGCAAACCACGACACCCAAAAGGAGAGAGAGAGAGAACAAATTGGAATGCTCTGCCACAGAGGCAGAGTGGGGTGGGGGGGATGGGATAGGGGGGTGGGAGGGATACTGGGTTCATAGGTGGTGGAGAATGAACACTGGTGGAGGGATGGGCTCTCGAACATTGCATGAGGGCAAAACAAGCACAAAAATGTGTGAATCTGTAACTGTACCCTCACTGTGACTCACTAATTAAAAAATCAATAAATTATATATATAAAAAAGAATTGTGCTAGGTGATTAAGTCAGATTAAAAATCAAGTACTCAGCCTGGCTGTCACACTCACAAGGTGCCTCCGGGTGCCATCTTAGCACCATCTTAGCATTTCTCTGGTCCAGAGATGCCCAGTAGAATCCAAAATGGATTAGTGCCATACAGAGATGTCTCTGGAACCCAACCATTTACAATCTAGGATTCCAGAAGTGCACAGACGGAGCACCCATGATATTAAAAATGACCAATGGACAATAACATCTGCTCCTGGCAGGCAGGCTTGAGTGGTGGTGGGAAAATTCGAGTAAAACATAATGTTCAAAAGGAGAGAGAGAGGGGCTGGAGTGATAGCACAGCGGGTAGGGCATTTGCCTTGCACGCGGCCAACCCTGGTTCGATTCCCAGCATCCCATATGGTCACCTGAGCATGGTCAGGGGTAATTCCTGAGTGTAGAGCCAGGAGTGACCCCTGAGCATCGCTGGGTGTGACCCAAAAAGCAAAAAACAAAAAACACAACAACAAAAAAGTAGAGAGAGAATACTGGGGAAATTGCCTGCCAAGGAGGCAGGGTGAGGGCTGGGATTGGGGGGGGGATATATTGGGGACACTGGTGGTGGAAAGTGTGCACTGGTGGAGAGATGGGTGTTCAATCATTGTATGGCTGAATCTTGAACATGAAAGCTTTGTAACTGTATCTCATGGTGATTCAATTAAAAAAAAAGTAATGTGGAGTTCATGCCCAATTCAATAAGCTTAATCAATAGCTGAATATACATAGCAGTACTCCTACATTAAAAAAAGAAAAGAAGGGCCGGAGCGATAGCACAGCGCGTAGGGCGTTTGCCTTGCACGTGGCCGACCGGGGTTCGATCCCCGGCATCCCATACGGTCCCCCAAGCTCTGCCAGGAGTAATTCCTGAGTGCAAAGCCAGGAGTAACCCCTGAGCATCGCTGGGTGTGACCCAAAAAGCAAAAAATAAATAAATAAAATAAAAAAAGAAAAGAAAAAGAAAGAAATACATTTTCAATTACTAAGAGAAAAAAAAGAAAGTAATACATTTTCAATTGCCAAAAGAAAAAAAAAACAAGTATTACATTTCACTCATATGTGAAATATTAAAAAGCAAAGCAAAGGAATAAAGCAAAACAAGAATAAACTCCTGGGCTAGGGCACTTGCCTTGCATGCAGCCAGCTTGGCTTAGATTCCCAGCACCCCAGATAGTCCCCCAAGCCCCACCAGAGCATGCAGAACCAGAGCAAACCCTGAGCACTGCTGTATGTGTCACCCCACACAATCATAAACAAACAAAAGAGAATAAACTCTTAGTTACAGAGAAAGATTAGAGGTTACCTAATCATAGAGAAGACTGGGAGTAAGGGGAAAGGGAACACCAATTATATGGAAACTAAACTTTTGGTAGTGATTGTGAGGTTAAATTTAATACTATATATCTGAAACCTATAAAATGTTATAAGCCAATGTTACCTTAATAAAAGTCTTTAAAAAGTGCTATGATGGGGCTGGAGCAATAGCACAGTGGGTAGGGGAGTTTGCCTTGCACACGGCCGACCCGGGTTCGATTCCCAGCATCCCATATGGTCCCCTGAGCACCACCAGGAGTGATTCCTGAGTGCAAAGCCAGGAGTAACCCCTGTGCATCGCTGGTTGTGACCCACCCCCAAAAAAGTAGAAACTGCTCATGCAGACACTTCGTTTCAAGGATCACATTCATGCCAGAGGGAAAAACTGAAGGCTACTTTCAAAAAGAAACATGTTTCCTGGAAAGCAATAAAATTTAAAAAAATTTTTTTTAAAAAGTGCTATTATTCTGCATTTGTACATGAAATGTATTTTATATAGATCTAATTCAATATGCCAAAAACAATAACAAGTCTCACAATGGAGACATTACTGGTATTCACTTGAACAAATTGATGAGCAATGGAATGGGACCACAGTGCTACAGTGCTACAATGTACAACATATCTGTTTATAGAGCTATATTAGGGATATTGTATTGTTTTGCTAGTACTAATTTCGCTGAGAATTTATACAAACCAGGGCCAGAGAGGTGGCTTAAAGGGTTGGCATACAGGCTTCGTATGCAAGGGTCTGGGATTTCCCACCCACATGGTCCCCCAAGAACAATGAGGAGTAACCCCCGAATACAGACCAGGAGGATCAACCCCTAAGAACTATCAGGTATAGCCCAAACAGAAAAAAAGTGAATTTATTAAGAAACATATGCTTTTAATTTTTTTGTGGGGGTGACCTCCCAAGTAGTGTTCAGGTGGCCGAGACCCCTTCCATTCATAGTTCACCTATTAGGGTAGGAGGTTCAGGTGCCAGGTCCTGAGGAAGTGTAGCTCTGTTTGATATGTGGTAAAAATTTCTGGTAGAAATAGTTTTTTATTTTATCATTCCTTGCACAAAGCTTTTATTTAATCATGATTTTACTACTTCCTAAGTACAGAATAGATTTTAAAATAGAAACACCACCTTTTATTTATTTGTTTGTTTGTTTAATTTCTTTTTTTTTGCTTTTTGGGTCACACCTGGCAATGCACAGGTGTTACACCTGGCTCTGCACTCAGGAATTATTCCTGGCGGTGCTGGGGGAACATATGGGATACTGGGAATCAAACCCAGGTTGGCCACATGCAAGGCAAATGCCCTAACCCCCCACCCGCTGTGCTATCACTCCAGCCCCAACACCACCTTTTAAAGGGGGGGAAAAAAAGGACACCAAATCACATTCTTTTGTTTCAAGAATCTGCAAACATTCACTTTTACATTAGAAAAAAACCCTTCCCTTCCTGGAGCTGTCATAGCCTCTGGGGCTTTAGAAGACCCCTGCTAATTGACCCCACCTTGACCTTAGTTCCAAAGCCCAACTCCATTTTGGCATGCTAGTGTAGAGAATGTATTTCTTTTAACAGAGGGGAGCCAGAATTCTGGGAATATTCTTACAAAAAGCCTAGAGATGCATTTACCACATCCATAGCTCCCATAACTGGGAGGCTTCTACTAACATACCAAGTGATTTAGAGCAAACGGATTGTTGCTCTCAAGGGTTCTGAGGCTCCGGTCAGCTCAAAGCAGAGCCATAGAGAGGTGTGAAAGTGTTCTGTTTAAAATGATCTTCTTGCATCATTGTGGGGAAAGGAACTGGGCATACTGATTACTTGTTTATTTGGTTTTTGGACCACACTCAGCTCTGCTTTCGGTTTCCTCCTAGCTCTGACTGTATTTAAGTAAGAATCCTGCCCACTGGACTCTCTCTCTGCTCCAAAATAGGCAGCCTTTAAATAGCAGAGACCTTTTGGTAAAAAGAGGGAGAGTTTAGGCACTGGCTTGACAACCCCTTTTTGATCTCCGGAACTATATATAACCCCAAGCTGCTGCCAGGACTTATCCCTGAGCACCGAGTCCAGAGTTAAGTCCTGAGAACAGCTCAGTGTTGCTCAAGCACCCTTCTTCCCCAGTAAAATATAAAGGGAAAGAAATGGTCCTGTTGGTATCACAGGTATATTTAGCAAAGCAGGGATGCCAACTTAGAGCCGTTTTAGTTGCCTGTCTTTCACAAATCTATTATGATTGCAACTGCAATTTACTATGCATTCTACTTTAAAATACACCACGTTCTTTCATGTGAATTAGATAACTTTTGTTTTATTAGGGAATCACCGTGAAGTACAGTTACAGACTTATAAACTTTTATGCTTGTATTTCAGTCATACAATGCTCAAGTACCCATCCCTCCACCAGTGCCCATTCTCCACCACCAATTATCCCAGTATCCCTCCCACATCCCCCCAAACTCCATCCCCCCCAACACCCTGCCTCTGCAGCAGGGCATTCCCTTTTGTTCTCTCTCTCCTTTTGGGTGTTGTGGTTTGCAATAGAGGTATTGAGTGGGCATCTTGTTTGATCTATAGTGTAGTTTCAGCACACATCTCCCATCCAGAGCGGGTTCTCCAAACACCCTTTACCTGGTGTTCCCTTCTCTATCTGAGCTGCCCCTTCTCCAGCATGTGAGGCCAGCTTCCAAGCATTGGAGCCCCAACCTCCTGGTACTTATCTCCACGATTCTTGGGTGTTAGTCTCCCATTCTGTTACTTTATATTCCACAGATGAATGCAAGAATTAGATAACACATTTATTAAATATTTCTAAATACAAAAATTACCAAAAGGAAGAAGCTGAATGACCCAAAGATAGCTACAGTTCAGTAGAGCTCCTGTAGGCTCATAATCTCTCTTTATTTGTTTGCAATAATTGTTTTTTTTTTGTTTGTTTGGTTTCTGGACCACTCCTTGCAGTGCTCAGGAATTACTCCTAAATCTGTGCTCAGAGGTCATTCCTGGTCATGCTCAGTGAATCATGTGGAGAGATCAGGGATTAAATAAAAATTCCTGGCTATAGGCTACAGTAGAAAAGTAAAACTTGAAAGATATGTAGTAAGCACATAGTAGGAACTTTTAAATATAAATGAAATTACAATTAAAATAGTATAAATATGCTACATCCTTGGAATCAGGTCAGTCAATTATCAAATAAATAACTCTAGAAAAATTACTAAACTTCTCTGAAGCTCTATTTTCTCACCAACTAGGTAAAGAGATGATTTTTCTCACAGGGTAATTTTGAGGATTAAGTAACATGTGTACAATCTATCTGTATTTCAAACATAGAACATTTCCCAATAATTTAATGATAACACTCAGAGAAAACCCTCAAATCCTTGGAAATTTATTTAGGTAGAGACATGATGAGGCCTGAATTTTAGGGTACCTAATCTTGTAGAATTATGGGTGATGAGTAAGACTAAGGGAAGAACAAGTCATAAAGAAGTAAATTTGATTTAATTTAAAAAAAAGAGAGAGAGAGTGGGGATGGAGAGATAGCACTTCAGATAGTGCTTGCCATACATGCAGCTGGCCTAGGTTTGATTCCCAGTGCCACATATCTGTTCATTTACCTAATTGTTGTATCAATTAGAAATCTCTTAGTGACTACCAAGATTTCATTCTTGTATTCTCAAGGAATAGAATTCTATGTTAGAATAGAATTCTCTTTATTCTAACATAGAGATTTGCTTTTAATTCACTCTTTTTTTGTTTTGTTTAGTTTAGTTTTGTTTTGTTTTGATTTTGGGGCCCCAATCAGAGTTATTCCTGATTCTGCACTCAGGGATCACCCCTGGTAGGCTCAGGGGATCAGATATGTGCTGGGGACTGGACCGGGTTCAGCTGCACACAAGGCAAGCACCCTACCTGATGTACTATAGCCCCAACTACAGATATTTTTTTTTAAAGTGGAAGACCTGAAATCAAGAGAAGTAGTTGCATCCAAATATAGGGAGGATAATGCATGTGACTGGAGTTAAGTGAGAAGGAAACTCTGCACGGAAAGGAGAGAGAAGGGGGTGGGGGTGGATGTCGGTGAAATGATTGGCTTTTAAGCCAACTTAAACTTAAGGAGCCAATGGAGTTTTTATGGGTGGTGATGGTGACGTGATATACCTCAGATTATAAAAGGTGACTCTGACTGGTATGTTAAGTACAGACTTGGGCTGTGACTGAGGGCAGGGGTGAGAACTGAGAGGCTGCTGGATTTGCCTTGTGTGGATCTTCGAATAGGTCCCACAATGCAGGGAGTGAGCATTCTGATTTGGGCATCTTATTTATTGTTATTATTATTATTTGCTTTTTGGGTCACACTCGGCGATGCACAGGAGTTATTCCTGGCTCTGCACTCAGGAATAATCTCTGGCAGTGCTCAGAGGACCATATGTGATGCTGGGAATCGGACCTGGGTCAGCCACATGCAAGGCAAACGCCCTACCCGCTGTGCTATTGCTCCAGTCACCTATTATTATTTTTAATAGTGAATCACCGTGAGATACAGTTACAGACTTACAAACTTTTGTGCTTGTGTTTCAGTCACACAATGATTGAGTACCCATCCCTCAACCAGTGCCCACTCACCACCACCAATGATCCCAGTATCCTTCCCACCAATCCCACCCCGTCCCACCCACCCACCCTGCCTCTGTGATAGGGCATTCCCTTTTGTTCTCTCTCTCCTTTTGGGTGTTATGTTTTGCAATAGAGGCATTGAGTGGCCATTGTGTTTGATCTATATTCTACATTCGGCATGCTCCCAACTGGAGCGGGTCCTCCAAACACCCTTTACTTGGCGTTCCCTTCTCTATCTGAGCTGTCTTTTCCCCCAGCACGTGAGTGGGCATCTTATTAAGTCAGAGTTAAGAAGTTTGCTTAATGGATCAGTGTGTGGAATGAAAGAAAGAGAGGAATCAATGACAACTCCAGGCCCAAGCAGTTTTTACCTGGAATGATATATATATATATATATTATATAATGCATATATAATATAATGTATACAATATACAGCATTAAGTATACTCCATTATATATACTAAACTTAATAGATGTATAAGCAAATGTTGGAACATCACATAGGACAAGCAGCTCCTCTGGACTGGAGAGAGAGTGTGTGGGTAAGAGAGACAGTAAAAGAGAGAGAGAGAGAGAGAGAGAGAGAGAGAGAGAGAGAGAATGTGTGCGTGTGTGTGTGTGTGTGAGAGAGAGAAAGAGACAGAAAGTATGTGTGTGAGAGTGTGTGTGTGGGTGGAAGTATAGAGAGAGCCTTGTGTGAAAGAGAGAGATAGAGAGAAAGAAAAAGAGAGAGATAAAGAAAGAAGAGAGAGAGAAAGAGGAGAGAATGACTGGGGATAAATAGCCTTGTACTCAAAATAGAGAGCTCTCACTGCCACGGTGATGGATATGCTGACATGCTGGGTTAGCACCAGAGAACGAATTCCTCCTTACATTTCTCTTCTTAGGCACCTTGCTTGCCTCACCTCTAGTTCCATCTCTGGTATTTAAAGAAGAGGTAAATAAAGCTGAAAAATGTCAGGAGGAAAGATAGGAGATACAGATACTGCTAAAAGATTGCTGCAATTCTCTGGGTTATAGAAGTTATATTGGTGTTGGGAAATCAAAGAAACTTCTATGCTTCCTTCTTCTGTTTCTCCCCCTCCCTCCTCTCTTCTCCTCCTTTTCTCCCTCTTTTTCCTCCTTCTCCCTTTTTTCCTCCTTTCCCTCTTCTTCCTTTTTCTTCAGTCCCTTCATTCTTTCTCCTTCCCCATTCATAACCTCTTCCTCCTTTCTTTTTAGTTTTGAGTGGGGGGAGCCAGAGCTCCAGGGCACTCTTCTTTATCTTCCCTTTTTGTATTGTCAATGCCTCTTCATCCTTCATTTTCTTTCACAAGACTGGCTATAGACCGGAGCCATGGTCTTCATAAATTCTTTCTCTCTCAGATGCCCAAAGGCAAACAATCTATTCCTTATGTTTTATGGCATTTTCTATTATTCAGTGAAGAATCTAATAAACATTAAGATGCTACAAAGTTAAAGAAATTCCTTAAAGTTTTTAACAGTTGTTAATTGTGATTCTCTGTTGAAGATGGTCACAGATAGAAGTCCTTGATAAACCTGTATATAACTTACTGGAACTTCCATAACAAAGTACCATAAACTGAATGACTTAAAACAACAAATTTTTATTGTCTCACAATTCTGGAGGCTAGAAGTCCAAGATAAAGATCTTAGTAGGGTTGGTCCCTTCTAAGAGCGATGTGGGGGAAAAATTGTTCCATGCCTCTCTCTAAACTTTGGTTTATTAGAGGTCATTTTTTTTTTTATGTTCTGTGACTGGTAGATGAAGTCCTTCATCTCTGCCATTTTTTCCCCCGTGATGCATGTGCATGTACATGTTCAAGATTTCCTTTTAAAAAGCCAGAGTGATAGTACAGTGGGTAGGTCATTTGCCTTGCAAGCAGCCAACCAGGATTCGATACTTGAGATCCCATTTGATCCTCGGAGTAATTCCTGACTGTAGAGCCCGGAGTAACACCTGACTATTGCTAGATGTGGCTAAAAAAAAAAAAGATTTCCTTTTAATTAACAATTTAAGTCACATTGATTTAAGAGCCCATCCTACTCCAGCTTAATTTCACAAGTTACACTTGCAAAAACTGCAAGTTTTGACTCTGGTTTCACAGGGAAGATTAAAAAAAAAGTTTGTTAAAAAATGTATGTATAACAGTAAAAAGTGTTTTGACTAAGAGATGTTGGCATGAGGGGCCGGAGCGATAGCACATCGGGTAGGGCGTTTGCCTTGCACGCGGCCGACCCGGGTTCGATCCCCGGCATCCCATATGGTCCCCCAAGCACTGCCAGGAGTAATTCCTGAGTGCAAAGCCAGGAGTAACCCCTGAGCATTGCTGGGTGTGACCCCCCCAAAAAAAAAGAAAAAAAAAAGAGATGTTGGCATGAGAGGAACAAAGTTAACTTGAATATCCCAAGTTAAAAACCCTGTATTGGGGCTGGAGCTATAGCACAGTGGCTAGGGCGTTTGCCTTGCACGCAGCCGACCCGGGTTCAATCCCCAGCATCCCATATGGTCCCCCAAGCACTGCCAGGAGCAATTCCTGAGTGCAAAGCCAGGAGTAACCCCTGAGAATCGCTGGGTGTGACCCCCCCCAAAAAAAGCAAACAAACAAACAAAAAAACCCTGTATTGAGCTCAAAGTTTCAAATAGGAGATAATTTTAAGACTAGAGCCCTTCCTGGAGACCAGGGTTGCAATCTAAATGACCCTGAGTACCAGATCATTTAGATTATGTCTCATTTAAATAACTGAGTCATCTAGGTGGGTGACACAGATATTAACCACCATGATCATAGTCCCAAATCGTACATTATTAAGTGTGCTTGCCAAATGCTATTAAAGATGTAGGCCAACAGAAGGAGGGAGTAAAGAATTCAATGGGAGGGTCAGAGAGAGAGCACAGCAGGTAGGGCACTTACCTTGCATGTGGCAGATCTGGGTTCAATTCTCAGCACCATGTATGGTTCTCTGAACCTCCCAGAGTGATCCCTGAACACAGAGCCAGGGGTAAGCCCTGAGAAACTCCATGTGTAGCCCCCAACAAAAACAACAAAAAGAGTTCAATAGGAGCCTTATTATACTCAAGGTGAGGCTGCCAAAAATCTGAAAACATGTTCAGTTCAAATCATTTTTATCAGCATGTGAATTGGCTTGGTAAAAGCAGGAGCTGCTCCTACTCAAACCAAAATGCATATCACAGAGCACTCAGGGGAAATGGAACTGAAGATGTTATATAAGCTCGACACCGTTATTTTTAATCATTAGCAATCTGGACTCTAGACCAAACAAGAGTGTCAGAGGTAAGATGAATGGAGGAAGAGTCTATGATATAGAAGCTTTGATGTTGCATAACGCTCTCTCTCTAGATGTCAGAAACTAAAAGAGACATGCTGGCAGGGAAAGAACTGATCAAACATGGAGATCGTGCATTAATGACACGGAATGAAAATCACAACTGGGACTCCCAAAATATATGAAGTGTCATGAAGCTCTGGGCCCCTCCCACTGATTCTTGACCAACTGGGCTTTCCAAGTTCAATGAACAGATCTACAGATATGTTGGGGCTTGGATCCTGTTGTGCTGTTAATTACTAGGTCAAACCCAGAGGTACTCAAGAGAACCAAGGTCTATCTGACTCTCAATTTATGTTTTTTAATCTTCCCTAATCCCACCACAGGGGCTGGAGCGATAGCGCAGTGAGTAGGGCACTCGCCTTGCACACGGCCGACCCTGGTTCCATTCCTCCTCCCCTCCTCGAGAGCCTGGCAAGCTACTGAGAGTATCCCGCTCGCATTGCAGAGTCTGGCAAGCTACCCATGGCATATTTTACATGCCAAAAACAGTAACAACAAGTCTCACAATGGAGACGTTACCGGTGCCCGCTTGAGCAAATCGATGAGCAATGGGATGACAGTGACAGTGAAACTGACAATCTCACCACAAAACACAAAAAGTCAGGAAACAACTAAACTGCACACAAAAGGTGAGTATAGCATAAAACACTTATATATATGTATATATATGCATATATGTAAATATGTATATATAGGTGTTTTATGCTATGCTCACCTTTTATATATATGTATATATATATATATATATATATATATTTTAAGACTGCATGGGGCTAAAAAGAAGTACAGAAGGTAAGGTGTTTTTGCCTTTTACACAGCCCACCCCAGTTTGATTCCTGGTACCAAATGTGGTTCTCCAAGCTCTGCTGGGAGTCTTTCCTGAGCAGGGAGCCAGAAATAGCCTCTGAGTACAACCAAATGTGGTCTAAAAATCAAACCAAAACAGAACCAGAAAATAGGAAGGGGGAAAAGATAGCTCAAAAGCATGGTGCTCATGGCCTGCACTCAAGGGCTGAGTTTATTTCTCCACATTCCATTTCTGGGACTGCATGATCTCACTCTCCACCCATCAGTGTGCTGCATTTAGCCATTGACCTCTAGTGTTGCTGGGAAGTGGCTCCTGGTGCCTAACTGGGAAGATGCCTTAAAATAAAATTAAAAATCTGAGAAAAGATAGATCCATTAAAAAGAGAAAATAAAGAAAAGGCTAAAAAAATCTTATTTCCCATAAAACTTATTGAAAGAAACAGAAATTGCAGTGATTGGTTTAGTGGAATCTTAGTGAAATCAGTGATACCATAATTTTCCTGCTAAAAGGACCTACACAGATAAAAACATTTAAAAAGAACATTACAATGTCTTTGTACCTTCACCTGAAGAGTTTAAAAATAAGTTCATATAGGACATGCATGTTCATTCATGCAACAAGTGTCAGAGTTTCTTCATTTTTAAGACTGACCAAAATCCATTATAGGTGTACAGGTTTGGTTATCCATTCATTTGTTGAAGGACACTTGGATTGCTCCATTAAAAAAAATTATTGGTAATAATGCTGCTGTGAGCAATAGATGTCCCAATATCTCTTAAAAATCCTGTTTTCAGTTCCGTCGTCCCCAACCCCACTCCCCAACTCCGAGGACAATGCTGAGTGGTTACTCCTGGTTTTGCACTCAGGAATTATTCCTGGTGGTGCTCAAGAAACCAAATGGTATGCCAGAGCTCGAACCTGAGTCAGCTGAGGGCAAGGCAAACACCCTACTTGCTGTACCATCGCTCCAGCCCCTCCCCCACTATTATTTTTTTCTGCTTTTTGGGTTACACCCGGCAGCGCTCAGAGGTTACTCCTGGTTCTGCATTGAGGAATCACTCCTAGCCGAGTTTGGAGGACCATATTGGATGACAAAGTTTGAACCTGGGTCGCCCCGTGCAAGGCAAACGTTGTACTATGCCCGTTGTACTATGGCTCTGGCCCCTCCCACGCCTTTTATTTTTGGCTTTTTTTTTTTTTTTTTTTTGCTTTTTGGGTCACACCCAGCAATGCACAGGGGTTACTCCTGGCTCATGCACTCAGGAATCACCCCTGGCGGTGCTCAGGGGACCATATGGGATGCTGGGATTTGAACCCGGGTCGGCCGCGTGCAAGGCAAATGCCCTACCCGCTGTGCTATCACTCCAGCCCCCCATGCCTTTTATTTTTGGTATATACTCCAAAGTGGAATTGTTGAATCATTAAAGCAATCTTATTGTCAATTTTTTTGAGGAAAGGTCATAGATTTTTCCATAATGACTTAACCATTTTTAATTTCTCACAAAAATGGACAGGGGTTTTGATTTCTCTACATCCTTACCAACACTTTTTATTTTCTAGATTTTTTTTGTTATCAACCATAATGGTTGTGAAATATGATTATGATTTATTATTTTATGTCTCTGTTTTATTTGGTCATATTTTATGTGTTCATTGGCTATTAACAGATCTGCTTTGGAGAAATCCCTCCTCAAGCCTTTTGTCTATTTGATGAATGTTTTTGTTTTTTTGTTTTATTATAGGAACTGTTCCATGTATTCTACACATACCTCTTATCAGATACATGATTTGCAATGATATTGTTTGGGTTGCTTTTTTGCCATATTGATTCTTTGCAGGGGGGGAATGGGAGGAGGCCTTACATCTGGCTCTGTGCTCAGGGATCACTCCTGGTGTGTTCAGGGGACCGTTTAGGATGCTAGGTCTGTTGTATGCAAAGCAAGCTCTCTTACCTGTGCACTATTGCTCTGACCTCTTGATTGTTTCTTTCTTGCTCAGAAGTTTCAAATTTTGATGTAGCCCTTCTCTATTTTCACTTTTGTTATAGTACATTTGCTGTCATTTACAATAAGTTATTACTAAATCTCATGTCACAAATTCAGATTTTCAGAAGTGTTTTCTCACTGTTTGTAGTTTCTAAATATTTTTTGGTTGAAGATTAGATGCATGTTAACTTAGAAATATGTTTAATTAAGTAGATTTGTCATAGTTATCTCTTTATAATTCATTTATCACTTTCATATCTTAGGATTAAAAAGAAACGGCCCAGAATTTGATAAAATTTTCTTTGTGACTTCAGGGTATTTTAGTAATTTAAATATTTATGATTTAAGAAAAGAACACAAACTCTGTTACAGATTTAGGATTCGAAGCTACCCATATACGCTATTCATAATTTTTGTTGCATTATCATAAAGTTCACTTTCCTGTTTATTTTTCTTTCATCTGAATTATGAAATTTTTAGAGAAATGGGTTTAAATGTTTCAAATAAATTATTTTATTCCCATTAGCTATCTATATAAATATTTAGGGGCTACTGATTTGCACTTTGGAGTCAGCAGATGAGGGCTTAAGTTATATGCAACTATCACTGTGTGACGTGGAGAATATCTAATCTCTGTGCAGTCTACTCCTCCATCTGAAAATGGAAGCTTAACCACAGTCACTCCGTATCATTGTGAGGATTACTTAAGAAAATCCTCAGTTGAATTCCCGGCATGAAGTTAATGTTCAATAAATACTCACTATTCTCTTTTATCAGAGTAAGTGGTCTTATTGTCCTACCTGATGTTTACTTCTAATCATAAATTTCACTTTGATTTGATCTTGCTAATTTTTTTCTTTTTGTCTGGATTTGCATTTGTTTTTAGCATTTCTGTATCATTTTATTTGGGGTATTATTCATAAGGAAAAATAGTGAAATTTCTTTTGGATTTACAAGCTGAGAGGTTTTTGTCTTTTTCAATAGGGAAATTTAGCTCACTTGATTTATTCTTAATGCTAAGAATATTTGTATATGGTATGCTCTCTTTTTTTCATGCTTTTCTCTTTTCCTGACTTTTGTGGTTTTGGTGAAGCTTTCTTTGGATGATGATGATGATGATGATGATGATGATATGATGATGATTATTTAAATCAAAGGGGTTTCCCCTTCCTTTTTTTTTTTTTTTTGGCTTTTGGCCCATACCTATCTATGCTCAGGGAGTACTCCTCTCTCTGCATTCAGGGATCACTCCTGGCAGGACTCAGCAACCATAGGGGGTGCTGGGGATTAAACCTAGGTCGGCCACTTGCAAAGCAAGGGCCCTACATGGTGAACTATCTCTCTAGCCCTCTCCCCTTCATTTCTTTGCAATTGTGATGACAGGAATTTGCAGTGCTGACACACTTTAGTTGTGGTGCTCACAAGGATCACCCACTTGAATGATAGTGTTTATGTATGCTTAAAAAATTTTTTTTTACAGTAGTGTTAATGCTGTTGAGCCCCACTCGTCCCTGCTCTGTTTTCCTCCCCTCTGGTTACTTCAGTTCTGTTTTCAGAGTCCAATAGTTTGTTTTCATTCACCATTGTCCACGCACTTTCTTTGTTTCTTTATATAGCACATGTGAGTGACATCATCTGGCATTTTTCTCTGACTTATTTTGCTTAATATTACTGGTTCTTATTTTTCTTTTTCTTTTTGGGTCACATCTGGCAATGCACAGGAGTTACTCCTGGCTCTGCACTCAGGAATTACTCCTGGCGGTGCTCAGGGGACCATATGGGATGCTGGGCATCAAACCCAAGTCAGCTGTGTGCAAGGCAAACGCCCTACCCACTGTACTATCGTTCCAACCCCCAACATGACTGGTTCTTAATCAGTATTCCCAGCACCATTTGTTGAAGAGGATTTCCTTCTTCCACTTAGCTGCTTTGTCATAAATTATTAATTAATTTTTGTGCTTATCTCTGGGCTCTTAATTCTATTCCATTGGTCTGAGAGTCTGTTTTTCTCAGTACCACACTGTTCTGACCACTATCCTTGAGAGTATAGTTTAAAGTCAAAGAATACTCCCCCTCCCTGTTCCATGCCCCTACTTTTTTTTCCATTCTAGAATTGCTTTAACTATTCAGGAGACTGTTTTCATGCAGACCTTAGTATTATTGTTTTATATCTTTAAAGAACAAATAGTTTTTCTTTGGAAAAAAATTTTTTTGTCTTTTGAGCCATACCTGGTAGTGTTCAGGGATCAATACTGGGGGACTATATATGATGCTGGGGATTAAACTGGGGTTGGCCACTGCAGTGCAATCAATCAATCACCTTACCTTTCAGCTCTTTCCCCAACCCCTGCCATTGGAATTTTGAAAAGAATAAAATTAAATTTATATAATGCTTTGCATTGGATGACCATGTTAACAATATTAAATTTTCCAAAACATGAGCATAAATTTTTTTCATTTTCGGGGCTGGAGCGATAGCACAGCGGGTGGGGCGTTTGCCTTGCACGTGTCCGACCCGGGTTCGATTCCCAGCATCCCATATGGTCCCCCAAGCATCGCCAGGAGTAATTCCTGAGTGCAGAGCTAGGAGTAACCTCTGAGCATTGCTTGGTGTGACCCAAAAAGCAAAAAAAAAAAAAAAATTATTTTCTTGCATCCTCTTCAAATTTAATAGTAATTTAATAATTTCCAATGTATAAATATTTTATTTCCTTTGTCAAATTGATTCCTGCCACTTAATGTTTTTATGCACAATGGTAATTTTTAATTTTCTCTTTCTAGTTTGTTGTCTGTATGCAGAAATGCAATAGATTTTTTTCATGCTCATTTTGTAGCCTGCCACTTTATTGCATTGGGTGTTTGTTTTTTATAGTTTTTCTTGGTGGAGTCTTTAGGATTTTTACTATATCATGTCATCTGCAAATAGTGATCATTTGATTTCTTCTTTTTCAAATTGAATCCTTTTATTTTTCTTGCCTAATTGTTTTGGTTAGGAATTGCAATATTATGTTGAATAATCATGGTGATAGTAGATATATTTTCTTTGTTTCGGAACTTAGAGGAGAATTTTCAGTTTTTGCCATTAAGATGTAGATGTGGATTTGTTGTATATGGACTTTACTACATAAAATAATTCTGTGCTTATTTGGTGAGAATTTTTATTACATAAATGGACATTGAAGGTTTAATAGAACTCAATTATAGTTCTGGGCTTGCACAATTTGCAGGGGAGGTAGTTTTATTATTATTTCAATTTCCTTTTAGTAATTGGTCTGATCAACTGTTCTGTTTACCCCTATTCAGTAGTGGGATATCTGATTCCAAAAATTCACCCATTCACTCTCCTCTTCACTTTATTAACATCAACAGTCTTTAAGCTACAAAATTTTAAAATTTTATGATTCAGTTTATCTAGTTTTGTTTGTTTGTTTTGCCTTTGGGAGGGGTACTAGTGCTTTGGGTGTCAAGAAACTATTGCCTAATGCAAACGTCAAAGTAGTCTATGAGGCTGGACAGATAGTATGGCAGACAGGGTGCATGCCTAATTCAGTCGCCAGCACCCCATATGGCTCCCTGAGCCCAACTAAAATTGTACCTGAGCATAGAGTCAGGAGTAAGTTATGAGCATGGCTGGGTGTGGCCCACAAACAAATAAAACCCCTGAGAAAACTAAAAAGGTCAAGGAATTCTATAAAAAAAAAAATCATTATCTCAGTGGCCAGAGAGAGAGAGTACAGTAGTTAGAGCAGTTGTTTTGCATGCTCTGGTTTGACCCCTGGCACCCCACATGGGTACTGCTTCCAGAGATTCTTGAACACAGTCAGGAGGAAGCACTGAGCACAGCCCAAAACAAAACAATTTTTTTTTATATATTTTCTTTGCTTTTTGAGTCACACCTGGTGATACACAGGGCTCACTCCTGGCTCTGCACTCAGGAATTACCCCTGGTGGTGCTCAGAGGACCATATGGGATGCTGGGAATCAAACTCAGGTCAGCCATGTGCAAGGCAAATACCCTGCCTGCTGTGCTATCGCTCTAGCCCCACAAAACAAAATTTGAAAGTTACTATTTCACTACTTATATTTAGACCAAATATCCATTGAGCCTTTTTTTCTTTTAAATTTTTGGGGGTCTTTTGGGTTGCACCCGATGATGCTCAGGAGTAACTTCTGGCTCTGCACTCAGGAATTACTCCTAGCAGTGTGGAGGGACCATATGGGATGCCGGAGAGCAAACCCAGTTCGGCTCTGTGCAAGGCAAATGCCCTACCTGCAGTACTATTGCTCCAGCCCCATAAGTTAATCTTTGTTTCTGCTCTAAGGCAGATTTCCAAATTAATTCTTTCACATGCTGATATTCTGTTGTCTCATTTATTAAAATACTTGTTCTTTTTCCATGGTATTATTTTGAAACTTGCTGAAAATCAATTGGCCATGTACTTACTTTTAATTCTTAAGTCTATTCCATTAATTATATTTATATTCTATGCTAGCTACCCAATGTTTTGAGGCAGCTTTGTTTCTTTTTTAATTTGAGGAAACTTTCCAAATGGTAGAGGCCCCGGATCCATGCCCATTGATACTTTACCAACTGGGCTAGTGGTTCAACATGAGGGCATGAGGCTACAGTGCTGCTCAGGCCCTGTGGTGCCAGGGGCCATCAGAGTCACTCCTGCAGTTCTTGAGGGCTTTAGGTTATTTCTAGTGATGCTCAGGGTACCATGTGGTGCTGGGATGGAGCTGAGGTAGGGTGTATGCAATGCAAGGCATGTGTCCTCACCTCTGTACTATCTCCTCAGGTCCTTTTTTTTCAAATGTTTGCACTACACAGGTGGTACTGAAATGCTGCTTTAATTCAGTGCTTGGGGTGGGGGGCAGGGCGGGGGGCATTATTCAGTGGACTATGAGATGTTGAAGATTGAACTGCAAAACATGTCTTTCAGTTTTTTGAGCTCTTCCCCACAGCTACTTAATCACTATACCTTTTTATTTTTCTTTTTGGGTCACACTTGGCGATGCACAGGGGTCACTCCTGGCTCTGCACTCAGGAATTACCCCTGGTGCTGCTCAGGGGACAATATGGGATGCTGGGAATCGAACCCGGGTCGGCCACGTGCAAGGCAAACGCCCTACCCGCTGTGCTATCACTCCAGCCCAATCACTATACCTTTCTAATGAGGTTAGAAATAGGGAAAATGATCTTCTGGCTTATTTTCTTATTTGTTGTCTTCTCTATTTAAAAAATATGGTTTTGCACAGAGACTGGCACACATCAAAAAGAACAGGAACAACCAGTGCTGGTGAAGATTTGGGGAGAAAGAGATTCTCTTTCATTGTTGGTGGGAAGCCGACTGGTTCAGCATTTCTGAAAAGCAATATGGGCATTCCTCAAAAAACTAGAAACTGTGCTTCATATGACCCAGCAATACCACTTCTGGAATATGTCCTGGGGATGCAAAAGAGCACAGCAGAAATGACATCCACACTTGCACGTTCATTGCAGCACTCAGGGTGTTTCCAGGTTCTGGCTCCTGGAAACAACCTGAGTGCTCGAGAACAGATGACTGGTTAAAGAAACTTTGGTGCATCTACGCAATTGAATACAATGCGGCTGTTAAAAAGATCAAGTCATGAAATTTGCTGATAAGTGGCTGCTCATGGAGAGTATCATGCTAAGTAAAATGAGTCAGAAAGAGAGGGACAGACATAGAATGACTGCACTCATTTGTGGAATATAAAATAATATGAGACTAACACCCAAGGACAGTAGAGACAAGGGCCAGGAAGATTGCTCCATGGTTGGAAGCCTACCTCATGAGCTCGGGGAGACAGCAGCTGGGATAGAGAAGGGATCACTAAGTTAATGATGGTTGGAGGGACTGCTCAGAATGGGAGATGTGTGCTGAAAGTAGATAAAGGACCAACCAAGATGGACTCTCAGTGTCTGTATTGCAAACCATAATGCCCCAAAGTAGAAAGTAAGAAGGAAATTTTCTATCATAGAAGCAGGGGGTGGAGTGGGGTGGGGATGGTAGGAGGGATACTGGGGACAAAAATGTATACTGGTGGAGGGATGGGTGTTCAATCATTGTATGACCGAAACTCAATCATTAAAGCTTTTAACTGTATCTCACAGTGATTCAATCATTAAAAAATATGGTTTTGGCTATTTTAATAGTCAGCATACTTCATTTGCATTATAGTTTGCCCTGGTCATTCTTGAAATTTCAGTAAGAACTTAATCAAGATTAAATTTTTTTCCAACAAATTTGCCAAAGTTGGTGGGGGGGAATAGAGAGGGCAGTTATGTTAGAGAAGGGATAGCTATTATAATGATAGTTGGAAATAATCCCTCTGGACAAGAATTGAGTGGAGTAAAGTGATATATATGACCTTTTGGTACCTATATTATAAACCAAAAGGTGGGGGGAGAGAGGAGGAGGAGGAGGAGGACGTGGAGAAGGAGGAGGAGGAGGAGGAGGAGAAGGAGGAGGAGGAGGAAGAGGAGGAGGAGGAGGAGGAGGAGGAGAGAGAAGAAGAAGAAGAAGAAGAAGAAGAAGAAGAAGAAGAAGAAGAAGAAGAAGAAGAAGAAGAAGAAGAAGAAGAAGAAGAAGAAGAAGAAGAAGAAGAAGAAGAAGAAGAAGAAGAAGAAGAAGAAGAAAATGAGGAAGAAGAGAAAGAAGAGAAAGTGGAAGAGGAAAAAGAAGAAGAGGAGGAAGAAGAAGAAAAGGATGAGGAGAAGGAGGAGGATGAGGGGGGAGCAGCAGACTGGGGGTGGAGGGTGAAAGGAGGGAAACTGGAGACATTGGTGGGGGGAGATGTACACTGGTGAAGGGATAGGTGTTGGAACATTGTATGACTGAAACCCAATCATGAACAACTTTCTAACTATCTCACTGTGATTTAATTAAAAAATTAAAAATAAATTTCTCCAACTTCTGCATTAATTCCATTTTAGTGAGTGAAAGTGGGACTACTTCTGTTCTCTTCTTTCAAATAACAGATTTTCTATAAAGAGTGATTTTTAAAATATGCTCCTATTTC